>NC_137464.1:39468595-39943103 GCF_964235325.1 Thermobia domestica
CTTCAATTGTTTTTGCTATAAAATAACACCTTGCCCGATAAAACGTACGTAACACTCACCTAAACCCTAATACTCATTTTTATTTGTAGATTGGATATGAGCCTTAGGTGGCTGAGTTTGTTGTATAATTATCAAAGTTAATTGGAGTGTAGTTATCTCTGAACCTTAGTGGTTTAAAATGTATGTTAATTACCCAGAGATATACAGGTGCATTAAAGAGTTGAAGTAATCAGGAAGTTGCTTTGACATTCATTGGGAATTACAGTAGTTTAGAAGGTTAATTAAAAATAAATACCTTGCACAAATTTTTGACTTTCTAACAGGAATATAGGGCACTATTCACCACACTATATAGCTCCCAAGAAGTCGGATTATACCGTAGGACCATAAACTATTTACAAAGGGAAACTTTGGTTATATCAGAGACAATTTCGACCAGGGGAGTGCCCACGATGGCCCTCTGGAACCGGACCCCCCCCCCCAACTCAACATATATTTATGCACTTTCCCAATAAACCTATACTTGTTTAACACGGAAATGATTAATGCGGCATGGAAATTTAATCTTATCACTGAGCTCTGCTAAAAACAACGTAGAACTCCCATCACTGCATAACCGAGAAGAAGACCGCATTTTAGATACTTACCGAGCATTGTAAATAGTTGGTATTACAGAAGTTAAACCTGCGGCCTGGAAAACTGGAAATAACATCAATATTTTCATATGGAAACTACACACACCTTTGGTTTACTATAACTTTTCATGAGCTGAGGACATCAATGAATATATTATATACACATAAGTTTCTATTCTCTGAAAAACGATATATGTACCATTTAGTCGCAACTTTGATACACCAGTTTACTGTTAACTTCCATGTCGAGGTCCATGTCGTTTGAACTTACATTTAAGAACAGCTTCAAGTATCATGCATTCGCGGACCAGGGACATTATTTGGGGCTCAGGAGGGACAATTCAGGGTACAGAAGCAAAACTGTTAAATCCATTTTTCAATTTTCTCAGGAGACGAAACAAAAATGACTTATGTCTCAGAATTATTGAACAATTGTTTTTCGTTTGTTGGTAGAGTTCACTTATCTTCATTAAGTAGTGACCACTAAACAAAAAAATAAATAAATAAATAAAATAAATAAATAAATAAATAAAAATAAAAAATAAAAAAATGTTCAACAATTCTGGCACCTAAAAGAGTAACTTTTGTTCCGTTTCCTGGCAAAATTGAAAATGGATTTAGCAGGTTTTGCTTCTATACCTCTGAATTTATTTCTTCCTTATTTGAAAAATATACAATATATTTGTATGTTAATATATACATTTTAATCAATAAAATAACACATATACTAATTATAAAATCCGAAACTTTACTTATATATCAGAAAATGTCACCCAGGGGCACATTCACGGGGAGCAAGGGCGCCGATCCTGGGGGGCCGAGGGGGCCCGGGCCCCCCAAAGCTAATGTGGGCCCCCTATTGTATTTATGAATACACAATATTTGGCATAATTTGAGTGCAATTTGTCTTAAAATGTTAATATATATACCTTCTGCATCTAAATGGCTCCCCCAAAATTTACAGAGAAATCGGCGCCCTTGACGAGGAGTCCACTGGGTCTGTACTCCCCCCCCCCCCGAAACTATGTAACTTAACATAGATTTGTACAGTTTCTCAGTAAAACTGTATTTGCTTAACAGGGAAGTGGTTGGTGTAGCATGAAAATTTGATGTTACACTTCATCCGTACCTTTCCTCTTATACAAACAATTTAGCTCTATCATTTTTTCCTGAAAATATACGGTAAGTGGAAGTATTTTACAATTACATATCGTCTTTTCTGGTGAAGAATAATTCCCCTTCAATGCTACATAGACGTAACGGCTTATATTATTGAATCTTCCCCAAAGCTTGGACGACCCCTTCTAAGAAACATTTCTATGTACATGCCTGATTTTACTCCTCCCCTCCTGAAAAGATGCTATTGCCGTGGTGATACAAATATTGAACTCAAATAATAATAATAATAATAATAATAATAATAAAAACAAAAGTGACCGTAACCAATGATATCTACTGTATCTTAAATCTGTTGATGACAATGATTTGCATGTAGGCTAAACTAAATAAAACTGTGTAACTGCCGGTCTACGGGTCACTGTGTAACTCCCGAGGAAAATTGATTCAAACAGTAACTACAATCATGGCCAATAATGACATTGTCACTACCGTCAGAAATGTTAGTTTTTGTGTCTATATTTAATAAGAGTAAGCACACTAATAATCATTTTTACTATATCTGCACTATAAACTTTATTACAATTTGATAATTACTGAAAAAAAAGAAACTTTTGATACCACAAATTTCATTTTAAAGAATCCATAATAGAGATTTGTAAAGTTCAAATAATTTTTAATGTTGTCTCCTCAATAGGAAACATTATAAAAAGGAATATGTCAACGTGATTACAACTCATTGTATTTGGAAAATTGATGAAAAAAAAATTAACCTTGAGCAATTATAGATTTTCACTGGGTGGCACTAATTGTAATTAACTTTTTTTTTTTTCGTAGTTTGCTCTTCATTACCTAAGGGCAAGAACAGAAAAAGAGAAAAAGTGAGCTAGAAAAGAGACACACAGGGAAAGAGAGAGAGAGAGAAAGTGAATAAAACGGGGGAAGTCAGTAATGTACTAAAATATATATACCAACGCCTACATCTTTACTTGAGTAAGCAAAGCTTTGAATATTGAATTCCAATTTGCAAAAGCACTTGTTCAAATCCTTACTAACAGGCTGCGCCACAATCAAGCAGGGTTTAAGTTAAGTCTTCAGGCTGCATTAACAGAATTTCTCCCTCCCTTTTCTGAGTTGATAGCGTAGGGTCAACCTTAAATGATGTCCTGTAGTTAAATGCAGTGTTGCCAATCTTTCATTCTCAAATACAAGTGCCAAAGTTGAAAATCACACCATATGAAATGTACTGAAAAAATGTATTTAAAGTTTCATGTTATACAATTTTGGACACAATATGTACTCCGGACAAATCCAACTTGAAGCGCAGGATTCCTTCACGTCACCTTCAGTGCTACATATTCAGGTCCATATGCTTATTTCTATGTTACTGCGGTTCCACCTAGCTCTGTAATACCGATCACCTCACTCACTGTATACCGATCATTATGGCTTTAATATTTCTGTTTTTTAATATCCGGTCTCTTCAATCTCATAAACCACTGTTTGAACAACTACTACTAGAAGAACAAGTCAATGCATTTCTCCTTAACGAAATTCATCTGAAGCCTAAACAAAGCTGCAAATTTTCACGATACACACTGCTCAGACATGATACAACCATACCCATGTGCCGTGCAAATTGTGCGGTCGCCGTTCGGTTTTCTCCTACAATCGCGTATCGCCAACATTTTCTGTCAATACCAAACATCCCGGAATACATCATTGCCACTCTATACTACAAAGATATATATATATATATATATATATATATATATATATATATATATATATATATATATATATATATATATATATATATATATATATATATGTCACTTTGGCTACCATTTACATCCAAACTCGTCATGCTATGCCCCTCCAATTCTTCAATATATCGCAGATACTTTCCACACCTACATCATCATGGTAAACATAAAGTTTCGTAGTCGAACGGCTCGCCGAAAGGAACAATTTTTAGACTTCATTGCAACCGAAACATCCGGCACATTTCATACCCTGCCTCATTCTACCTGATCGACCTCTGATACCACTCCAGACGTTGTCATTACTTCAGCCAGTCTCTCTGCACGTTGTACTCTCACAATACTCGATCCTCTTGGTAGTGATCATGTTCCCGTTAAATTATCAGTCACGTCTTCATACCGTCCAGCACCACACTTACCTCCTGTCACTCATACCACGATGAGCTTCGATAAAACTGACTGACTAGGATATTGGAATTAGCTCAGTAGCACGTTTGCAAATTCAACGCTACCAGAAACGGAGGAAGATCTTCATAATTCTTTGGATAGAATTACTACACACTCCATGAAGCAACCAACCGTTTTATATCGACTACCACATCTCATACTTATCACCCAACGCACCCACCCCATTATTTACCACTAATCAGATGTTCATGAGCATTCTGCTGAGATTACAAACGTACAGAAAATCCAGAATCATTGCAGTTACATCGTTAATTTCAACGCACATTCAACAATTATGCTAAAGCATATAGACCCCGTCAATGGATAAAAGCTTGCAATAATTTGACAGACACTGCACGCCCATCCAAATACTGGCACCGTTTCCACATGCTTACTGGTCGCAAGACCCACATTACCTACCCCTCTCATAGAAAATTAAAGTCTTCTTCCGACCGATAAAGAGAAAGAGACGCCTTCGCAACCTATCTACAATCAATCTTTACACTATCTGAAACTGTCATTCCTCGCAGGCATCTTACACATACCTTTAGCATAAATTCACCAGAACTTCAACCCAGCACGTCTCATGTTACCCGACCATCCTCTTGCTACGCCTATCACTGTAACATATATCAACTCCATCACGGGTCGCAAACGCAATACTGCCCTTGGTCTGGACTCAATCACTTATCGTCATGTCAAAGAAGCGCCTCTAGTCTTGCTACACCTTTTAGCAACTATCTTTAAATTTATTCTCCGCAAAGGTTATATTCCCCTTCAGTGGAAGACTTCCAAAACACTTATGTTTGCTAAGCCACACAAACCACTGCATACCGTATCATCTTATAGGTCCATACAATTAACTCCGACTTTCAGCAAAATATTGGAACGCATCCTTGTCAACAGACTTCACACTCACTTAACAGCGAAAACTTTACTACCTTTACATCAAGCTAGTTTCCGACCAGGATATAGTATTTACGATCAGTTACTTCGCCTCATCAACATGATCACTAATGATTACAAATCTTTCAAACCTGCCTGTTTAGTTTTATTCGATCTCGAAAAGGCATTTGACAAAGTAAGGCACATGGGACGTCTTTCCGTGTTCCTATCACGTACATCCGTTTCATCTATAATTTATTTAGATTTACATCAATGGCAGTGCCTCTTATCCTATTTTTCTTCAAAGCGGTGTTCTTCATAGCAGCGGCCTTTTCACCACTACTGTATTTGCTTTATGTCGCTGACATGCCGTCATTACCTCAAAATATTCAAACTTTTCAGTACGCCAACGAAACGGCTTTCCTGGCGTTAGCAACAACTATCTCTCAAATAAACACTACGATGAATGAAGCTATCCGTCGGTTTAGCGATTGGTGTCGGACGTGGCGCTTAACAATAAACGCTAGTCACAGAAAACTCAGGTCATAGTCTTTATTCCACCAAGCGTCGATCACGAGTTCATCGAAACCCAGCTCGTCTTGCTCTTACCGTCAATGATGCTGCCATACAGCACTCAAAGACAGTGAAATACTTGGGTATAACATTTGATCATCATCTTACATGGCGTCCACACCTCGCTACCGTTGTAAGCAAAGTCAAAAATAGATTAAATTTACTTAAATGTCTCTTAAGTACAACGTGGGGTCTCCATTCTTCTACGCTCATCAACACTTACAAGGTCTTCCTCTGTCCCGTTCTTACATATGGTTTTACCTCATGGATATCAGCAAACGCAAAACATTAAGAAAAGCTGTTAATAATGGAACGACATGCTCTACGCCTAGCCTACCGCATGAAATTACCGAGTCCAACCCGTGAGCTGTAAGACCGCATCACATTTAATCACCTTCTTTATCATATCGAAGCTCTTCGTATTAAATACATTACTCAACGCTATGAGAGCGAACACGCTCTCTTATTTGAACCGTTTAGAGCGACACTCCCTACACTCAAAGCCATCGCCACACGCCTATACCTCTCTCACAGCTTTTCCCACTATATAAATATACCGTACCTCCTGATCATCCGGACTAACATCATCACGCTAGTTACTAACAGGGCCTTCTCAAGTATCTCATCACGCCCAGAGTCACTCTGGACAGAAGATCATAAAACAGTATTTGTCTTATTAACCAGTTGCTTTGTGTTGTGTCGTCTTTGCAGCACTTCATTCTCATTTCGTTTCACTCATCTACACCTAAATAACTAGTCTAGTCAGACTTCCAAACTGCATCTTCGAATTGTAAAAAAAAAAAAATAAATAAAAATAAAACGCTTAAGGATGTTACATAAAGTTAATAAATGTCCCTTTGCCCAACAGAAATTCCTTTTTCCCCATAATAATGTCAAATCTCTTTCCCTAATAGAGGGTGTAGCCCTCGCAATGGATCCTACCTACACAATAGCTACCTAACTTTTAAGAAATGTTATCTTGGTTAGAATTGCAAAAAAAAAAAAAAAAAAAATCTTGTTTTCAAATACCGACCTTAAACACTATTTGATGGCAGTTTTAACGAGTAGAAAGTACTACGTTCTAACTATATAATTTACAGTATAGTATCGGGTCCATTGAAAAGTAGCGAACATAGACAGATGGACACCTTACGGAAAATACGTTTATTTTGAAGCAAAATCTATTATAGACTGTAATGTAACAGCTTCTAATGAAGTAACTAGTTATTACTTACGTATTATTTCATTTATTAAAAACACACACATACACAAGCAGACACATATAATACATGGAAGTTCGTCGGGATCGTAATACTACAAGGATACATTAAAATTTCAAATATTACGTACTTTGGACACAGTAGATACGAGGGGAAGCCAAAAAGTAAAGAGACGCAATTTCTCGAACTAAGATTTGGTAACACTGCTAGTATCAAGCGCTGAATTAGTGTCGTCTGCAACACTTCTATGCAACATGTCACTTTTATTACCGCATTAGTCATTGGAGTATAGCACACGTTAAACATGACAGCCCCATTCTCCAGCTGCACCAAGGAGGAAATGAGGACAGTTATTCGCTCTTTGTTTGCGGAAGTTGTTAAACCTGCGGAAATTACTCGCCGAATGCAAGAGCAGTATGTAAAGTATTGGTGATTTCGTCCGCTGTGATTCGTCTGTTTTCCATCACCATACTATCAACGACTTTCAAATTCACCTGACTCGTTGACGTAGATGGTCTGCTCTGGGCGGCGTGGTGGCTTAGTGGTAGAGCGTTCACCTCCGGTGCTTGGGTCCTTGGTTCGATCCCAACTCTCGCCGTGTGGACTTTGTAGTGGACAAACACCATGCTCGTGGGTTTTCCCAGGGTTCTCCCGTTTCCTCCCACTTTCTTCATTCCACCATTTCATTCATTTCTCATCATCACCGTCCCCTTTAGCCTAACCGCCATAACCGTGGGACGTAAAACTTAAAGATTTCATTTCATTTCGATGACCTGCTCGATGTCACATAAAAGAGTTCCTTCCTGTTTGAAACGCTCTATCCATTCTTAGACCTTTCTCCGCGATAAACAGCTGTCACTTTACCGCAAATCACTGCCCACTTCCTTGATGCAGATCGACATTTGAGCTGTCATGTTTAATGTTGTGCTAAACTCCAACAATTAACGCGAAAATAAGAGTGACACTTTGCATAGAAGTGTTGCAGACGGCACAAATTCAGCGCTTGATACTAACAGTGCTACCAAACCCTAGTGCGAGAAATTGCAGAAGTACATTGAGAAAAAAAATGTAGGTGGCGTACTTAAACAGATAGGTCACATGCGTAATTCCTGTAGTTTTTGAACTTAACGTATAGCAGCCGTATAACTAAAAACACATGTTTTATAATACTTTCTGTATAATTGTTCCATCTATACATACTTTCCGTATGAAACAATGTAGGCGGTCAGGATCTCACTTACAAATGGATGTATATAACATATAGCTGACGAAGGTAACATATGTATGTGATATACGGAAAACTGTTAGATATCAGACATCGTGCAACGGCAAGATGTAACATTTAATGGCAGTGCCTATGTAGCATACGGATAACTTATGCTCCGTACTGATTTCTATAGTAAGCTAGAAGAATAAAACTTAAATACTTCATAAATAATATAACTCATATACGTTTTGTCACTTTCTTAACTGAGTTTAATATCCACTCATGAGAAGCGTACCGTACATAACAAGATGTCTATCTCTACACACACCTATTTTTTTATGTATCCATAGCAACAACTCTTTCTTTTTCTAATTTACGATTACAAAAGAATAATCTCTTGATATCTCTATGAATCTTTCTTTTCTTTTCACATAATACTGCTCCACTAATTCGCCTCTGATCGCCTTTTTATAAACTGGCACAGATTGCCAATACTATATACAACAACATAACAACGTTATCGTTGTAGAATGTCGTCCGAACGGGACTTCTGTAATAGTTTCACTATGAAGGAAAGAACCCTGGGTTAAAGATCATGAAACACCTACCTTTTGAATAGCCCTCGTATATACTCAATATTATTTTTAATACAAATATTTTACTCTTCAAATATATAATATATTATAACATTACATTTTTTTCATATTTATTAATATGCCGATTTACAATTATCATCAATGGGCCTATTCAAAATTTAAATCTAACTAATAGTTTCCTTCATGTTCAAACAACATTAATCACAAATAAAGATCTTTATAATATTAAATATTAGTAGGATCAGAAAGCATTAGAACATATAAACATATGGAAAATTAAGAGATTCGGTATTCATTATTCATATTCTTTCCATAAGTTGCATCTGTTTTATATATCTGTCATTACCTTGATGCGTTTACATTAAAATTATGATCTTTTATTTTTACATATTTATAATATTCATATAAGTTATGAGAGACCTTATAAGAGACATGAAACATAAACATTAAACATCAAATAAAATACACAATTCTGGAGATTCAACAATAAAATAACAAAGTTTAATACAATGAACCCCTTTTATTTTTGTTATTATTACCAATTGATATTTATATTGGCTTGTTTCATAACCTCAGAAGGAACTAAAGTTTTCACTACATCTAAACAACGTTTTCGAGTCCTTTCAGTAGGCTGCCATAACTTAATTTCATCGATGTTTCGTAATATTTCATAATTGCATGTGTTTTTAACTTACATAAACTTACGTAAATGTTTATCTTACTGTACATTTTAATAATAAATTGAACGAAGAACACATTAACCATAGACGTAAGCAAAGGTCAATCTAATACAAATCCGTCGGACGCCTTTTTTAATGGTTCAAGTTATACGTTCGAAGGGTTCATTTAAGCTACATTGTATCCCATAATCTATAGTATCTGTTACCATATTTTGATTCCTATTTACAAAATTCCTGCCATCAGCAAATCGATTTTCTGAAAATATGCGATAATTGTTATTTCTACTGAAATTTCTGTTGCTGTTTCTAAAATTCCTAACACTATTTCTGTGATTGGGTTGTGTTTGATTACCGGTACGATTATAAGTATTCATTCTGTTATTAAAACTAGGCACATTGGAATTATTTTCAGGTTGTTCATTTACATTACGAACAGAAGCATATTGTGGCTGATTACGCCCAGAATTACCCTGACCTCTATCTTGTATTCTATTATTCTGTATTGCTGACTGACTTTCATAACTTTGAATAAGCATAATTAAATGGTTAAAGTTGATTCATTTTGCCGACATTAACAGTTGTTGTAATCGGAATGGCAATAAGATTCTAATGGAAGCTATAATACAAGATTCCGGATGATTTGAATTTATTGATCTCAACTCATTATATGTAGATACTACAAATTCCGTAATACTCCTATGCAGTTTTGGATTTAAAATGTTTTGTTCTCAAGATGGCACCTCTATTCGCTGTCATGAAATCATTTTCGTAATTAGATAATAGGGCATTCTTAAAATCAGAATATGCATGAAGACTACTCCTGATAGCCTTAAACCATGTTAAACAGGGTGGTAACAATATATGCGGCAATAATTTTAAATACTGCGACTCATCTACACCTATAAGCTCGCACTCATCGTCAAATTTTTCAAGAAACTCCCTAGCGGGTACATCTTCCGGTATGCCACTGAATTTAGTAAGTGATTTAACTTCACTGAATCGTATGGGTTTACCTGTTATAGTTTTCATATACCTGTTGGAGCTTCGCCGGGATGACTGCCTCATTCTTCTTTCCCTATCGATACTTTCCTCTCCACAACTTGAAGGTTCATTAGCTTCCAACATCGTCCTAGGATGGCGACTAGGTTCACGAGTATTAAATGCAGGACCCACCATCTTCCTATATCCACCGTCTTGCGTTGCACTCTGGGAAACACAATTTTCTTTTATAAGATTAACCTCCTCCTGTAATAACTTGATGTGGGTATCATGGGCGTTTAATGTTGCCTCTATGAGATCTACAGAGTTTTGAAATTCCGTGACTCTCTGTGATACTCTCTCCATCTTTTCGTCATATTGCTCAAATTTGACTACAATATGCTGGTTCATCTGTGTAAGTTGACGTTGGATAGCTTCCCACTTGTTTTCGTTGCATTGTTCTAACTGTTCTAGCTTTTCTTCAAAATCCTTCGTTTGTTGACTTATTTTCCAGTCTAGTTTCTCTTCAAGATTCCTAATTTGTTGTGCTATTTCTTCATTTTTTTGAGCTTCTTTTTCGTCAAGATTCCTAATTTGTTGTGCGATTTCTTCACTTTTTCGAGCTTCTCTTTCGTCAAGATTCCTAATTTGCTGAGCTATATCTTTTAAGATAGTAAGATTTTCATTGGGATTAATCTCTAGATGAGTACTCCGCTCTCCAGTTGTATTTCTATCCGTGACACTCATGATAATATTTCGGCGTATCACTTTTCCGCTTCTTAGAGTGGTCACTCTAAGGTCACTTATAATGTTGGCCGTTTTTACTGTACTTCGAAACGACAAACTTATTTCCCGGGTTTCGGCACCAATTTTAGAAGAATAATACAAATCATATATGTATTGACACTTTCTTAACTGACTTTAATATCCACTCACGAGAAGCGTACATAACAAGATGTCTATCTCTACACACACCTATTTTTTTATGTATCCATAGTAAACTGACACACAATCATAGTCAACGTCTTGCGAATAAAATCAGAAAAATAAACACACTGCTGAACAAGTCTGCACTTATTTAATATAAAAACACATGTGCAGTCTTGTTTAAGTGCAGTCTTGTTCAGCAGTGTGTTTATTTATCCATAGCAACAACTCTTTTTTTTACTAATTTACGATTACAAAAGAATAATCTCTTGATATCTCTATGTATCTTTCTTTTCTTTTCACATAATACTGCTCCACTAATGCGCCTCTGATCGCCTTTTTATAAACTGGCACAGATTGCCAATACTATATACAACAACATAACAACGTTATCGTTGTAAAGCAAGAGGATACCGTATATTTGTACAATATACCGCTGTCCGGAGAACGGATTTTTCTCAGTGTGCCTTTACTTTTTAATTTCCCCTCGTACTTTCAACTATGTAGGGTCAATGTTAACAGACCAAAACTATAACCATGAGGAAACAAAAAGTTGTCTGGAAGCAAGAAAATCGTGTTATTATTTTGTTCAAAATGTTTTGTCACCGTGAATTCTATTGAGGAATTTAAAGTTTAAAATATATAAAACGATACCTGCTGTGCTATATGGTTGCGAAACATGGTCTCTTACTCTAAAAGATGAACACAGACTAAAACTATTTGAAAACAAAATCCTGAGACGAATATTTGAACCCAAGAGGAACGGGAATGAGGACTGGCGGAAACTTAATAAAGAAGAACTGCATAGATTATACCGTTTACTAAACATTGTTAAGGTCATCAAGTCTAGGAGGCTCAGGTGCGTAAGTCATGTAGCCAGAATGGAAGAAAGTAGGAGAGCTTTCAAAGTTTTAACTGGAAGTCTAATCTAAAAAAGACTATTAGGAACTCCTAGGTGCAGATGGGAAGACAATATTAAGAAAAATCTCAGAAATAGGAATACAAAGTAGAAATTGGACAAACTTGGCTAGGGAGAGAAATCAATGGAGACCTTTTGTGACCGCGGCATTGGACCTCCAGGTTTCATAGGCTATAGAGTCAGTTAGTTAGTTTAGTTACGCATATATATATATATATATATATATATATATATATATATATATATATATATATATATATACAAGGGCGCCCATCAGGGGGGCATGGTGGGGCGCTCGCCCCCTAGAGGAAATTGTATTTCGGAATATGGAAAACCCAAAAAATTTTTACATTAGTTACAGCAAAATTTGAACCTATATTTCAAATGTCACATATACTTGTCTCCCCTTGGAAACCACAATATGGGCGCCCTTGTATATATATAAACTTTGTTTTTATACTTTACTTTTCGCATAATCTCCATATCTATAAAATGCATCTAAATACACATCCTCTCTTTATCGTCTAGGTCTAGTTCTTCAGTAGTTCATGTAAGTAAACATTATTTATCTAATAAACAGTGGTGTCGCCTTGTGCAGTTCGCAAGACCACATGAACCACCAAGTATAGTGGCGGTTTGTTGCTCTTTACGATATTTAATAATATTTAGAATATTACTATATTGTCGTTCCTTTTCTATTCTTAGCTTGCTTCACCCCTTGCGTATATGCATTCCATCATCACATCACGTTCACAACAGAGTAGCGAGCGTGATAGGCTGCTCTGTGTGTAGGACAGTTTGGAAATGGGGATAGCTGAAGGGAGGAAGTGCGGCCTCCTGGCGTTCAAATCAAGATTTGCACGAGCAGCGTTGAGAGCAAGTGTTAACTAGTTTCCACTAATGTGGCGCTTTAAACACTAATAAAGAATGAACAGCAATTTAAAATATATAGAAAAATATAGTAGTAATATATAACTTATTTTTCAATCAGTTATCTACATTTGTTTTTATCTCAGTTTCTCGTAATGAAAACACCTTAATGAAAGAGAGAAAATTACGGCGTTCCGAGGTCGTACCAATGGGAAGGAAAGATTTAAAACCTTTAATCCCGATTTTTAAGTTAATGCAGAATAAAATTAAATTTTATTTTCAAGATTATTTTTTAAAAATGTATAATCTCTGATTTTTCTTTAGGTTACGGTTTTCCTGAATAAATAAACTAAATGTTTGAAAGAAAAGCGAAAAAAATGAAATGAAATGAAATCTTTAAGTTTTACGTCCCACGTTTATGCCGGTTAGGCTAAAGGAGACGGTGAAGATGAGAAAAAAATGAAATGGTGGAATGAAGAAACTGTGAGAACCCCGAGAAAACCCGCGAGCACCACAAGGTCCACACGGCGCGCGATGGGATCGAACCAGGGACTCCAAGCACCGGAAGTGAAGGCTCTACCACTGAGCCACCGCGCCCCTCTAAGAAAATCGAATAGCTTATTCAAACATGCTGTACTTAATAATATTTCTACGACGGGAAAATCTTACCTTCTTCATTGTGGGAACCTGAAGGAAATTTTGGAATTGATTTTTTTTTTTTCAACATTCATCTTTAACACTTGTAAAATAGAAAAAGACGAGTATTGGCACTTCCAGTAACGCACGTTCAGCTGTAACCGGAAAGGTTTTTTTGTTTGAAGGGTTTGGAACAATCATGAAGTGTCTAACGATAACACTGCAAAAGTACATTGACAAAGCGTTCCTAATTAAAAGTGCCCCTGCAACTATCATATTAATTTGATACATTGCATGTTTCGAGTATGCTGTTAACAGTTCACAAAACAGCATACATGGCAATTCAAATATACGAGTTGAGTTGATTTTAAGTTTGATGTCCGTTTCAGCAGCGAGGCTATATAGGCGGGACCTACTGATTAACACACACACACACACAGTTAATCCCGGCTCCCACCGCAAATCAATTCCGGGCCTCCCACGCCAAAAGTATGTATAGTAACCGTTAGCCACGAAGGCGCTCTTCAAATATAAGAGATAGTAGACGTTTGTAGTCTTGATACTAATGGAGATTCCATTTAGTTTATTCTGAAATTGATGGTGTGTCTGTAGAAAGAGAATGGCATACAACAAAATTCGTTAAAATCATAGCAAATAATCCGACCTTGACTTCAGAAACTAAAAGTTGTGTTACCATATTAAAGAGTATGAAAGCATTTAAAGGAATGCCGTAGCTCAAAATAGTCTCAGTGCATTAGCTATACCTATAGTATCAACAGAGAAAAACAATTGAAAAAAAAAATAAACTTCAGAAGAGTTATTGATAAGTTGATTGTCCAGAAGAACATCAGAAGTGATTTCATATACGAATGAAATGGATCATTTGTTTATAAATTGATACTTTTCCTTATGTGTAAATATATATATGGTTCCTTTCATTGAGTGTTTGTAGTTTTCTTATTTAGAATACTGAAAGAATTCTAGAATAGAATTTTCTAACGACTGTGAACTACCGAAAAATTATGTCACGAGACGCCACTGGTAATGAACAATATAAAAATACCTCATGTAATAAAAACGATTATTCGTTTGTCATCTGCACATTATGTTTTAAATTTTGTTACTTTGGCATCAGAAAGATATGGCAACATGTTTATTCTTTCCCGCCTTCCACCCACGACGGTGGATCTAGAGAGAGTAATCAGATCCACAAAATATTCAAACCGTCCATACTTAGTGGCGAAATGTCATAAGTAACCCTGTTAATTCGTTTGGTGTTAATTATGTGTGAACCAGCAAGTAGTGGAAAAAAGAAAATAAATATCCGATTTGATATTTCTCTTTCTTTTAAACAATTTGCAAACCGACTCCGATTATTATTTGTTGTCAATTTCATTCTAGCTCCCAAAACGATAAGTTTCTTTTTTTACAGTATCTTGTTATTTCAGTTATATAATTTCTAGAAAAGTGAAATGAAATTTTTCAGTTTTATGTTCCACGGTTATGCCAACTAAGCTAATGGTGATGATGAAAATGAATGAAAGAGCGAAATGAAGAAAGTGGGAGGAAACGGGAGAATCCCGATAGAAAAGCATACACGGTGTTTGTCTACCACAAAGTCCACTTGGATGCAGCTGGGAACGAACCAGGGACCCTACACACTAGAGGTGAAAGCTGTACCACTGAGTCACTGCGGCCCCCATATCCATAATTAAATTACTAATAAAAAATCAACCTAGAGATAGTAATGAATTATTGTTTTTATTTTCCATTTAATTTTTAGTAACTTCCAAAATGTGTCTTGATATTAAAATGAGTTCCCTTTTTTTCACTGTATATATATATATATTTTAAACGCTGAAAAATCTAAGTATTTAGAAATAGTAATGCGTTTGTGTGTTTCCAACATTATTTTAATATAATTTTAAGAAGTCCAAATTGTTAATATTACTGAAAATGAAAATACATTATAAACAATCAGTTTTTCGTTAATGTGATTACACAAAATATACAGTGCGTTAAGTTCAAATTTTATTCCTCTTTATTTCGTAAATCGACATTAGAAGCTATTTTCAGCATATTCTAAATACTATTTTGCTTTCTGTTGGTTTTTACAGACATTTTTACATTGTCTGAAAAGGAAACTTATTTTAGGAATCAAACAAATGAATATCGCTTTACAGTGTGAAACTAATACATACAAACCACGTGAATTCAATATCCAAACTTGAAATGCTGCATCTATAAGTACTGGTTGCAAAAGAGTAATAAAATCAAAGCAGGCCCGTATCCAGGGATGTCTAGGGGGGAAGGGCCCCACTAAATTTTTGCTTGCCCCCTAAAATTTTCACGGTAGGATTGCAAATGAACTATAATATGGTCGGATCGTTTCCCCCCTTAACTTCAGTCCCCCCCTACATTTTTGGGCTGGCTACCGGCCTGGTTGAAACAGAACCTGTTCCTTTGCACGCTGAAAGCCATTAATCGTCAAAAGCCGTTACTCGTCACTTGGTCAAAAGCCATTACTTGCTCTATCTTACTGTTTTTGTTAATAAAGTTTGAAACAAAAATCACTTAATTCAACTTTTTCTGGTTTGATTTGAGGGCTAAGAGAAGACACAGAACCTATTCTTGGGACACTGAAACGATTGCGAAAAACCGCTTCTTGATAGCATTTACCGTTTCCCTTTATGAAAATCAGTAATGAAACCGAAAGTAATAGTAAATCTGAACAATTTTTGTTTTGGTAGAGACTTGTGGATAATCATATTATGTTGTATTGGAACACTGAATCGTTTATTTAAAAAATCTTCTTCTTCTTCTTCTTCTTCTTCTTCTTTTTTTTTTTTTGTTACCGTTTTCGTTCTATCCTGATAAACGTGAAACTGGAAGTAATAGAATACTTGTACCACTTCAGGTTTTGGTGAAGTAGTGTGAGTAGTCCTGATACTGTATCTTTCTTTGATACGCTCTATCGTTTGCTATAAACTGCTTCTTGCTATCGGTTACCGTTTTTTTGATCTATGACGATAAATGTTGCAACCGGAAATGACTAATTTAAACCCATTTCCAGTTTCAATAGAGCGTTGTGCTTTACAAAACACCACATTCCGATATCTCTTATCGTTTTCGCTCTGATACCTGCTGACAGACAGACAGACGGATGGACAAAGCTATTCTACAAGATTTCCGATATTTCATCATAGCGTAATGTGAAGGCTTAAAAACGGCGACTGATGAAGTTTTATTCTCCATGTGCACCATCAAATGGAAGTATCGTGAACTTACGACTAAACACTAATCTTCGATATGGAACTAGAAGCAAAGACGCGGGGGGTCCAACGGGTCCGGACTTTCCCAAAATTTCCGTCATGCGAAATACATTTGTACACTTTCTTAAATGAACTAATTTTGTTTAACAGAGAAATGATTGGTGTACCATAAAGGTTCGGTCTTAACGCTTCATCTATACTTTTTCTTTCTTTCTTGTTTTATTTTTTATTTATTTTTTTTTTTTGTAAAAAAATAACGTATCCAAAAAATGTTATATCTATCTTAAAAAATGTTCTATCTTATTTCTTTATTTCTGAGAATATGCTAAGGAGCGGGGGCTGAAGTAAAGGGGAAAAATTTCAACAATTTTTCTGCCTGACTCTTGCAATACTCCCTTACAATCCTTCTATATGTCAGCGTTACCAGGGTTAAAAATTTGTCACATGAATGTCATTCTGAAGAGTTAGTGTGAGTTGGTTATTTGTTGTGTGCTGTTGTGGTTGCGGTTTTGTTGCTTATTATTCATTTGATAATGGCTTCACAGCGTAAGAGAGGGCAAACTATACACAGCGAAGCTAGAGAAGTAATAAGGAAGGCCATAGTGCAGTGCGACGAAGAAGCGAAGGAGAAAAAACTTAAGCATTTGTTATCGCAGCCTAATTTGCGTGTGTCCACGTATATAGGGATCTTCGATAGGGATTGCATAATTGCATAAACTCTTTGAATTAAGTGAGTATTAGCTGAATTTTTTGACAACGCACTGGCAACCCCGCCCAGGACCGTCGAGTGACCGTTTCTTGGTGAAGGGGTGGGGAGCCTGTCAATCAACTCTGAATTCCTCAGCCTCGCATTAAAGCTAGCTCCCTATAATACTTAACATTTAGATACTTATCGTCTTGTCAGGTGGTAAGTTACACGGGTACAATACAGGCCCGTATCCAGCCCCATAATGTAGGGGGCAGTAGAAGTTTGGGGGGACCCGATTCAACCACATTATAGTACATTTGGAAGCCTACCGTAAAAATTTTAGGGGCCCAGTAATAATATGGGAGACGACCCCCATAGACCTTCCTGGATACGAGCCTGGTTCAATTATCTGCGCACCTTCCAGTCCACTCGTGGGTCGGAGCCTACGTTAAGACGAAGTAATATCCTGCCTAACGTTGGCGTCATACACAGAGAAAAATCCTTTCTCCGGACAGCGGTATATTGTACAAATATGCGGTATCCTCTTCAGTGACGACGCCAAAGGAGGGGCAAGGGGGCGAGCGCCCCCCTAGTAGCTACTTCTTCCCCCTTGACCGTCACCTAGGCTGCCCCCCCCCCCAGACTCCTAAAATCTTTAAACATTCTATATGTAGTATTTTAGATCAGTATCATAACCGATCTCATCGTCAAATTGCAGTCTACTTTCCATGCATTTACTATGTGGCAGATTAGTCCTCAAGCTTTCTTCTTTGAGCGTCTGGATATGCACGCATACTTCTGTTTTCTAATTTAGCGCTTTTGAGGTAAATTTTAGTTATACTTCTTCCTTATGATTTTTAATTTTTAATTATTGTGCCTAGCGAACAATACTAGATTTGGTCGATTTGTTTTCTTCTCATTTGATCAACTTCGAAGGGAACAAAAGAAAGGTAAAAACAGTTACGTAACTTGTTTGTATTTATCCAATTTTCAGTTCCATATTTTGTTTTATTTAAAGGTTCTATACTTATTTTTTCTGAAACAGTATTCTCGGCTTTCAATATTCAGAGGATGTGCTTATAACAGCTTAGTTTGCAACTACCAGGGCTGAATTTTTTGAAGGGGATAAAAAGAGTTGTGTTTTCCCTTCCTGCAAATGATAATAATAAATTTATGGAATTAAATTGATTCCCAATAAAACGTATTGTCAGAGTGCTAATCTTTAGTTAGTAATTGGTTTATACTAGTGCTCCCTTACTTAGTTTCAAAGTACTGACGTGACGTCTACCATATTGACTAGGAACTGCTGAAAAACTCGTAGCCCAACCCAGGATTGCACGTGGAATGGTGAAGTTTTACTTCTTCTACACTTCCCCCGGAGTCAATATACTACCTTGTAGAGTGCTCCAGTTTTTGCAGAAGTTAAAAAAATTGATTTCCTCGCACCATTGTTCGTAGCACTACCCCTATCAGATGTAAAATGACGTCCTTTCAAGTTTGGAAAATAAATACACGTAATAGTTAGACGGAGCTAAATCTGCGGAATAAGAATGATGATCTAGAAATTGAAATCCTAGATTATGCAATGTCAGTTGTGTTCGCAGGGGCTTGATGGACAGGTATATTCTTCTGAAGGAACAGAATTTCATTCTTTTCATTTTCAGCGGTGTTGAACTCCGAATTTTTCTTTCAGTTTTGTAAGTAATGCAGAGATTCTGGATTAAATATCTGACCGTAGCGGAGGTAGTCTACGAGTACGACTCCATACTTATCCCAGAAGAATGTTGCAAACAGTTTCTCAACCTACTTCTGTGTCTTGAACTTCTTGGGGCGAGGGAGAAATGAGTGCTACTATTCCATTGACTGTTGTTTCGTTTCAGGATCATAGTGGTAGAACCATATTTCGTCCATGGTTACTATTCGTGAGCGAAATTGATCAGCATTACGGTCAAATTGGAAGAAGACTTCCCTTAATGCTGTCACTCTTTTATTTTCCTGACAGATTTTTTGGGAACCCATTATGACGAGAACTTGCGCATATCCAAGCCATTCTGAATTATGCTACCGACGCGTTCCAAAGAAATGCCCACAATCTCTGGCACAAGTTTTGCTGAGAGGGTAAAAACGAGGTAAGAGGATTTTCTGAGAAAGCGAGGTGCAGTCAGACCTCAGACTATAATAAGTATATCGTGATTTTACTATACACTTTAAAAACCATATAAATAATAGCTTAAATTATTTTTGTCACTCAAAAACTGGGGTGGCCTAGGCCCTCCGGCCCCGAGCTATATCCATCACTGGCTGAAATGCTGCAATTTTCAAGAATAACGTAACAAATTGCATCCATGATTTCGGGAGGAGTCATTGCTTTTAATCATTCTTGATGTAAAGCATAATTTGTTGAGAAATGGCCAAGTTTATACTAAGCCACTTACTTCTTCACCATTGTATATAACGGACGAGAGTCTCGTGGTGTTTCACTGATTTCCTAATTAATTTACTTCGGTGACTTTCCTTCGTGGAATAAAAATGTAACAGTTAGAATCTGGGTGTTCGTGAAATTATCTGTTTGGGCACACATAATCACTTCAGAGGCCTGAGAAACAATAAGAATTTCATTATTAATATGAAAATTTGAATTTGTATATACATACAGAGATATGTTTTTCTAAACTACGTTTCATTTTTCTACCTAGTGCCTACACTCCTTCTCTCTCTCTCTCTCTCTCTCTCCCCTCTCTCTCTAAATATATATATATATATATATATATATATATATATATATATATATATATATATATATATATATATATATAGAGAGAGAGAGAGAGAGAGAGAGAGAGAGAGAGAGATAGGTAGCATATAGTACTAGACGAATGTGTTACTTGAGGCACACGCGAAAGTAATTCAATTTATGTTTAGGCTTCAAAAGCTTCGTTGAAAAATATTTCATGTGCAAACGTTACTTCTTTGTCAGTTACAAATTTTACTTAAAATAAGTTTAATTATAACCATTAGGTCTAATATGAAAACAGCAACGAAATGCACAATGTAATGTAAAATAAGTCAAACGTAATAAATATATCATTTTTGGTATGGCAGATAGCCGCCCCCCGAAAAAGTATCTGCCCCTCCTTTGCCCTCCCTAAGAACTTAGAGCTGGCGTCGTCACTGATCCTCTTGCTTACTATAGAAATCAGCATACGTTATGAAGCATACGTTAACCCAGTGACGTATTTACGATTTTGTTTCGGGGGAAGCTTTGCCTGAAAATGTGAAAATTCTGCAATATATTTTATATACTTTACTATAGTAAGTAAGATTTCGGGGGAGTGCTTAAGCCCGGAAGCTCCCCTTCCTAAATACGCTACTGCGTTAACCGTATGCTACAAAGACACTGGACTTAGATGTTACATCATGCCGTTGCAGGATGTCTGACATCTAACAGTTTTCCGTATATCACATACACATACTTATGTTACCTTCGTCGGCTATATGTTATATACGTCCATTTGTATGTGAGATCCTGACCGCCTACATTATTTCATACGGAAAGTACGTATAGATGGAGCACTTATGCAGAAAGTATTATAAAACATGCGTTTCCAGTTATACGTCTGCTGTACGTTAAGTCAAAAAACAACAGGAATTATGCATGTAACTATCTTTTTAAGTATGCCACCTACAATTTTTTTTTTTCTCAGTGTATAAGAAGCTAAAAAAACAAAATTCCAACTCAATAAGTTTTGAAATATTATGAAAGACACTTCCCTGTTCTCAGTTGGGGTAAAGGCTTGGTGTCCTATTTGGAAAAATAAAATAATAAAAAATAAAAAAAATTAAAAAAATGACTCTTTCATTGAAAAATGAAGAAATAAATATGTGTATTTCTAATGCTATTTTAACAAGGTGGCAGGAAAGTTCAGTTACTGAAGAATATTCTGGAAGAATAAAGATCTCGCATATATTTACATAAACTTATAACCTGGAATTTGCTCTTAATAATGAGTTTAAGGATTATCCTACAATGTGATGCCTTGGACATAAAATAATCTGAGAAAAATTTGGAATCTTGAAACTTATATCTAGTTTCAATACTAGCAATATATTAGGAATACAAATGTGACAATTACTTATAACTTAAAAATTGTGTATTACCTGTGAATAAGGTGGTTCGTTAAATTAAGTTTTGAAATAAATGTGAACCAAGAGAGTCATTAAGAGTTATGAACAGAGCCATCGCGTGGGTTGTAAGCTCCCGGGGAGAAAATTCACAGGCGCCCAAGGACACCGATCCTGGGGGGTCCGGGCTCCCCAAAGCTCATGTGGGCCCGCTATTGTATTTATGAATATACAATATTTGGTATAATTTGAATACAATTTGTTTTAAAATCCTCATATATATATATACGTTCTACACCTAAATGCCCCCCAAATTTACAGAGAAATGAGCGCCCTTGCAGGCGCCCCCTCTCAGTGTGTTATGAAAAACAACCAGAGTTTATTCTTTACTCCTAGATTTAAATATGGAGCGTAAGATCATAATGTAAGATAAAAGAAGTTGGTATTATGTCAATGTTTTAAGTGAATGGTTTTTGTAGTTAAAATATAAAAGTTAATCAAAACATGGTTTTCAATTATTGAAGTAGAGTACTCTTCTTGTTTATGTTGAACTTGATATACACATCAACATAGTAATAGCATAGAATAAACAAATATTAAAGCCCCCATTCTCTGAGTACACGAGGTCCGGCAATAACCGTCGAAACTTTCTGTAAAAATTAAGCTTTAAAATTGCATTGTAATGCCTTTTAGAAACTTTTTTTCAGTTTAAACCAATATAAAATAGCATAAATTTGAATTTTATTAAGATTTCTTTTCCCATTTTAGTCGGGGAGACTCTTGAGACCTCTCCATGGCTACTTCCCTGATAGTTAATAAAAACGGTTGTTGTATTAGGTTAATATAGAATTGAAGGACTGAAAAGAAAATATATTTATTCTGTTAATGGTTGGAAGGTACGTACGAAGTTGTTTTTGTGATGCTAACCGGTTATTGTCAAGTGGTGTCAAAATAAGCAGGTAATTGTAGTATTGCAGTTATTGTGGTATTACTTGAGTATTTCTTGGACGAGATAGGAATAAAGAAATGTTATTGAACTCTACTGAAGTTTCTTCAGTTTGTACCAAACTGTCATACGGATCAGAAGTAAGTAGTAGGAGATCTCGGTTAGTTTTCCAAGATAAAATCTCTTCTCACAGAGTCCTGGAGAGAGTTCCCGTTGAATAATCCTAGACAATGTTTTACATTACCGGTAATTTTACTTAGCCGTGCCCTGATCATTATTAACATATCTAAATTAACATTGATTTAAAGAAAATCATTTACCAACATAATATGAATTCCTTGAATGTTGTTGATTTGTCGTCCCGGCGACCTCTGGTTATGAATAATCATTATTTTACACGTATTCCATTCGGAATAAACGTATATAAGTTTGTTTTGAATAAAGAAAATGTCCGAATTATATAGGCTGTCAGAGGTGTTTAAACATTCAAAAACTTATACTACTGAAACAAACCCAAATCTTATTTTATCCTACCGGGGTGACATCTAAAACTTTCAAAACGAAAACCATATATTTCTGAATCCAAGACGACTCCCACTATTTAACAAAGGGTTAGATAAAGAATCTACAGCAAATACTCCATATATTTTCATACCTTGCTGTAGAGGAATATTTGAATTCAAATCAGATACAGCCCTCTTTTAGTCTTCCTTACTGGAAGGGTTCGTTGAAACTGCGAACATTGAAGTCTAGGAGAGCTTCATGGTAACTCGTGATTCCCATCAGTAAAGAAAAACAACATATTTTTGGACAATAATATTACACCAAAAGACTCTTCTTGGATTCAGAAATATACGATAAATATGAAAGACACACAATATATACCAGAGTTTTGTATATACACACTGAGAAAAAAAATTGTAGGTGGCATACTTAAAAAGATAGGTTACATGCGTAATTCCTGTAGTTTTTGGACTTAACGTACACCAGACGTATAACTGAAAACGCATGTTTTATAATACTTTCTGTATAAGTGTTCCATCTATACGTACTTTCTGTATGAAACAATGTAGGCGGTCAGGATCTCACATACAAATGGACGTATATAGCATATAGCTGACGAAGGTAACATAAGTATATACATGTGATATACGGAAAACTGTTAGATGTCATACATCCTGCAACGGCATGATGTAACATCAAACGGCAGTGCCTATGTATCATACGGATAACGTATGCTCCGTATTGATTTCTATAGTAAGCAAGAGGATACCGTATATTTGTACAATATACCGCTGTCCGGAGAACGGATTTTTCTCAGTGCACCTTTCCGAATTGAACCTAACATCATTTGTTCCTACGCCATATCTATGTCTGCAGTTGGTTACCAGAGACATCAGAAGTTTTTCTCCGATTGCCTACAGTGAAGAAAGCTCCAGCTGCATGTAAGAATTGACTGCAACAGCTTCTAGAAAGTACTGTGAGTATTTTTTGCACATTACCTTTCCAGATTTTTTTTTCAAAATGTAAACAAGAATTAATACATTAATTAAGATTCCTTCCCTTAGCTTGTGTACAATAATTAGGACATTAGCTAAGATTCCTTCCCTTAGCTTGTATACAAGAATTAAGACATTAGCTAAATTTTCTTCCTTTAGCTTGTATACAAGAATTAAGGCATTAGCTAAGATTCCTTTCTTTAGCTTGTATACAAGAATTAAGGCATTAGCTAAGATTCCTTCCCTTAGCTTGTATACAAGAATTAAGGCATTAGCTAAGTTTCGTTACCTTACCTTTAAACCTAAGAATTAAGGTATTAGCTAAGTTTCCTTACCTTACCTTTTACCTAAGAATTAAGGTATTAGCTAAGATTCCTTCCTTTAGCTTGTATACAAGAATTAAGACATTGGCCAAGGTTCCTTCCCTTAGCTTGTATACATGAATAACACATTAGCTAATATTCATTCCCTTAGCCTGTGTACAAGAATTAAGACATTAGTTAAGATTCCTTTCCTTAGCTTGTATACTAGAATTAAGGTATTAACTGTTTCCTTGTCTTAACCTGTATACAAAAAACAGTAAATTAAGTATGTTTTCTTATAATTGTTAACAATAAATGTAAATAAAATGTAAATGTAAACAAAATAGAATAATTGTTACCAATGCATCCTCCTTCAAGAACTGACACTGGTTAATTGGACTAAATTGTTTTTATATTGTAATATTCTTTACTTAACGTCTTCGGACGCCGAGTGTCGTACACAACACACAAAATTAGCATTACTTGTCTTGACAGAACGACAACATGGCACATACGACTCTCATATTTTGCTTCTCTTCCTCGTCGCCAGAGTAAGCGCTGCATTTCATAGAAGCTTGACAATTGAAGAACGCTTTCCGTTGGTCCCAGGTAGCGTGTTTGGAAGGAGGAAAATGTCGCAAAAACCGAAAAATGACACGATTACATAAGTATTCTACTTTCTCTTTCATTAACACGTTATCTTTTGTAATGCATGTTGATTTATCTTGCTAAAGCCTTGGGGATAAATACGCAGTTGGTTATTTTGCTCTTCTATTGTGTGGGGGAAAGTGGAGACCTCTTGTTTTATCATGTGTCGTGTGCTACGCTATGAAACCAACCATTGCAAAAGATAGGGTACTTCATGTTTTCAATATTTGCATTTGGGTTTTATGAACATGCGACAGTGTTTTAGATATTGGATAATGTTGTTGTTTTGCATAGGTGTGTTAATTATGTAATACGCTTAGGTGTACGAAGTGGGGCGGCAAGAGGGACAGACCAGAAAATCGTTTCTCATTTTTTTTATTGGTAGAGTTCCAATGTGTCTTATACGATTGTCACTATTCTGTGCAAAGACAGTGGTGCCCACCCCCCTTATGTCCATGACGCACCCCCCCCAATTGTCTATCCGTAGGTGTTCTTCCATGAAAAAATCTTCTTTTCGATTAATTTTACCCCCCCCATCAAACATATTTATATAGATTTTTAACCCCCCCCTAATATTTCAATGACGCAGTTTGCGTCATAGCCCCCCCTTGTGGGCACCCCTGGCAAAGACAATGGTAATTTCTCTTACTCTTTACATGCATGGAACGAAAGCATTTCGAAAATGTAAAATTTACAAGACAAAACTATTTTGTTCTACTAGTGACACTAAAGAGGTTAATAATAGAATTATTTGTAGCTTGATAAATATTATAGATGATTCACGACACATTAACCTCCAAGCTTCATAAAAGAACAATATGTAATTCAGCTATTTAACTTTTACTTCAATTTAGAAGCCAATCTTGTTAGCTTCTTCAGTTCGTTCATTTTTAATACCTGAAATAATGTCAGCAGATATCCTATAGAGTTCTTCATTTTAAGCCAACAATTGAGTTCTTACCAAACCTACCACCCATAACATACAGTTGTGTGACACCAATGTAACATTTCAAATAACAGAATAGATTATGTTTTGTTTATAACACTTTGGTCGATCATTTTCTTATTACTTCTCTATTATCCATGAATTATTTTAATATTGCTATTGCATTTCTTTCATTACAGTTTGGCCTTTTTTCTTTCCCAAAGTCTGTTGGTCTGCGATGTTAGACAGATTGAGAATCAAGCATGATTTTCAGTTGAATATTCAGTATCTTTTATTTCTAATACGATTTAAATATATTCACTTTGATTTCGGTGAATGAAAGTTCATATGTTAAAATTTGACAGATAATCAACGTCTTAAACATTTTTGAACAATTTATTACTCATAATATTTAAGTCAAAAAATAAGACACTAAATATAATAGTGCAATAATGATACTTATTTCAAGTGCTAATGGATTACTTAATCATAACAAGATCTTGTGACTGACATACTGTAACGTGAAACAACTTGTATATATTCTGTTGCAATAACTGTGTTAGGAAAATGTGTCGAGAAGATAAGAACAATATTGTGATACTGAGGTATTAAGGAACAGTACTGAATTCAAAGATGTTACAATTTGAAGGCATTACAGTGGTTCGGATCCCTACTTAAATTATAGGTCCACATCTCGCAGATCCTTGGTGCTGAATAGCTAAACTTCAACAAACAAACCAAGCAAACAAACCTGAAAATAAGAGCTAAGAGATATATCATTATCATATTGTGACATCATACAAGTATGACCTCATATAAATAGTCTGAAAATAATATGTCCAAAACCTTTACCCGTCTCGTTCCAGTGCATTTGTGCTATAGATATACAAATTTGTGTTGACCCCTAGTCTTCCGTTCCAAGCGCTGCTATCGGCTGAAGGAGTTCCACTCCCACGGCTGAAAGGCTCTCTCACTTAACAACAACTGAACCCATATTGGCTTAACGCGTGGGTGTGTCGAGGGTATGAGTTTATTTCGTATTTTTGCCACGGCTCAAGACATTTTGGCAGCACTATAAGTTCTTCAACATTTGATATAATTACGCTCCTGTGGCTAAAGATACTGGTAATCCCCAATTAGACACTTTCGAGAAAACGCGATTTTAAAAGTTCAAAATTTGCTACAATTCGTAAACAACTTATGTGGGTATTTGTTGATTGAAAGTATTATCCTGATCTATTGGTGACTTTGTGCGAGCGGTCCCGGAGTCCTGTGGATTTCCCTATTGTAGAAATGCAACATATCTGAGAGTTTTGTCTTTTCTTCCTCTCGTTATGTTTCCATCTTTCTTGACGTTGTGGCGGTTCAAATAGCCGAGCGGTCTATATGTTAAGGTTGAGATAGACGAGCAGTCTATATGTCAAAGTTGAGATACACGAGCAGTCTATATGTCAAGGTTGAGATAGAAAAACAGTCTATATGTGAAGGTTGAGATAGACGACAGTCTATATGTGAAGGTTGAAATAGCCGAGGCGTCTATATGTGAAGGTTGAGATTGACGAGCAATCTTTGTTGTGGCAGTCTTAGTAGTTAGTACAGATGTTACAATTATATTAGACGTTTTCTTGGATTAAATGGCAACAAAGGTATTAAAGCTATAATTTCAATAAGTAATATTAAACAATAATTGGTGTCGGGTACCACAAGCAAAATATGAGTTCGGGACAATCTTAACCCTCGAACGCATATGTGGGGTCTGACAGATCCCATAGAGATAATTAAAGTGCCTTGTGGTATAATAAATCTGCATCAAATCTTCATCTTTCGTGACATCTAATGTCTAAATTTGCTTTTGCATCTTACGTAATTTTAGCCTTGTGCAAGCAACAATTTCGGAGATATTTGTTATTTCGTATCAATACTCTAACTTTACATACCGGGGTCTTTCAGACCTCAAAAAGAAATAATTCTTTGTTTTTAAAGCTATACATGAACGTTGTTAGATATACTATCTAGATTTAAGCTTTTACAGGTGCTTCATAAATTTAATTGTTGACTTAGTTTCAGTTTAGATCATAATATTCGTCTATCAAACGAAAACTCATATATATATTTGACTATAAAGAGAATTCATTGTACCAGTATTTGTTCGGTGATTTTCTCTGTGTAGCAATTTTGCTGTAAGTTTCCCAGATTATGAAGGTATTTATGAACCTTTTTACTCATAAATAAACCTCTTTTATTTATAATTTTAATATCATAGAGGCAGTACTCTCCTTCATGGTAAGTTAATGTTACATTATTACGTGTGAGTGTAATTTGGTGTTAGTTTCAAGGTAGGCCGATTACCTAGTGAAAATGTGTTCAAGATAAAGGAACACAGAAGGTTAAGTGGGTCCAGAAGATAGTAACTTTAGAGAAGTTGTGTGTGAGTGGCTTGCAGAAGATGGAGTTTTATCTTCTGAGGAAAGTTCTGAACATAATCATGAGGAGAGTGATACAGAAAGATACTTCGAAAACGTAAAGGATACGTGATACGTAGCAAAATAGTTCAAGTGAGCCGAATTTTCTAAGTTGTGGCAACGAAACTTGTCTTCTGATTCAGAAGCCGGTGCGTCAAGTATTTTAACCGGAAGAGATGGTACATTATGATTTTCTACTTTCAATCCTATTACTCAGACTTGTCTACACAATATGCTTCACACACACCCACACTAACACGCGGCCTCAAAACACCTATTCCAGAGGACGCATGGGAGTGTTTTATTACACAAGATATGTTTGATGATATTTTATATTGCACAAATCTTGAGGGGAAAAGCATACCTTCAGGAAAAAAAGGAAAACTTAGTAAAATGTTCCTGTTATGAAGCTAAATGTAAATAGGTAAATTCTATATTTCTTACGATAGAAATACCGAATATTTTTGTTGCCATGATGAGTGTGGATATGTCAAAATAATATTAGTACTACTAGCACATAATTTTCTTATGTTGTAGTGGTTGAAAAATGCAATTATAATTACTTACGACTGTCAAAGCCGGGTGGGGTCTACTAGACCCCACCTTTGTAAAAGTGTAAAGTTTGTTTTAGTATGAGTTCTAGGGTTAAGCAAAATATAATAAATAAATAAAAAATGTAGTAGGAATAAGATAATACGGTAACCTACAGCGAATACACATGTTTACGTAAGAGTTACTTTGTACTTGGGGCATGTCGTTGTTTTAATTGAAAATTATTGTTAAGTAGGCCTATCTGATGTCTAATACTGTACATGGTTTCCTTTTTATTTATATTTTTTCTGGGGGAATATTATTGAAATCTTTCAGTTCAGGTATAGACTACATACATTTTGCAACAGTTTGTTGTAATAAGCTGTTAACGTACACTTCTTAGGAGTGGTGGACCCAGGTTCGATTCCCGGCTGCAGACCATGTTATTTGGATCCAACATGAGATGTAGATCCACGTATCATATAACCTCGCTGTTGAAAGGTACGCTATACTCAAAATCAAAATGAAATCAATAATGGTTATGTTATTCAGAGGACTTGAACCCATTCTGGACGTGATGTCGAGCTTCTAAGACCACTCAGTTATTGCCACCAGTTTGTCACTACATTAAACAGGTGAGTTGCAACTGACGTTTATTTCACAGTTAAATTGAAAATGTGTTTAAAAAGTAAGAAACTCAAGAAATCATTTGGTAAAGAAAGGAAACTCCAGCATAATATCTTATTGTATGGCAATGCTGTGAGTATACTTTGCTGTTTCTACAATATAGACTTACAGCATACAAATAAACATTTCTTGGTAGTTGGCAACACTGAATACGTCACGAAAAGATAGGTTTGTTCTATAAAAGAAATACATCTAAAGGAAACCCACGACTAAGACATATCTGTATAGAGAGTGAAACAGCGAATAGGAAGCCTCAGAAATCCACGAGATTTGAACGTGTCTGGAAATAGCAAACTGGGGAACTCCTGAGTTCCGCTTTTGTTGCGCGTCACCTTGTCATTTCAAATCTATACAACAGGGGATGAATGCAACACTAACGACTTCCACACAGACAGATACACCTCACACACACGAAGCGTACGTACATGTATCCCATTAGAAACGGGACCGTCCTGGTGTGTGAAGCTCCTGTAAGGCTGCTCTGTTGGTTGTTTGACGTGATGTCAATTTGGTGATGTGATGGCTGAACTGGGAACGTGAATAGAGACATCCCACTTTGACAATACTACCAAGTATTCAGTGGAGACCGTTAAATTCTAACAACTGATGCGTCAGATTGGGTGTTTCATTTATTAATAAGTTACACCACAGAAAATTATAACTAATATAGCTCTATCAATAATTCCATATCTATTTATCATTATTATTTAAGAAAGAAAGTATTAGTATTTTAGTGAAGAATAATTGAGATTTACCCGTACCAGTAATTGTATATCTTGTTTTGTAGAATTATGAAAAATTACCTATAGTATCAGTAATCGGTAAAGAAAGATTTTGTAATTTACCTAGGTTAATACTTTCATACATGTTTCACATTATTATTTATAAGAGAAAATCATTACCTATAGTAGTAAATTTGATAAGACATTTTTATATATTTATACCACTAACTCATTATCTGTTTTACATAATTATTTCCAAAAATATTGGTACAATACTGTAAAAGTTCTTCCCTTAGTGGGAAAATCAGAGTCCCGAATCGACTCTAACTACCGGTTAATTATAAAATCTTCCAATAAAATACAATAGTATCTACAGAAATATTACAATATAACTTTCTCTAATGTGAGGAAGAGAAAAGTTTGCCCCAAACCGCATACCTTTAGGACAATATCTGTACAGAGCTCCAGGCAAGTTAAGCAGACTGGCGTAGGAAACCCCAATGCTCCGAAACAAGCATCGAGAAAGTTAAAAGTCATTTTGCCCGGAAGCAGGCTAAGCAGCTGAGGTCGGGATCCCGACAGAGCTTCTATCCGAAGCAAGGTAAACGGGGGAAGTTAAAGGAAAAATGAAAGGAAATGAAATCTTTAAGTTTTACGTGCCACGGTTATGCTGGTTAGGCTAAAGGAGACGATGAAGATGAGAAATGAATGAAAGTGGAATGCAGGAAGTAGGAATAAACGGGAGAACCCCGAGAAAACCCATGAGCACGGTATTTGTCCACCACAAAGTCCACACGGCGCGAGCTGGGATCGAATCAGGGAGCCCAAGTATCGGAGGTGAACATTCTACCATCGAGTCACCGCGCCCCCATGGGGAAGGAAAACGAAAGGAAAAGTCTAAGAGTTCCGCAGGCTTTTAGTTTGGGTTTCTCCTAGAGCTCCAGGCAAGCTAGAGAAAGGGTAAACAATCGTGTAGATGTGACTGTTCGTTGATTCCACTTCGTTACATAGGCGCTCCACGCTGCGGTGGCGCTACTGCTCCCTTGTCGTTATGTAACTTGTAGGCGGTGCTGATGGTCTGTCATATGTTTATGTAGTAATCCAATGTGAGGTGTAGTACTGTATCGTAAAATACATGTGGTTGTTGTTTACAAAGAGTAGCCCGTGTAACGTTTATAAACACAAGCACGTGATACATTACAATATTAAAGAGCTACTGTTTTTTTTTTTTGTCACTTTTCACTACCGACGCTCCACGACACTTGGAATCAACACTTAACGTCAGATGTGGGAAAAATGAACCCCCATTTCGAATTCAACTGGGAATCCCTAGGTGAATGCGCGAACGCTAACCACATTAGCACGAGGAAGCTTAGTCTGATGCTAATTTTTGGGTTGTTCTACTTTTATTTATTTTTGAATGTTACGCCTCAGAGTTTTGCCCGCTATGAGATACAGCACCGTTGTTTACAAGTGGTCTGTAGCCTCCTGGACGATGAATGTAGAGTAGGTATATGAAAAACAAGTTTTACGACAAAATAGAATAAAATGGTATTACAACAACGGTATCTAAATAACAATAATAATAATAACTAATAATAATATAACAATATTTGATTCAAAAAAATAATCCAAAACGATCGATATTAGTGTACAGACCATCCTTTTCGAAGTCGCTGAGATAAGTAGTGACACTACCGGTTTTATTTAAGTGCCAATTCAGCACCCATGGGCATGGGTGGTGAGAGAAAGGAGTGAAAATGGGGGTTGCATTTATAAATAATCGAAAACGACCGATATTAGTATCCAATCCATAATTTTCGGGGTCGCTGAAGCGAACAGTGACACACCCTATATTGTGTTAGTTAAAATTTAACCTCATCGGCAATCGGGTGAAGAGATTTTAGGGTGGGGCAGTAAAGGATGACATTACGCATCTTTTTTTAGAATTATACTTCTATTGAAATGCGCATCCTAAGAAAGAAGAGATTGAATTACTTTCTGTAAACACATTCTCTACTTGCAAAAATGAGATATTTCAGCTAGTAATTATGTATAAAATAATTATATAAACTTTCAACAGATGATATAGCTGATGATGATAAAGAATATAATACGTACAAATCAATTAATCAATCAATACAAAAAATGACTCAGACTCGATGAGGTTTTCCGTAAGGAGCATTGAGAATTGCAGTGTCCTTTATTTTGGATGGAACTAAAAGAAAAAAAAATGCACATCGTATAGTTTGACTCCCACTTTTCATCCCTATCCCTTTTCTATGACGAGGATAAGATATAAATTTTTAGGTCAAAGGGTTCGAATTATCTCTTCGTACACCTACTAAGTGAAAACGGTGGAATATTCATTCCCTCCTTTGAGCCTTATCGATATCGGACCAAGGAACTAGATTTAGAAATACGAATGTTCAAAGACCTGCGTAAGTACGTACTCAACACAATTCACTAGCACATTTACAGTTTTATTTACGGGGGAAGGGGGCCTTTGCTAACTTTATTCCTAATGTGAACTGTCTGCAAGGTATTTCATTTACTTTAATGTAGTAAATAATATTTCCGAGGCGGCTTAATCCCGGAAGCCCCCCTTAAATACGCCACTGACACAACTTGATTAGACTTTGTCACATGTGCCATGCAGACTGGATGAACCTAGGATGTTATAAAATAGAGGACCTGCCTATATGTACCTTCATCGTATTAAATTAATGAAGGCAAAAAAACAACCTAGCATCGGCTAGTCTGATTGGCTACTCTCGTTTCTGCCATCATCTGATTGGGTACTTTCGTTTCCGCCATGGTTGTTGACTCAAAACATTGCGATCTTATTGGGAAAAGTGGGCAGAGTAGGGGTGGTGAAAATGTGACGTATGGCTTCAAGATTTTGTTATACGGACAGATCCTGTATTTTATAAGATCCTTGGGGTGAACCGATAAGCGACTATATTTTGTTCTCCTAACGGAGTAATGCTACAAGTGAAAATAAGGAGCCTTTAGAAAGGATGGTCACATCCTTCATCCGCCTCGTAGAACTGCCAATGGCTCTACCCCTTACACTAAAGGAAATAATGAGGTATTAATGGTAGTAGTGAATTGAATGTACGAAGGAAAATACATAACTTTCATGTCCTAAGCAGAATTCGATAGACAAGTCTTGTTATCACAGGGTTACTCTCTTAGATCATGTCAACTTAACTTACAAAGTATTTATGCGGTAGATTCAAGCGGCATATGAGTTTATTCCATCGATTTTATTTATCCCTTACTAGCTTGGATTCAATTAATCTTATTTGAAGCTGATCCAGAATCCTTGACGATTTCAGGGATGACTAGATGATAAAATCTTCCCGGAGTAACGAAGTTACTGGGAGATAAAACTTCAGTAATCATCACTGTCCACAATTCTCAGAACGTTGACTCAACACAAAAATGTTTGTGCTACCGAATTTGAAGAACGTGTACTAAAGTCGCGCCACGTAATCGTCATACGACTTTCCTAGATATGAGGAACATTCGAATATTTTATTTGCCCTTTGCCCTTCATCCAATTTTGGTTCCTAAAAAAAAAAAAAAAAAAAAAAAAAAAAAAAAAAAAAAAAAACCAGAGTGAAAGTATCAATGTCATCTACAGAGGTCATTCAATCTTGGCTAAACTTTAAGGTTGCTAGTTTTCACTTTTTTCTCAAGTAGAACGATGTCTCCTGTCTTCTTTAACAAGTTAAAGAAGTGATGGTCTTGGATACTTTTAAAATGTTCTTATAAACAAGCGCGATATTCTTTAATTAAAGGAACTGGTTTCTCACAAGCTATTAACTATTAAAACCAATGACATAACACTGTTTTGTAATTGGTGCTCAACGTTATGTTTATTAACGACCTGGTTTTAATCCATCTTACCCTTCGTCTGTTACCACCATTACGATTACATCACACATTTGATCTATTGTGATATATTAATGAAAAATAGAAGCTATTGTGAACTAAAGACTAAGTAATGGTTGTGAATTTCCTTGTTTTTGAACTACGAGGACTTTTTGAACTGTGAGACTGTTAACAGACTCAAGATCTTCATTAAAATACAATTTGAGAGCGAGAAAGATTAGTGTAATATACTTGATGGTTGGTTAAATTTAATTTTAGAGCGTCATTCAGCACCGAGACAACATGAGACAAGGACCTACAACATAAGATGGAATCCAAACCACATTAGCTCCCAGTAATGGTTTATTTATTATTTGAACAATTGTTTACTTTTTTTTAACGTACAGGTCAATGTGCATAAGATTATAATTTTTAGTGCACATACATATTGTTATATATTTTCTTATACACATTGTTCATCGTCATCATCATAGGTATTCTGCCTTTATTGGCAGGTCACTTGCCTCAGCTGAGAAGCTTCCATGCTCCACGGTCCTCCGCTAACTTCTTCGTCTTCGCGTATGATCTTTCTGTTTTTATATCATCCATTAATTGTAGTCTCCTTCGCCCCCTCCCTCTCTTTCCCGCCACCATACCCTCTAGGACGTCCCTCATAATATAATCTCTTCTTAGGCAATGTCCCAACCAGTTTCTCTTCCTCTTCCTAATAATATCTAAAAGTGTTCTTTTCTCACCCACCATTTCTAACACTCTCTCATTCGTTTTCCGCTCGACCCAACTAATTATTTCCGTTCTTCTCCACACCCACATTTCGAAGGCTTTCAGTCGATTTTCATCACCTTTACGTAATGTCCACGTTTCCGCCCCATACAGTACAACACTCCACACGAAGCATTTTATGAGTCTTTTTCTCAACTCTTTATTCAAGGTCCCACAAAACAGACTTTTCTTCCTCCTAAAGGTTTCTTTCGCCATTCCTATCCTTGCTTTTGTTTCACATTCGCACTTCATGTTATTACTAAGAATACTACCCAGATATCGAAAACTATTCACTTGTTCTATTTTCTCCCCTCCTACTTTTACATTTGACACAGACCCCTTCGTTCCAATCACCATGGCTTTTTGTCTTTCTAACATTTATTTTCATCCCAAATTCTTCAAAGCCCTTTCTAATTTTTTCTAACATTTTATTGATTTTCTTTTCAGATTCTGCAACAAGCGCCATATCGTCTGCAAATCTTATGCATCTAATCATTCTACCTCCTCCCGAAATGCCTTTTCGGTACGGCGCAGGCAATCCCACAATAACAATTGAGATAAACATTAAAGCATCGGACTTCCGAGAGCTGGTTCGTTGCCAACGAAGGACAGGCTAACAAGGAAGGAAACAGAACATAAGCACATCAGGAATAAATACACAATACATTTCATAAGATAACAATGGAATTATAGCACGGCCAACAAGAGATGGTCTTTGACGTTTCTTACCACATGCGGTGGGATATTGCAGCCCCTACTTTGATACCAGTGTTACCAACCACGATCACTCTGTCGTATATCATTAATTAAATTGCCACTACAGTTGCACCGAAAAAAAACCTTGACACGCGTGTAGTGGCAATGTCACTGCGGCCTGTCAGAGACGTTCTCTTACTGGATGCACTATAAATACAACTGTAGAATGTTGACCTGATTTAATCACCATTACAGCACATAGCCCACAAACAGTTATCTTCTCATCACCTCGGTATAGTCAAGACGTTATGCCAATACAATTATATGTAAACATTCATATGTCTCCAAACTTATTCCCATTAACATCTAGGTTACTTAATAGCATTCCTGTTCTAGATCTGACTCATCCCAACGCACATAATTAATATTTATTCATTGTACATCATCAATTAATTCTTCAAATTCTTCAACAGTTCCTCATCGTGTTCCGTACTCGAGGATAGTTCTTACTCTTGCACCACGTACAGAAATGGTGGTATGTCATGTACAAGTGGTAATAGAACACATAAGAAACCCAGATCATGTACTCACACTGGAATATGCAGTATGAGTAGACCATGATCTGCGTTTCTTATGTGTGCTATTACAACTTCTACATAAAATACCATCACGTTTGTACGTAATGCAACAGTAAGAACTATCCACGAGCACGAGACATGCAATATGCGTTCAAGTCCCCCCCTCCCACACACACATAGTGAAATATAAAGTACAAGGGCACTACAGAGGCGCACATAAAGTAACGGGTACGTACAGGTCTTCACGAAAACCTGTACGGAATGACCCCCAAACCTTCCTTTCTGTCTGCAAACACCGCTAAGGAATCACGCTTGACATGGTACTACTTCGTACACCTCAGACATTTGAACATCAACAGTCGTGAAGAAAAACAACACGTAAGAAGAACAACAAATACAGGTTCGTTGTTTTTTATTTTCGTATCAGTCGATAAATAAACGAAAGTCGCTTTGTTACCCCATTTTCAAGTTCCTAGATCCTCAATGAATAATCCTTAAAAGACTGAACTTCGTGAGTCCTCGGGAAATGATGAGGAACTGTTGTATACTATATCCACTGTATATATCAATAAACATTTATATTCTATTTATACTAACAGCAGAAGGATGATGATTTAAACCAGGAAGCAAACTGAATCATTTGAGATGGCAAAAGCATACATATATAATAACCGATTAAACAAGTATGAATGTGTATAGTCATCTGTTGGCTCCTTTGTGATGAACTTAACAATACGTATACCTTATTCTTCTTGATGCAAAAGACGTTATTTATAGACAGGAGAGAGAAGATAATCCAGTTACGGAATCCTCATGGATTCCGGACTATTGTATCTAGTACGGCATATTTAAGTTTCTTTCCTTCTGAAATACATTATTATATACATACACCTATTTTTTTTTTTAATTTCAATCACTAATAATATAAACAGCAGAAAATCTCAAATCAACAGAGTAAAAAGAATACAACTGACTATAATTTCTCGGCCATTAACGCAAATACACCGGTGGAGCAGATTAAATATAACCCAACATTAACTTATATAACAAAATAACAGAAATAATGGCATGAATGCAATATTAACAATAACTAATATGCCCTTGCAAATGGTAAAGGTAAACAGTAAGGGCGTATACAAAGAAAAATAATCTTATACTGTAATGGAGACCAGACGGGTCCATTACAGTTTGCCCCGTCTTCAAAGAAATATATATACATAATATAATTCCATGTTATTATCAGTTACATAGCTGTAGCTAATTACCTTGATATATATATATACAACAATAAAAACAAACTCAAATAATACAATTTTAGCATACAACTAACGTTCAATTTAGGATTCTGTCACCATATTACTGTTATATATTACATTAGGTAACGTTCGTTATTAGTGTGACTGTTTCAATATCTACACGATTAACTTATTATTTTTTCTCGAATAAATAAAAAATAAAAACAAAATTATGTGGAATAAATAACATCATAATTGATAAGATCGAATAAGTCCATCTTTCTCATCTTTGGAAGTAGCATGACAAATATCACGGAGTTGACTAAACTTAAAAAGTTTACAAAATTTTCAATCCAAAGTGTTCAAAATTCTGCTTCATTTCAAAAAAGAAAAATTTATTCCATTTTAGAAGAAGGGAAGGAACTTAAAATGCTAACCGCATTACCTCGCTGTATTGTTAAACTAATTAGTTGAAATAAACATTGCGCACTTGTTGGATCTCCCGTCTTGAGATTTAATTTTGATCCGATTTCCTTTAGGAATTCCCTAGTTTCCTGGCTAAAAACTCCGATAGTTTCCGCAGCAAAGGCAATAAACATATGATCTTTTTTTTTTAATTTGGAATATTTTATGTGTTTTCGCTTACAGGCTGTCTCAGCATTTCCTGCCTTTTTACATAATGAAGTTAAATGGGAAGGTGCAAATTGTGTCTACACATGTGACGTCCCATACCAGTCGTTGCCCTATTTTCCAAGGGATTGTCACTCCATCTAGTCGTTTCCCATCATCTCGGAACATTCCAGATGGTTCTTAAAATACTTGGGACATCAATGCTGGTCGCCTTAACTTATTTTATTCAGCTCTCCATGACGAGTTTGGGGTCCCGGGTTCGATCCCAGCCCCCGCCAAGTGAACTTTGCGGTGGACAAACATCGTCAGCGTGGGTTTTCTCGGGGTTCTCCCGTTTCCTCCCATTTTCTTCATTCCACCATTTCATGCATTACTCATCATCACCATCTCCTTTAACCTAACCGGCATAAGCGTGGGACGTAAAACTCAAAGATTTCATTTCATTTCATTTTCGACCTCCACTCCTAAGAACACCTTAGTGCATGTAAACCTTTTTCATCAACCTGTTTTTAATATATACATTTGAAACTGTGGCAGATTCCTCCTGTAGTCCTCCTACCAGGTCCTCCTGTCCTTCTGGTAGGTAGAAACATTAGCTCCTACCAGGAATTGTAATTTCTTTTCTTATGTTTTACACGTTATATTATTTTCGATGCAATTGTTCCAGTTATTAGTTAATGTTGTTCTACGTAACTATGTAAAGTGTACATGTATTTACTGTAGGTACATAAATTCTAAATACCATATATATCTTCTTTTCTCCTTAAAGATAGGAAAAACCTTTCGTTCTCTCTTGACTTCCTTAATAAGCATGTAAAATATTTTCCGAGTTCCCAAACTTGAGATTATTTAGACTTTGCCAATTATTTTATTTATTTATTTATTTTTGGGAAAATAATAAGAAAGTTATCTAATTGGTATTCAGAACAAGAACTAGTGGAAAATTTGTGACAAAAATTTGTTAAATATTCATTTAAATTCAAAATGATTTCACTGTGTTAATACAATCTGATATAAAGAATAATTTTTAAAGCAATTACGATACCCGTTATGAAACATTAATAACATAGATGGCCAAGTTGAAGTTTTTAAAGAATTATGAACTTCTTGTTTTATGGAAACAAACATTGAAAGGTAAATTTACAATTCATTTACTAATAAAATAATAAGATTGAATTTTACGCTGGTTAGTTCCTACTAAACTATTTACAGCAAACATTTCTCACATTAGATGAAAATGCTCGTAACCTATAATCTTCATTCGAAGTAACAACTAGCACTGACTATCCTAATAAACCAATCCCACCATTCTTTTGTGGAAATTCAAACTGTTCGTACTATGCAACAAAAGTGACTCTGCAACACTACCGGCTAGAGTTCTAACTAACTGGATTGTCTGCTACTGGCGTTTCATTGGCTAATTCTATGAGACTCACGACGCGCTTTGAATGATTTGATTCGTTTTTGCTTGTAATGTTTTGTAGTACTCAACTTCCTTGGGTGGCGGCGCCACAGTCTTCACAGTTTCAGCGGGAAGAGCAGCTGAAACCTCTTATACTATATTATTACTTTATGACAACGCGCATAATAGTAAGTTCCGATGTTTCATCTGCTGCTGAATATTAAAATAATGCAGTATACTATTCACTTTTTGATTTCTACCACATAATTCTAATCTCATAACTTAAAGAAGTTTATTACATACCATATGCAAGGGTAAAAGTGGATCTGGAAAGGTAGAGAAATGGTAGGAAGCGGCATGACATCACACCGTCTCCCTGCTTATCTTTGCCCATTGTAACTTTTTTTAGGAACTGGGGGGACGTCATACATAATGTTTGGAGGTTAAGGGACGGCGTCCCACCCCGCTTCTCCTCACTTTTATCAATGACCGTATGTAACCAGAACTGTATGTTCATCTCTTCTTGATTCTTTAAATGTTTCAAAATTGTATCGAACTGCACTGTCAATTTATCTAACTATCTATGTGCCTATCTATATCTGCGCGTATCTATAGGCCTATATATGGTATATAAATGAAAGCGAATATGTTTGTGACACTCTTGCACCACCCGACCGATCTATATCAAATTTTCAACATAGATGAGGTTCGAGCCTGGGATATTTTTTTTTATAATTTGATTTTGACGATGTGAGTTAGGGGAGGAAGATATATATATTTAAACATGATCGAAAGTGAACGATATTAGTGTCAAATCCACAGTTTTCGGGGTCGCTGAGAGGAACAGTGATACTCCCGATGCTGTTTAAATCCAAATTCAGACCTTATTGGTACTCTAAGCGGGGGTAACATGTGAAAATAATTAAAAATGAACGATATTAGTGTTGAATTTATAGTTTCTGTGGTCTCTAAGTTGATTAGTGACAGTTTTTGTGCCTTTTAAAACGTATTCTTCCCATGCAAAGAACGGGCATTCTGCTAGTTTTATATAACCAAGAAAACTTCCATTACTTGGCTTTCCTATGAAATCACTTTCCTCTTAGAATAATAATCCCGTTCGATGTAAAAAAAAAAAAAGAAAAAAAAAACATATCAATCACTTAGGTATGTTAATGCAAATTTGAGTTCAACTTTTTGTTTATTTACAACACTGAGTTACTCCGTGCAAGAACGCACGTTATGCTCATTTGGTGAAATATATTATTTTCATGTTCATGTCGATTTGTTAAATTGGAGTTTAGCAATTCTTTGAGCACCGAGGCTAAACAATACCTACAGTTTAACTTAAGAATCGAACCACATGAGGTCCCACTGGAAATTGAACCCATGAACCCAGACTTCCCGTGCCATATGTGCGTACGCCAACCTACTGCAGCAAATAGCATTTATGTTATTTGTGTGTTTTCTTCTCTGCCTTTCCCATTTGTTGAATCTAAAATCAATGAAATTACAAATTGAATTTCAGTAATCGAACAACTTACATAAACATCAATGCATATTGTAAGGATCCATACATTCTCTCGTACTATAAGCCACAATTTTTCACTATAAACACATGCTTTTACAATTTAGAAGAAACAGTGGTAGGCGACGGAAGAAACAGTATCAAAAAGAGAAGAAGTGGACACGACGAACCACGAAGTAGAACGACAACTCCTCCACGAAGCTCTCTCTCCAGAAAGATAAAAGAGCATGATGGGGCCAAGAAAGTATCAGTGCCAGTGTTAGTCGTCCACCATGAACGCCTTCCTCCTTATGCCCCTATGAGCTAAGGGAATTTATCCTAAAACCAATTCCCGAGAGGGCCATGGGTTACGGAGTCTAAACCTCTAATATTTTCTTCCGAGACCACTAAGGGTTACAGAGTGTAAATCTATCCTGTCTGAGACAGCTATGGGCTAAGAAAGAGCCTTATTCAAGACAGCATCGTGCACCGGAAGGAATTATTCTAATCTTACACTGGCATTCAAAGACTTAGAGAAAACTATTAGTAACTTTGTACAATTTTTTTATAAGAAATTTTTATAATAAAAGGATGAAGCTTAGAAAAGATTCCGTGTATATCATTGGACCCTTTCTATGGAACATTACAATATTATCTGTCAAGTGAAAAAACATTGATCACAATCCTTTAAAGTGGATCACTAGGTGTTCTCGGTGCTATGCTAAACACTGCTTGAACAGTGCGGCGTGGCCAGGTAGTATCGAATGTTTACTGGTGCCAGATAATACAGGAAGTAATCGTGGAATTCTGCGTGGATACGTACTGAAAACATTGGTTTTCGACTCTTACTGCAATTCACAGCTAAGTTCCTCTTCTCGAACTGCAACGCTAGAATCCAGGAATTAAAAGTACAAATTTGGCAACAATGCATTATCGCGTTCTGCGCAAGTTTCTTCTCAAAATCTATTTCCTTAAATGTAAGTTAATAGTTAAATAAAATGTGAAACATAACACGAAAAGCAGTCAAACAATATATCTATTCCGTAATAAGATCGTTACTTTAAAGTACTTTACCCATTCAAATAAACATTTCATAAAATTGAGGACTTCTAGTAAGATCTAACAGCAAGTGCCATCTTGTGCGCTCATTGTAAAACGAATCAAATATTTTCTTTTATTTTTTATCTTTTTCAATATCAGAAGACACAACCAAATAAATCAGTGTTTTGTGTTGTAGTTGAAACATAACCTTATCTTATAGTACAATATTTATAATATGTAACATTTCATTGTGCAGTAGTTAAGTTAATGAGCTAAAATATGTACTGACTTCTGGATGGTGATCCACCTTAAATGGTTCACCATTCTTAAGTTTACATAAAAGCAACGTTTCGCATAAAATTTTTCTTTAGGTTGGTATTGCCTTTCAGATGAATGAATCTTCGTCAGAATTTTGAAAATGCTTTGAACCAAATAACCACATGATTTCCTGAAGTTTAAGTCTATTGTAGTATGACATATGCCTCACTCTTTTGCCTGTTATCGTTCCCGCTCTCAATTACTACGTCTGTGAAAACACTATTTTCAATCTCATTATTTTTTTCTAGCTATATTACATTCTTTTCATACGTTCGTTCAACATTAAATTCACATTTCACCGTAACCGTTACCGGAGCTACTGTTGAACATACACTTTTGATCTGCCATTAGTAACTCCTGAATTTCTGAAAATTCCAATATTTTATTCGAACTTCATCTGCTTTTGTTACTTTAAAAATATCAGATTGAAAGTATAGGTCTATATCTAGTGCCATTACAAAGGTCATCCAATCTTGACTAATCTTTAAGGTTGCTAGATCTTACATTTACCTTGGAAGGTTTACGTTTTCCTGGTGAATTTCACGTTTTTAGTTTCCCTCCGTTTACAAAGAAGAAGAAAAAAGCAAGATAGTCTTGAACACTTTTAAAATGTTCTTATAAGATAGGGCGATTTCATTTAAGTAAGAACTGGTTTTTCACACAATCTAACAACGTAAGCCAATGACACAACTTAGTATTTAAAAAGAAACAATTATATGCATTTTGATCACTATAACTATTCCCCCAACTTTACGTTGAAGAATGATTTGGATTTTAGCACCTTAGCCTTCGTCTGTTAGCACTGTGACGATGATTTCACAGTTTCGATCGGTCGCGATCATACTGATGTGAAGAATAGAAATTACTGTAAATTTAAAACGAAAGCAATGGTTGTAAATTTCCTTATAATCGGCAAGGATTTTTTTGAACTATGTGACTGTTAAAAGATGCAAAATCTTCATTAAAATATAATTAAAACGCAACAAAGATATGCATGGTGCATTAGTGTAATATACTTGGTTGGTTGGTCGGATTAAAGTCTAGCATCTGTTTCAGCACCGAGAATACATGAGACAAGGATCTACACTTAACGTGGAATCCAAACCACATTTGCTCCAGGCCGGTAGCCAACTCAATAATGTAGGGGAGCGGTAGAAGTTAGGAGAGCGACCCAACCATATTATAGTTTGTACCCATATTATAGTTCATTAGCAAGCTTACTGTGAAAATTTTAGGGGGGGCAGTAAAAATTTATGGGCGGCCACCCTAGCCCCCAGTGGATACGGTCCTGACTAGCTACCACCAGGAGTTGTAATATCCTTTCTTATGTTTTATGTGTTATATAGTTTTTTTTTTAGTGAAAATGTCCCAGTTGCTAATTAAATTTATCTTTCTTTTTACTCTGACAAATCTGGCAACCTTACTAAATTTTGCGTGAAAGAAGACCATGACTTCCTTAGTACGCATGTAAAATATTTTCCTGGGTACCACCGTTGGGATTTGTTTGGAATTAGTAATTTGTGTTATCAAAAATTAAGAAAAAATAACTAATTGCTATTCAGACCAAGGATTAGTAGAAAATATGTAAAAAAAAAAACATGTTAATGTTCATTTAATGTCAAATGTTAACCTGTTAAATTCTAAATGAATTCACTGTGTTTATATAGTCCAGTATAGAGGATATTGTATTTCAACAATTACGATACCCGTTGTGAAACATCAACAACATAGGTGGCAAAATTGAATTTAATAATGAATGATGAACTTCGCGTTTATTGAAAACAAAAATTGAAAAGTAATTTTACAACTAAATTACTACTAAAATATCATAGTTGAATTAGAAAGAACACCAGTATCTACTAAACTACTTGTAGGTAACATTGCTCATGTTTGGTGAAATTTCTCGCAACAACAACAGGTGGACCTACCCTATATCTTTCGTTTAAAACAATAACTAATAAGAAGGCTATATTAATAGTTCAGATGGCATGAGACAGATTTTAGTGTAAAATAACCCGTTATATCAAACCCAGTAGAACTTGTGAAATCTAAAGAGGTTGCACCCGTGTTTAAGCTCTTAGAGAAGGCTTTATGGACATAGTAACCAAAGCTGACAAATTGATCGATCGTGGATTAGCTTGTGCGAATGACAACTCGTAGTGGAATAAGAAGATGCATATGATGGAAGTTGTTGCCAAACTTAGAACCAAAATATTTTCCATTACTTTACTGAGGATGAGAGCTATGGGACGTAAATTGTTTGTATTTAGTCCAGGGATACAAATAACCACTCGCCCAGGACGAATGGTTCATCGGTGCGGGTGAATATATAATATCATACCGAAGGAAAGTAAATGATTTCTATTGTGGGATGTTGGCTTGTACCATTTTTCTTGGGCTAGTAAAATTTTGTTGCTTATTTGCATCCCTGGTTTAGTCGATTTGCCTGGTTTTGATAGACGGATATTAATAAATTTCTTCCATGAAGTAGGAATATAGCCACTGTTGAGGCTATCATAGTACATTCCAGCCACTTAGATATGGAGAATAGGAGGTGCAGCTTTGAGGTGTTGAATTAGTATTAGTATTCAGTTCTGATTCAGAGTTATTCCGCAATTTAATGGCATCTTCTACCTCAAAGAGATCGAAAGGCTGATGTAGATCCTGTAGTAATGTTGATGATCTGGAAGATCAAATAGTACTAAGTTTTTGTGGTGTGTAATGAGATTTCGTATGGCAGCGGCGAGTTGATCAATTGTTTGTTTTGCGTAATAGCTATTAATTATTCCTGGAAGTTGACGGTAAGAAAGTTAACGAGGCAGACACGTTTTTTGTTGGTCGGTAGGTAAAGCTTGTTCATCAATAACGCCTGAGAGCAAGATCCTAACTTTATTATATCTTGTTTGTGTCAATGTTCTGAATGTCCCTTAGTTGGTGTTCATTTAGTTTGCGACAATAATCGTGGAATCATCTTTGTATTCACAAATGAGTTTGGTAATTTAGTGGTTGATTTGGGGTAATTCGAAATTAGTGTCTCGCTAGAGCAGTGGTGTCCAATTATAATGAGCCTGAGGGCCATAACAGTCTTTACTAGCAAGGTGGAGGGCCGCAGCTAATAATAATAATAATAATAATAATAATAATAATAATAATAATAATAATAATAATAATAATAATAATAATAATTATTATTATTATTATTATTATTATTATTATTATTATTATTATTATTATTATTATTATTATTATGCTACAAAAGAAAAATATAAAAATGTATTTTGAAATATTACATACCTATTTAATGTGGCAAATGAGGGTGAATAGTAGCGTTTACAAGGGCTGGGATATCTACATCCATTTTTGTTGTTGCTAGACACAGGAGACGTAAAAGAGAAGAATCTCTAAGGCAGCTTCTAAAGCGATTCTTCACAATTTTCATGGTGGAAAATGCACTTTCACACAAATAAGTACTACCAAACATTGACACTATTTTCCGACTAAACTCACAAAAGTTAGGGAAACGTTTGTTAGAAAGTAGTCTGAAAAATCTACTCCTTTCTTTGTTCTTGTCTGAAAGAATGGGTCAGCCTGAAGGTCACAAAGTTCGAGCTGTAAGTTTGGAGGTTGTTCTTCGATGTCTATTGTCAATGGTTTAGTAAATAACGCAATGTCGTGTTTTAGTTTGTCAAAATCTGAGAACTTCGCATTAAATCCATTGGTGATACTCTCGATGTCTCTACAGAACTCAGAAAAATTAAATGCTTCATTTTCAAAATCTAATGTCAGACGATTGAAACTTAGAAAGTATGCTAAATTGTGTTTATCACAAGAAGTGGTGTATGTCTTACGCGCTATGGCTTCTAGGCAAAGTTCGAGGAAGAAAGGGTCTGATTTAAAAAGCTAGATCAAATATATATACGTTCTTGAAGTAATCGTCCCTTTCAGCAGCGATTACATTACCGACTCCAGTGTTGCCATGGATGCTCGCGTCTTTTTGTTGTATAGAAGCGCTAAATGGATGCTTTATTCCGAAAGAAGAGTGGAAACATTAAAAGAATGAATGAATATAAATTAAAATATTATGTTATAACAATCGTAAATCAAGAAAGCTTTGCGGGCCGCAGAAAATGGTTTGGCGGGCCGCATGCGGCCCGCGGGCCGCCATTTGGACAGCCCTGCGCTAGAGACTTGCAGTAGCCCACTTTTTCGGCCCAAGCCCAATCCAGCTCGAATGTACATAGGCTCAGCCTTGCCCGGCCCAGAAAGATTTAGAGCATTTTGGTCCGAGCCTGGCCCGGCCGATAAGCAAGTTGCTGCTAAGCGATACCAACTGTAAATAATTCATAATTTATAATATCTTTCGCTTCACTTGCGTGTACAAAGACTTCAACGCTTGGCTTTATTCCAATAAATCGTTTAACGAAAGTCAAGAACTATTAAAGAACTGAATTAATCGGCCCAAGCCCGGTCCTGCCCAGTCCAAAGAAATAACGAAGCTAGCCCGTGCAAGCTTCTAGTAACTGGTACTCAATATTTGTCATAGAGTCGTTGCAGGTATTTTTTATGACGTACGTTAGTATGTGTCGTGAAAGGTTCATGGTTTCAAAAGTGGTGGTGAGAGTTGGTATATATTTTTAATCAGCTTCTTGAGTTGCCTGGGTGCTGAAATATCTATGCATGTAGGCTTTGATTCAATGTTGAGTAGGAGGAAATGTTCTCGTAAACATTATGCCTAGACAGTCAATCTGCATCTTTGAAATTTGTGGCTTTTGAACATTTCTAATGTATGGCCAGATGGGGGGAATGTAATTCATGATAGATGGTGATGAATAACCGAAAAAGAAGACTGCCTGAAGTACAAACAATCTTGTCCGGTTTAGTGTTGGTTTCTCCTGGTCATTGAGCAACCGTGGTGAAGCCCTAAACTAGTGTTTGAAATAGTGGACCGCTGAGAAGGAAGGTAGTAGGCTATAGTAAACGTCTGACATTTGAATTGGTGAGAGGATCAACTAAACGAAGGAGTTGAGAATTGATATTCAAGGCCAGCACAAGATTAGGAATGGTAGATAGGTAAGACAGCAGGGACAAAGAGTTTTCGATATTAGATAGAGAATTGTTATGAAGGCTAATGACATGTAAGGTATTTCCCAAATGAATACGAACTAGAAGTGGAGTAGAGTAAGTGTAGTATAAAGCAGGCCGGTAGCCAGTCCAAAAATTTAGGGGGGGGGACCGGCTGAAGTTAGGGGGGAACGACCCAACCATATTATAGTTCATCACCATATTATAGTTCTTTTGGAAACCTACCATGAAAATTTTAGGGGGCAGCAAAATTTAGGGGGGGAGCCCCCCTAGACCCCCCTTGGCTACGGAACTGGTTTAAAGCTGGAGGAAGAGGTATAACATTAAACTTGATTATTACTGTACCACCCTTACTGATTTGGCCATTCCTGAAAATGTAGTACTCAGGAACGGCTAAGTGGAGGAGGCTGTAAACTTGATTCCATTAACTGAAATGTTACTATTACCATCTACCACAAAAGACAAGAGCTCACGGACTTCCTTCTGCATTCGTTGAATGTTGATAAACTGTAGTTTGGTTGTGGCTGGGTTGATCCTATTGGTTGCAGTTGGAAAAACTCTTCTTCTTCTTCTCCTTCTTCTTTTTTTTAAGCTTTGTTGGTTTATGAATATTGATGTATGTCGGCCTAGAATGGGACTTCTTAAGACGTTATTTTTTTAAAATGAAATATATCTGTTGTGGCCTTTTTCTGAGGGCATGAAGAGAATGAGCATCAGCTTTTCTTAGTAGACTGTGTGAGAACAGCGGTGATCCATTGAATTATGTTACGTGTGACTCTTCAATAGTATTTTCTCACAATGTCCGAATGATAAGTGTTGATAATTCCTGATCGTATATTACTGGAAATGGCGTTGTTTTTAAATGTTTGAGTAGGTTAAGTACTTGTTAATGTGCTGTCAAAACATCCTGAGACTTTGATGTGGCTGAGAATTTGTTGGTAGAGGTGGGATAAATTCTAATAGTTTGAGAGCTTCTTGAGTTGATGTGGACTTAAACCTTTCCTTTTAAGTATAGCAAAGTTCATTAATAAAGTCCATCCGTTGACACCTTCACAGGTACCAGTGCTTTTAACGATGGCTATCCATGTACCGTTTAAGATCTATTATATTCTCTAGCTTCCCTGCAACCTGCATAGCAATAATGAAATGTTGTTTGCCTATAATAAAGGATGTGTAGAAAGGAGACTCTCCATATACTATATTCAATACATGGAATTGCATGATCTTTACCTTAGAAAAGTTTCTTTTAAGATTAGAGTCTCCTTGAGATAGAAGAACTACCATTATTTTCCTGAGGATGAAACTATTCGCGGAAAAAATGGGATTAATCCTATCCTTTAATCCAACTATGACAACAAAATTCTTTCAAATAACAAGATTTTCATTGAACATCTTATGTGTCATCTTTGAGACTCACCAGTAAACCTATTCGCAGGAGTTAAAATCTTTCAGAAAGGAGCTGATATTATTCACTCCTAATATTAAAATAAAACCTGTTTTAGAGTAAAACGTTTTCGCCTTTCGTGCAACATGGTGTGTTTTCATCCGGAACTTAAGAGTTATTCGTATCAGTTAGGTTGTTGGAATTAGTCACAAAGTCATTATAATATATATATTGAGAGGTTCCATAGATTGTAAAGCTCTGTCCCATATAGGTTGTAGGTAGAGCAAGGTAATAAAAAGAGTGCTCGGAATCGACTCCCATTACCGGCTTTTATTATAAAATTCACTAAATAACAGTATTTACAGAAATACTACGAAGTTATTCTCCTCTAAATTTGTTAGGTTAGAAATGGGTAGTGGTTGACCATGTGGTTGCGGACAGAATCTCCACAGAGCCCCGTGACAGGCTAGCAGAGTGGCGAAAGGAATCCCCAAAGCTTCGTGGCAAGCGGCGAGGAGGTTAGTAGTCACCTAGCCTCGTAGCAGGCTAAGCAACTGGAGTAGGATTCCCAACAGACCCCCGTAGCAGGCTAAGCCAGGTGAAAGGAAAAGCATAAAGTCCCGAAGCAGACTAGAAGCTTGGGGTTAGATTACTCCTAATGTTCCGTGGAAAACAATAGGAAGGACAGCAGAAAACTGGTACTGGTCGGCTGGTTGCTGCTGAATTTATAGGCCTCCAGGCTGCGGTGGCGCTGCTGCTCCGATGTCATTGTCTGCTTCGTAGGAGGAGCCAGAAGTCCGTCGTCTGCTGACTATAGTAAAACCAGGTGGTAGGTAGTATCCCAACGTAAAACAATGTGGTGGTGTTTGTAACATAAGCGTAAAGTATTGTTTGTATACAGTACCACGTGGGATATTACAATATTGAGCAACTTCGAAGTCTTTTGTGTATTTATCCATTTATTTTTGCACAGCAATATTTTTTATTTCAAAACTTTGCTTTACAATACCATTAAAAGCTACCTCTCTTTGAGCATTAGTGGCCAACTTTTTCCGGCCAATCCCTACCAGACAAAATTACACTTTTTCAGCCCTTCACTGTAGAATTTTTTTTCCAGTAGAGGCAAAAGACTGATTCCAAGCGGGGGTAGAAAAAAATGATGGACAGTAAAGCACCGTCCCGAATGTACACATTTTGATGCACCCATGTAAATAACACACCATATAAGAAATATTTACACATGCATCCTTTTAGCTACATTAAATAAATTATATTATTGTAGTATTTCTTTTCGTTTTTTTTTTCATTTTTAGTTTAACGTCCCGTTCAGCAGCAAGGCTATACGAGGCGTTGATCTACAGATTAAGGTATAATCCGAACCACATGAACTCCCTCCGGGAGTTCAGGGAGACAGTGATGTTGAGATATGTTCCAATAGTGGAATGAAGAAAGTGGTTTGAAATGTAAGAACCCCGAGAAAACCTATACACACCGAGATTGTCCACTACAAACTGTGGTGGACATAGCCCGTGGCCAGGGGCTTAGGCTCCCCAGCTTTTTATGTGACAAAAATAATTTAAGCTATTATTTATATATTTTTGAAAGTTTATGGTGAACTCACGATATACCTATCATCTTCTAGGTTATGGCTGGTCTTCCAGTTTTTATCTTCTAGATCCGCCACTGACTACAAAGTTCACTTGGTGCCGACTGGGATCGAACCAGGGACTATATGCACCATAGGTGAATGCTCTACCACACTGTGCAAGTGCGGTCGCAATACTATAATATTTAATATAAATATCTGAAGTAATATAGTATGTGATAACAAATTAGTAGCTATGTTCTTGACATATATTTCCAAGAACTCGACACCCTTTGAAAAACCAGACAAGCAATTGTCCTCTCTTGGCCCCACTGTAAGCAGACATGCTTCACTGTAAACTTGATTTTCAGTCGTCTCTTTCATCATGAGATTCTTAATCTATACTATAAACTGAAAAGCAAAGAATTTATTATTAAAAAAGAAATAATTAAATCATTAGATATAAAAAATAAGTTATTTATATTAAATTTTATTCGATACTATTCTTCAGAGATTATCCGTCATATCCCTAATGTTTGACATTCCCCAGATAAAGAAAAAGAAAAAAAAAGAAAGAAAAGAAAGAAATTGAAGAGAGACTCCCCCACCAATAAAAGAAATAGTAGGGAAGGGAGTGGGAAAGAGAGATAAAAGAAAAAAAGGACAGCATTCTTCAGACCGCTAAACGCCAACAATATTAAATTTTCAATAGCGGAGTAGAGCTTTTGATCTCGTTACAGGACATGCTTTGATCGTCGCGGCAAATCAGTTTTTCACGAGTGGGGGAATTTGCAGATTAAAGAACATATATATATATATATATATATATATATATATATATATATATATATATATATATATATATATATGTACACACACACATATATACAACTCAAAAATCGTTACCGGTTTGTTTGTTGTTCCTAATGTCATGCGTGTAACATATTAGTTCCCCTCTTCGCTCTATTTTCTCTGCTATCCTAGTTCTGTTTTACTAGTCCTTCTGATGCCTGTCTGTGAAATAAAGTAAATTAAATTCATGTTAAAAAACATTGTCATATAGACAAGTTTTTCAAAAAGTGTTCAGTGAATACCACTGTAACCTTTTATTAGTACAATACGAATATAACATTGAATTTTTTAATGCATTGTGTGTGATTTTTTTCTCGCACACCATGACCCTATTTCTCTACTGTTGTCTAAATACAGCAGGCACGTTGCTCCCCCCCCCAAAAAAAATAAATGAAAGTAAATATCAAAGCATTTATCCTATATATATATATATATATATATATATATATATATATATATATATATATATATATATATATATATATATATATATATATATATGTGTGTGTGTGTGTGTGTGTGTGTTATTTTGGTATTTATACATACGAGGGATAATTGAAAAAATTTTGGAAAGCCTATTATGGCTTATGTCTGAGACATAACTGGAAGATCAGCACACCTGGTCAAGGGCGCCGATCCTGAGGGGTCAAGGGGGCCCGGGCCCCCAAAAGATCATGTGGGCCACTATTATATTAGTGAATATACAATATTTGGCTTAATTTGAGTGCAAATACTCTTAAAATATTCATATATATACCTTTTGCATCTGAATGCCCCCCCCCCCCAATTTACAGAGAAAACGGCGCCCTTGCAACTGGTGATAGAAGGGCATTCAATAATAGTCCTCGTGTAATCATAGATTTTTGTTCAACAGCTTATCAGATCGGCAGATAAAGTTGTCTATACAATTTGCATAGAAATCTGCGTCAAGTTCTCGTAACCACCCTGAAGCAGCAGCTTCAACATAATCACATACCAGATATTTGCTTTAGAACAGGGAAAAGGTGAAAGTCGTTCCAAGCGTAACGTCAGTGGTTGAAGTACTGCGTCTACTGCTGTGTCCATTGTTATCATTAACAATGTTGGTCAGTCTTTCTTTGAAGGCACGACACCACTTTCCTACATGTTCCTTTGAAATTTAACCTTCCCCATACACCTCTAAAATCTGCTTATGAATGTCAGCCGGTATAATATTTTTGACCCACAGGAACCGTACCACTAACCTTTCTTCTACTGTAGACCAATTTTCCGGACGAGTCGTTTTTAATGTCCGCTTCTTGAGTATACATGATCACAATCCGAAGTCTTCAAACCTGCACCCAGGCAGACATGTTACTAATCCACAAATAACTTTTCGTTAAGTTACAGCGAATAACATAAAAGTTTAATGTTTTGTAACATTTTCCTTGATCATTCCTCGTATTAACTATTTTTAGCAGTATGAGTAACTATTTGAACATTTTCACTAATAGGTGCTTCATGAATTTCATAAGATCCTTTCTAATAATATATAACAATGGTCTTTACTAGTGTATTTATCTGCTGCCTCACATTACTATGAGGTCAAGCTTTCTCCCAGCTATATACGTAGTTAGCCTACACATCTGCTGTACGGGAGATGCGGTTTTGATTCCTGGTGGGATAGAGCTCATATGGTTTGAATTTAACGTTAAGGTGTAGATTTACGTCTTATATAGCCTGAAAGGGTAATAAATGTCAATCAAACCAACCGATCAACATTACTATTAGAGAGTGTAATGTTATAGTCCTTTCATACACAGCAACTCAGTTGCACCACTAGTATGAAGGAAATATAAATTAAGCAATTATTAGCAGACACCAACACTCTTTCTTTTCTGTCTTTTCATCTTTCAACACCCACGTGTTTCCTCTGTACTGGGACGGGGTTGCCAAGACACAAGAAATATATAGCACTTAGGCTACTAGGCTATATTAGATTTAGATCCGTGGCTTAAGTTCTTACCACAGCATCTACCGCCGGGAATCAAACTCGGTCTTCTGCATTGGCAGCGTAGTTCTAACCACTTAGCCACGAGGAATACTATCGATATATGTTTGGTTTTGTCAACAACTAATTTTCTTCTTTTTTTCTTTCCTTAGTGGTTGAATAATAATAATAATAATAATAATAATAATAATAATAATAATAATAATAATAATAATAATAATAATAATAATAATAATAATAGATCCGGAAATGCTTAATCTGCCAAATAGGAATGGCTAGAAATCGCATTAATATACAAAGAAAAAAACATAATAGACTACTAGTTAGCTCCCATGGACTCCTTTTTCGTTACAAAAATGATCAGGATTATAACGGTAATTTGGAAGATGGCAGTAATATAAAGAAATAGGCATATGTTCCTGGTACCTGATCGTTCATCACAGGGATGGTATTACATTTTAACATAAAATATATCAATATCTATAGTTATTTTAAGACAATCGAGAACTCTAGTATATGGTGTAAAATAAGACCAATCTTAAGCGATAAACAATAGTTCATTTTTTCAACTCTGATCAGTAATCCAACTGATATAAAGTATAAAATACATCTTTATTCATCAATTCTAGCGCACAAAGTTTATGGAAGAGACTTGCATTAGAGGGTTACATCTCTTTGACACAGATGTTAAGTCAAATTACTTGAATTTGAAAGGATCATAGTTGGTCTAAGTCCAGATTGAACTACACTAATATCTAACAGAAAATACAAAATATATATTAATTCTGATGAGAAATATAATAAGGAAACAAATAGGTTCTATAGGCCGTGTCCAAAAGTGCATAGTGCACACTTCGAGGATGCACACTCGAAGTCTACAAATGGAGTGCACACTAAATAGTGTACACTTCGTAAAATTAGCTTTTGATCAGCACTTGCTTACAGCGCCTCGTCGTGGTGGAATATGGAACATTGATGACAAAAGAAGGGAGAATTTCGCGTACTAGAAAAAATTAGCATGCTTTTTTTTCTTTAGATGAATGACTTTCCAGTTATATTAAAGATAAATAAACCGTACAGATTGACTATATGGGGTAACCATAAAATGATTTAAGAGTTTTTTTTTTCATGTATGCCAACAGCTTCAGCTTTGCCGTGCCTGCAAATATTTGTCATTTTGGGTATTTCACGCGCAGATTAACAAGAGCGGAGCATAAATGCAATACATATATAATACATGTGTGCGTTGTCTTATGTGCACAATAAACTCGTAACAGCATAAAAAACACTAAACTATTGGCGATATTCTACTTTATTAGGCATGCTTGCGGAGGGAATATTTAATAAGCTCCCGAAAGAAGAGTAGCACTGGTGATTAGGGCGCTGAAGACACTTTTGCGAATTAGTTTAGAAATTTTATTGCAACTGAAAGTAGGCAACGTGCAAGAGCGTTAGGACACCGAGGGGAGCGGTATTTACAATAATGTGGCACAAAACTACTTTGGGAGAGGGTTGATACTGAGTATAATTGCTTCCTGTACGGTAGATTTCACAACAATGACAGTATAATTGTTGTAGTTCTACTGTATTCTTTCAGTTCAGGCATACTGATTGAACTCTTTCTACCATATTGCGCTAATAATGAAGTTCCTTAGATGTTATTCTTTCACTGTGAATTTATTGATTTTACCTGGAAATCATCGAAATAGTGTCTCCGTATTCTTAATCTACAGCAAAAGTTAACACATAGAAGGATGACAAGGAAAGAAATGGTAAAGTTGAACAACATGAGGACCAAAATTACAGATAAAAGCTATTATGTCGCTATGAAATACCAATTTATAAGGATAATGCATACTCAAGGCGAATAACCCTAATGAAAGTAGTATGGTAAAAATAACAACAACAACAAAAAAAGTGAGATTACTATCTTATAAGCCTGCTTGAATGGAGTTCTGTATATTGTATACACTTCAACATTTACGTGCATTTTACTACGCTTTCGGCGCCCTACATCTCCCTTGAAATATACTCTCCTACATGCTTCCCACTGCGAAAATGGTTATTCAGTAACGAAACAAATCCCCTCGTCCAAATATAAACGTAAAATAAACTACTAAAAATATAATAAGAATTTTATGAAAATTAAGAGACGGTTTTATGAAAAAATACAGTATGTAATGTAATGGCTCTCATTGTTCAACTATACGGAAGAAATTATTGTTCATAATCTTTTAATACTGGGTACAGTAATGGGATTATATGAATTAAGAGGAAGGCAAGTCTTTACTTTGGACATTTCTTTCAATGAATCGTTCAATGAACCGATTCGTAACGAAGACGGAAAAGAAAGTGCTCTGCGGGGTTCCAACCAGCCTTCACTCGCTAACACTCGCTCGTCAATATTATGTGAATTAAATATTATACTTTGGTACAAAAAGGAACCAACCTACCTACTACCTTATATACAGTATATGGGTGAAGTGGCAAGTTGTTAAAACCGGAACCAAGAGATCAAATCGCTAAATCGAAGAATAAAAAAAATGAAATGGCCATAGTAAAGACTTACCAGGAGTAATTTGTGAAATCTTTGATAAATGTGGAGAAAGGAATTTTTGATCTGTATTTCACTTTTCGGTACCTGTCAAAAATACACAATGTATGGTAATTGGTATATTACAGTCTCTCTCAAGTGCAAGGAAATATGGTACCGTTGAAAGGAATTCGTTTAGAATCAAAACTATAAAATTAGGCTTATGTGTCTATGAATTAACATTTGCGGCTGCGGCTGTAGCTGTAGCTATAGAGAAATGAATAATCTATGTATACTATGCTAGAACTTAATATATTCATACACCATTAAAATTTGTCATTTACGTGCAAATAGCCGCATTACCGATAGTGCAACTACTTCAATTAAGCTACATAAACCATGTAATATTTAAGCACAAATGTCTTTATAGCATTATTAAAGAAACTATTTGTTTGTTTTCCCTATACTATTTTAAATTCTATTGCATACTCAAAGAACATAACGTAAATACATTTGTTATTTGCGTAATATTTTTATATTCGACTTGTAAAATCACTAACTTGTATGTTTATCAAGTAAATTATTATAAAATCAGTCCACAAATATATTTACTTAAACAAAAATATTAAGAATATGCCTATTAAAATTTTATTAGGTCATTCTACGAGAAATCGCCATATTAAGCACACAAGTATACTAACGTAGTGTACATCCTCGCACACTACGCACTATGCACTCGCACACTTGTGAACTTGGACCTTTTGACGCACACTAGGTGACGTCACTTCCGGAAATAAGCGTACTTCAAATGTGCACTTGTATCTTTTGGACACGGCCATAATTACATTGAAGGTGCTAGACGTGAAAAACATACGTAATTAACTATGATATAAATATATTCTGAAATGGTATATAAATATGATAGGGATAGATGGTTAGGGATAGATGAAATGAAGTGCATTCACACAACAATCACAATGGGTAAGTTAGTTTAAACACATGAGGGTTATATCTTCTGTCTCGGGGCGACTCAAGACTGATGTAGACAGGATGGAAGCCCAATGTTAATGATGATTGAAAAACAAGTGCTAAGATGGTAGAATGTGAGGTAAATGTTCGTGAATCATGTAAATGGCAAAGATGTCTCTTTCTGCTACGTCCAGATTCGATGTTTGAATATACATTGTTGTCAGGATGTTCAGTGGCGAGTGTAGAAATCTATATGGTGCATCGGTAAGGGCATCAACTCGTAAAATATCGAGATATAAGGGATGAGAAGTAGTAATGCAAAAGTGCATATATCGTGTCCTAAGAGTAGAGAGATGGTCAATGATGTTGGGAAAATCAGTGTGCTCATACGTGAATTAATTTGGATGTGATAATTTAATGCGATGTGCAAGGCGAATAACATGGCGTTCCAGATCTGCAAGCTTTTCGTATAACGTGGATGAGGCATGGCACCAGACAATGTGAGCAAAAGTTAATATGGATCTTAAGAATGCTTTATAGGTGTTGAGTAATAACTTTGCATTTAGCCTCCAAGTTTTGCCAGTGAGACGGTGTAAGAGACTGAATCAGTGCTTTGCTTGCAACGCCAGTTTTTGAAAATGAGGTTTCCATGAGAGCTTCGAATCAAATACTACCTAGGTATGTAGCAGAAACCGCTGGTCTGAAGAAATGACCATCTACTGACACACGAAGATTTTTAGGATTTCTGTGTAGTTTACTGCGTCGCTTTGAAGGGAAGAAAACAAGGGCTTGTGTTTTCGCAGTGTTAACCGTTAATTTCCATTTAATGCACCAAGTAAGAAAGTTGTTTAGGGTTACTTTTATGTTTCTGCTGACCTGAAGGAGTGTTGCCCCAAGCGATAAAAAGGTAGTGTCGTCTGCGTATTGAAAGATGTAAACATTAGGCGGTGGGATCGGCATGTCGGAAGCATATAATATATACAATAATGGGCTGAGCGGAATCCTGTGGTACACCCGTATGCGGAAAAATGGGCCTTGATAGTACATCTCCTATTGCAACATATGCGATACCGTTCTTATAAAGGAGTATATGAGTCGAAGGTAACAAGTGTGCACACGGAGTAACTGTAGTTTACGTAGTAAGCCATAATGCCACACTTTATCGAATGCTTTTTATAAGTCCATGAGGACTAGACAGGATGGAAAACCCTTATTGTATTGATTTGTGATGACGGTAGTTAAACGGAGCAGTTGGTCACTGATGGAGAATTTGGGCCGAAAACCTGTTTGATGTATCGGTAATAAATCACATGCCTTAAGATGTGCATGAAGTCGATTTACTAGGACCTTTTCGAATAGTTTACTAAAGACAGAGGTTAACTGAATCAGTGATATAAACTTACATCATGAATGGACTTATATTGGTTTATGGAACATACATACTTTGGAAACCTTCCACTGTAACGGATAATAACTAGTTGTGAGGATGAAATTATAAACGGAAATTAACAAAGTGATAAAAGAGGCCAGTGATTCTTTTATCATCCTATAAGAAATGCCGTCCATACCTGGTGCTGTGTTTCGTTTCCTTCTGAGAACTGAATGAAATTCAGTCGGTGTAGTAGGCCTTGTAAGATGATGATTATGATCAATGTGATTTGATACAGAAGGTTGTAGAGAACAGATGGTGGAGAGATGATCCGCTCACCACGACAGGGTGATTCTGATGGAGTAAAAATTGTCTGTAACTGGTCAGCGAAAGCATTAGCTCTATCGATATCAGAGTGAAGTGGTACATCATTAAGTTGAAGTGGATACGTATTTATTGTACTTTTCCCGTTAGTTGATAAAATTTCCTCCAGTATCGGGTTGGATGTACTTCGTCTCGCAATTTGTTGCAAGTACTAATCGAGTGCTTCCGTTGGTATGCAATAAGGTAGTTCTAAACTGCTCTTTGCTGTTGTCTGTGGTAAAGAAGCTCTTCCTCATTACCAGCTCGGTGATATTCTCTAATGTGTTGACGTGAGCGCTTCACAAATGCAAGATATTGAGGTGGCAATTTTGGTTTGTACGGGCATATTTTGTCTTCAAGAATGCTTGCTCGTTCGTTTGTTGTTAAGGTGGCAGTAAAATGAGTGAGAGTATCGTATAATTTATGTTCGGTACTCGGTGCAGCAATATCCGTAAGATCTCTGTCAATGTTCTGCCTATATGTGTTCTAGTTTGCCCGATCATATCGTTTGACAGTACGTTATTCAGTTTTAGATTGTGGACAACGGCCTCTAGTCAACGATAGCTTAATTGCTGCACGATCGCTGCCTATAGTGTCAGGAATTTGTATAGTACAGTCACCGAATAGATTAAGGGACGTTATCACTATATCGGGTGTTCTTAGATTAATTTGTCAAGAATGACTTGGTAAACCATGTATATGCAAATTCAGATTTTGAGTTACATAATGAGAGAAGTGTTGTTTCTCTCGGTCGCTGCGACTATGAATGTTCATATCGGCCAAGATTATGACATTTCGGAAGTTATGTGCTATGTAATGGAGAAAATCAAATGGCATCGGGTGTCGCGGTCGTATATAGTTTGTAGCGATATTGATAACAAATGATGGGTAATATAATGACAAAAGATGTACCGGATGATTGGTTAATATCTGTGAATCATATTGACGAATCGATACCTCAGGGAAAAGCCCAACTGTGACCTCACCCTGTGCTCTTTCGCCAGGCTCTGAATAGTCATGGCGGTATATTTGATAACATGGTGGACTTATTGTGGTGGTAGGTTTGAGTGCAGTTTCATTTAATGCACATAGATCAATGTGTCTCTCTAGCAGTAGCTGTTCCAGTAGAAGTTTATGTTGTTGAAAGGATCGAATATTAAGATGCCCTCTTGAATAAGTTCTTCACAAACTTCTTCATCTGTAAATTCAGGTAGGACGCCACGAATAACAACAGACAGCTTGATATCTTCTTGAAAGAGGGAGGTTGTTTAAACCTAGAATCCGTTTTCTTAGTAAGTTTGGCTTTTTCCCAAAAGATCTCGTATGATACCTTCTTTCTCAACTAGGAGTCAAAATTCGGATTTTTTTGACTAGATAATATAGCTATTTTTAGTGTGAACTATTTGCTCAATATTAGCACGTGGGACGTATTTAAAGATCCGCAGAAAGATAATCTTCGGGTATGTATGTATTTAGAGTCAAAATCGGTAAGGAGAAAGTTATAAACCGGGTCTGGAGTTCTGTCGAGAAAAGCTGCTGATGATTCTGAACATGGTGGTCCCGTATCCATGGTGTTGTTGATGTCCATGGTGTAACCAGGTATGTCCATTCCTAGGTGTACTCGCTACCGGTTGACTTCTCCATGAGAAGTGTCTAGTGTGACTGGAAGGTCCAACGGGTGCAGCTTGAGAGAGCGAAGTGCTTGCGTATGTAGGAACTGAGGCTGGTAATCCTATATGTCTACCGAGAATCGATTGAGCGTTAGTGTTGCCAGAGACCGTCATCGTAAGAAAGTAAGCTAGGGGCGAGGCCCAAATGAAGATGAATGTGAAAGAAAAGATGATGAAATGAACTTCAAAAACCAAGTTTGCCCTCCGAAAGTGAAAACTTCCGTCAATCCTCTAAGTGTTGTATATGTGCTTTGCTCACAAATGCGTATGGCAACACTTGGTCCTAGCTAGCACATTAACTGACACAAGAGAGGTTAGGCTCCTTGATTCAGTATGTGTTGCAACACCAAGGATATCGCCTACCCAGCATATCAGATATAACTACTTACTGGCTGTGAATATTTACATTGCTCACAGCCAGTGAGTAGTTATTTCAAAGCTTTTCGCTGTATGTTTTGCATTTACATCAAGCAAAAGATAACGTTCTGTTTTCTGTAAATGGTCACAATAATCGTTTTCTAAACTTGTGAAGAATCTCACAACAGTTACACAAGTAACAGGTGCGCTATCTGTTGTTCTTATGTGCTAGGACATAAGAATAACATAAGGAAAACAAATGACAGCAGTGTTATTCTTGCATTGTGGCTTGGATGTAATGTTTTTTTCTTTATGGCGCTATTTTCATCGTCTGTAGCCTTCCGCTCTGGCCGGAGTTAGCGTTGCTATAGTAATCGTGCTCTGTCAAGACATAACTCTGTATGATTTCGACTAAAGACAGTAAATAACAAAAATATGTTGTAATGTTTGTAGTATTTAAATTGTCCACTTAAATCAGCTTCCTTTAGTACGTTTCACGCATCATGAGTTTCTCCGTTAACCAGGTATGACCCAAATGTTGGTTTAAAATAATCCACAGTGACCATATATTCATTTTGTTGACCCAATGGTTAATGCAGTTGGGTTGCAAGTGAGCACCCATCGTCCCCATACAACCCAATTTGGCTTTAAAATTTTTAACCACAGCGCATGGTCACGTTTCAAACCAATCATTTTTTTTCAGTGTACATACTGGAGTCTGTAAGATCCGGATCACGTTTCCAATTTATACTGTGAATTAATTTGATTAGATTGATCGACGAGAATTAATGTAAATTCCGAAAAGATTATTCATAATTTCTGTGTGTACTAAATCTTTTCCAGTGAATGTTTAAATGTTGTGAGTGGCATGTTTGTTTACATATATCTGTGAGTACAGTTAGATTCATTTGCAATTGACCAGTAATGATTGTTCCACTCTGCAATTCTCTTTACTCCACAAATTTGCATGATTGTACTCAGGGGTAAAAGAGGATCTGAAAAGATAGGTGGACGCATGACGCGTCACGCCGTCCTGCGTTCCTGTCTTTGCCAATTGTGTGTTTTTTTTAGGAAGTGTAGGGATGGCATAGATATTTTTTGGAGGTGAGGAATAACGTTCCCGAGCGTTCCCCCTCACTTTTATTCCTGATTGTACTAGAAAAACTACTGCCTACTTTTATCCTCCTATTAGATATTATAGTCACTCAGTTTTATTAAGAACTTTTAAAATCTAATGTAAATCATCCAAGTGCTCCATGACCTGCTAAAACCCTGTCTGCAATATGCATAGGCCTACCAAACAATTACAACAAATAAATAAACAAATAAACATGTTTAGTTTAACGTCGCACATTTATGCCATTTATGCTATAAAAGAAATTTGTGGTTAATGGAAGTGAGTGATTGTGAAATTAAATTTTTGTTTTCACCCGCTGAGAAATAAACTCGGGAATCACATGCAATAAAATAACACGGACATTTCACTACACCATCAGGGAGGAGTCCCGGAGGATTTTCAAGGCTAATTAGACTCGTTTGAATCAGTTCGTGATTTCACCGGTCATAAGGAAATGTTTGAATGCGACTTAAGCAAGGAAACAAACAAAAATTACATATTTGTTTTCTTGAATACATTATTTTTCCAATATTTTCCTTATGTGACGGTCTGAGTTCGAGAGGAATGCATTAAAGTATTGTTTTGAAATATACCAGGGTAAAGTCAAAAATTATCTACATTTTTCGTTCTACAGTTTATTTACATGAAGCTAGGGGTATACTATGCACATCATTTTTCTGCATAATCTCCCTCCTTATCAATGCACTTGGCCCAAGGGTCAACGAGCTTACGTATTCCTTCCAAATAAGTGGTTTTCGGTTGGTCGTGAAGCCACTTTTGCACCGCATTTTTCATGTCTAAATCTGAGGCAAATCGGCGACCACGTAAAGCATCCTTGAGTGCCGCAAACAAGTGAAAGTCAGATGGAGCTAGGTCTGGGCTGTAGAGAGGGTGTTCCAATAACTCAAATTTCAGCTTGTTGATTGTTTCAATAGTGTGATGAGCCGTGTGTGGCCGTGCATTGTCATGCAACAAGAAAACTTTTTTCGACCACAAACTTCGGTGTTTTTTAAGAATTTTCCGGATTCAGGTTCTTTTCCAACATTTCACTATAACTTGCACTGTTGATCGTCTTTCCCTTTTCCATGAACTGTGCCATTATGAGCCTCTGTGAGTCCCAAAACACAGTTAACATAACCTTTCCTGCGGATGGCTCAGTCTTGAATTTTTTCTTCGTCAGAGATGCAGGGTGTTTCCACTTCATACTCTGGCGCTTTGATTCTGGCTCATGGTGATGAACCCATGTTTTATTGCCGGTGACTATTCTGCTTCAAAATGCATCACTTTTGTTGTTCAAGCGAGTGAGTAAGCGTTGTCAGACCCTAACACGAGTGAGCTTGTGTTCTGCAGTAAGCTTTCTTGGTACCCACCGTGCACAGACTTTATGAAAACCGAGCTCGTCGTGGATGATTTGACGTTCAGAGCCATGACTGATGTTCAAAGCAGCTGCTACCTCATCGATAGTGATTCGCCTATTCGCCAGAACCATCTCTAGAGCTTGCTGAATGTTGTCATCTGTGTGGAGGTTGTTGGCCGTCCTACTTCCTCTTCATGCGTTACACTTGTTCGACCACTTTTAAACTTTTCGAGCCACAAAAGCACAGTTTTACGTTATAGTGCAATTCTCCCATACTGCGATGATAGACTGCGATGAATATCTGACCCTTTGACACCCTCCGACCAGAGAAATCGGATCACTGCTCGTTGTTCCTCCTTGGTGCAAACTTCTAATGGAGCAGCCATGATATATCTGCAACAGAAGGAAGAAAAATGGAGGAATTCAGATCACACTTTCGCAGCATTACCACAACAGTATAACAATAAAATATGAAGTGCGCAATGTAAGAAAAGTTATGACAAAAGTGTAGATAATTTTTGAGTCGCCCTTGTATTTCAATAAAATTTCTGTGCAGAACATCAATAATTGCTTGTCTTTAGTTGGAATCTCTAAAGGACCCCTTGGTATCTCCTACGTTATACTTTTTCATGACAATACACAAGGAATAAGCACATTGTGATGATTCACACTCTACTTTGAACTGTATTTCCATGTTTCACGTAGCATCGGTATTGAAACGGAACGGTAAACTTCAACTAACAACAACAATAAAAAAACAGGTCAAAACGTCATATCACATGCCTCTACCTTTAATAGGTTTGTTTGCAACCCATAACCCTATTGCTTCTTACCTCTCTTCTAGGACAAAATATTAGAAAATGATGAAACATGTATTTAATTACCTTAAATGAAAAAATAAGAGAAATACAAGCCATGGTGATTGGAACGAAGCGGTCGGTGTCAAATATAGAAGTAGGAAGGGAAGAAATACAATACGTGATTAGTTTTTGATACCTAGGTATTATTATTAGTGATTATATGAAGAGCGAGTGTGATATAAAAGCAAGGATAGGAAGCATATAGGAGGAAGAAAGCATTATTTTGTAAACATTGAATAAAGCTCTGACAAAAATATAAAATATTTCAGGTGGAGTACCGTACTGTATGGATCAGAAACATGAACATTATGTAAACGTTATGAAACACCACTTGAAGCTTTCGAAATGTGGGTGTGGAGAAGAATGCAGAAAATTAGCTGATTTGGGGGAGGGGGGAAGAATGAGAGAGTGTTAGAAATAATATTAAGAAGAGGATGAGTAACTGGTTGGGATATTGGCTGAGAGGAGCTGTATTATGGTGGCAGGAAAGGGAGGGAGAAGGAGTCTACAATTAATGTACGATATCAAAACAGAAAAATTGTGGAGCCTGAAAGGTTCTCAATTGCTGCAAATAATGATAGAATACCTATGAACAGTGGCGTATTTAAGGGGGACTTCCTGGCTTAAGCCCCCCCCCCCCCCGAAATCTCACTTACTATACTGAAGTAAATGAAATATCTTGCAGAATTTTCACATTTCCAGGCAAAGCCCCTCGAAAGTTAGCAAAGCCCACCCGAAACAAAATCGCCATACGCCACTGCTTATCAAGGTTATAATATCTGAGGTGATATAGTAATATACATTGCAACCAAGTATATTACTTTTTCTCTCCGTTTTCCCCCGTTATTCTGCGGTTTGCGTGAAGCTTCTTACTGCACATGTGCAATATTACCATCTGTATTCTTCTTTATGGCTGTTTCTTCAATTCCAATTGTTTCAAGCATATTTTTCAATGTCTTATGGTCCACTCCGTCATCCGATATTACTAGTGGTATAATTTTCACATTTTTGGTATTTCATTGTTCTTCTGTTTTAGGCTAGCTTTTTGTATTTTTCTACTTTTTCTTTATGTGCTGCCTGGAGATTTGTTGTATTTGCTATTGTGATGTCTATTAGATGTCCAACCTGCCGTGATGCACTTGCTTATCACTTAGCCCTAGTAAAGTTTGGGTTTGTCGGTCTCCAGTTGGGCTTCTGATTCGTATTTATAATGCTGTACTGATTTTGGTGATTTTTGCTACTTTTTCGTACCTTTCGAGTATTTGGTTTGCGTTATCATTGAGCATCCACTTGTGATATGTTGTATTGTTCTTTGATGTAATTGATATCTTCTGCATTTGTATTGCGATGCTTTCCAAAATGTAGTCCAACCAGTATAATCAATTTAAATCATCTCTCCAAACATTACTATTTTGAGATAAGAGACAAAGCATTTGCACATATAAAACGTTTACTACAGGATGAAACCTTTACTACACATGAAAGGAATACTACAGCTTTACTGAAATTGGTATGAAATTGGTCTAGCGATATGAGCATAGTGTTTTTTTTTAATATTTATTGATTGTTTTGTTTATCCTTAGTGTTATTGAACGTAAAAAAAATGAAATGAAATCTTTAAGTTTAACGTCCCACGAATATTCCGGTTAGGCTAAAGAAGACGGTGATAATGAGAAATGAGTGAAATGGTGGAATGAAGAAAGTGGGAGGAAACGGGACAACTCCGAGAAAACCCACGAGCACGATGTTTGTCCACCACAAAGTACACATGGCGCGAGCTGGGATCGAACCAGGGACCCCAAGCACTAGAGGTGAACGCTCTATTATTGAATTTATCATGTTATTTCTATCTTGTATCTTATTTGTATCTTTGTTTGTTTCTTTCTTTTCTTTGTAGTGATGACAAGGGTTAGGTCGCAGAGCAGCCTTCGGCTGAACCTTGCCCGCTGAAATAAAGAGCAATTCAATCCACTTCTTGTAGTGTTTTGTATTTATTACAACGTCTTATATTCTGTGAGTGAATCCTTGCTGTAATGGCAACCCGTGGGGAAAAAATCTGTATTGTGGGATTTTTTGACAGCGATTTCTTGAAGTGGGATAAAGGGTATTTTCGTTAAATTGGCTGGATTATCTACTCAATTGACACAAACAAAATTGTTTATTGGCGAACAGACATACGAATCTTCAATAACCATGTTAATGCTAAATCTCAAATGTTGTTACTATGAAATCCATGTTAATGTTAAAGTGATTTGCACAGAAACGTTAATTGGGAGTAACGTAACTAAGTTGGGAACAAACGGGGCTTATGTCCCGGGCGCTGGATTGAAGGTGCGAAAAACTGGGCAAATATTTATTTTCACTATAAGGCATGGAAAGGAGTTTTAGCAAACTAAAGATCATAAAAGTTAACTCAGAAACTTACTAGAACAACGACTTATAAACCTTAGGATTATACCCATAGACCATATGTTAGCTTGAAAACCAAGAGTGTTATAAAATAGAGGATCTGTCCATACAAGAAAATCGTGAAGCCATACGCCACAGTTTCGCCACACCTACTCTGCCCACTCCACACCACTAAGATCACAATGTTTTGAGCCAACAAACATGGCGGAAAAGAGAGTAGCCAATCAGGCGTGCCGGCTCAGACGATGCTCAGTTTTTTTTTTTTTTTTTGGCTTCACTGAGTTCATATGAAGATGGGTCTAGGTCAAAACCCCCACAGCCAAAACCCCCACACTCAAGAAATGTCGAAACGCCCACACAATCGGTCATAACTCCCACACAAATGAACAAACCAGCCACACATGGCAACGGTCATAATCCCCACATAAATGGACAAAATTCCCACACAAATGGTCAAAACTCCCACATGCAGAAATTGTCACAACTGCCACGCAAATGGACAACAACGTCACACAATCAGACAAATCCCCCACACTCTGAAATGATCGTGATTGCACGTCTTTGTTGCGGCTCTTTATGACGCCCACTTTAGTGTTTCTGTCATTAGAAAACAGTACAAGAAGAATAGTTGCAACATCAGTTTAAATGGAATAAAAAATGTTATTAAAAAGTACAAGGGCAAGAAATGCAACCAGGATCATTTCAGAGTGTGAGAGATTTGTCCGATTGTGTAGGGGTTTTGTCCATTTGTGTGGCAGTTATGACAATTTCTGCATGTGGGAGTTTTGCCCATTTGTGTTTTTTTTTTTTTTTTGTCAATTTGTGTGGGGATTGTGACCGTTGCTATGTGTGGGAGTTTTGTTCATTTGTGTGGGAGTTATGACCGTTAGAGGTTATGACCGATTACCAGTGTGGGGGTTTTGGCTGTGGGAGTTATGACCGTTCGTGCATTTGGGAGATTTGTCCGTTTGTGTGGGAGTTATGACCGATTGTGTGGGCGTTTTGAGTGTGGGAGTTTTGGCTGTGGGGGTTATGACCGTTCGTGTATTTGGTAGATTTGCCCATTTGTGTGGGGGTTATGACCGTTTGTGTAGGCGTTTTGACATTTCTTGAGTGTGGGGGTTTTGGCTGTGGGAGTTTTGACCTGCTCCCATGAAGATACGTATCGGAAGATCCTCTATTTTATAACATCCTTGTTGAAAACTATCTTTCGAGCACGTTGTAAAAACCTTTGCAGTCAAAAGAACCCGCACTGTTTCATTTTAGTTTCACCTTTTTGTTTTCATTTAATTTACTATAAAAAATTGGACAGTCCCCCCAGTTCCAAGATTGGAGGGGACATGCCGCCCTTATCCCCCTGGGATTTGCGTCAGTGTACTCAATCATATGTGGTAATGATATTCATGACTAACGCTGGCTACTAATATTTCATATCCTATGTATCGAAATATGTCATAAGATTAGATTTTTCTCAGGTTAAAAGTCTTTCCACTATTAACATTTTTTTTGGTTAAACTTCAAAAAAACGTTAATAAGGTTTAAACTTCTTACAAATTTGGGATATGAAAGCATATATAATATTGATCGCTTCAATTATCTACATAAAGCCATTTACAAATGGACGTTTTGCATTTTCGTCTTTACTGTTTTTACAAGAGTTTATTAAATTATTAGATATTAGAAGTTTCATTTCAGGAAAGAGATTTAATACAACCAGGATTTACAGATGAGAATGAAGATAATTAGAGCTTCGATTTTGGTAACTAATCCAGGTCTTCTGCAACACTGATCAAACAACGCCAATACGGGTATTGTAGCCATTAAGAAGATATTCAAATAATGATTCGACCTGGATACGAATAACGCTGCAGTCAGAAAAAAAAGAGTCTATTTTGTCAAAACTGAACCAAGAATGGCGTATTAAATGGGCGTGAAAAATACTAAAAATACAATGGTCTTCAAAATTCCGGGAGGTTATGTCCCCAATAAGCTCTGTTAAATCACGATTTCGTTACTGTTAAGGAAAATGTATTTTCCGTCATAAAAGGTTGGGGAATACTCCTTTAAGCTAAAAATTTCATCGTAATTCATTTATAATATAAAAAAGAGAATAAAAACCTTTACAAACTCTAATGCTTATGTAAGGAGTATGGTGGCTCAGTGGTAGAGTGCTTATCTCTTGTGCGTGGGCTTCGATTCCCGGCCAAGTAAGTTTGTGGTGGACAACATCGTGTCCGTGGGTTTTCTCGGAGTGCTCCTGTTTCCTCCCACAATCTCATTCCATCATTTTTTCGATAATTAATCACTTGCTTTAATCATCGTCTCCCTAAGTGGCCGCAGTAGCTCAGTGGTAGAGCGTTCGTTCACCTCTGGTGCGTGGGGTCACTGGTTCAACCCCATCTCGTGCCAAATGGACTTTGTGGTGAACAAACATCATGTGCGTGGATTTTCACGGAGCTTTCCCGTTTCCTGCCATTTTATTTATTCCACCATTTCATTTACTTCTCATCATCACCCTCTCCTTGAGCCTAGCCGGCATAATCGTGGGACGTAAAACTGAAAAATTTCGTTTCTTTTTATTTTCTAATGCTTATAGAAACTTTGACTTAAACTTCGTATCATCAATATGTAATTCCTTCGGTCTATATCATTGATGTTCTTACGCTGCCTACATAATGATGGGATTATTTAGTTGACAAAAGACGCACATTCACACACAGACGACAAAGGATAAAGTCTCTTACGGTATTGTTTATATACGTCCCACTTTAACCCCCCTTCTCTTCTCCCCTGCCTATCTATAAGTTGGTATAAGAACGTGTGTGTGTGTAGGAGTTTGTCCCGTTCTTATTCACGGGATGAAATGAAATGAACTCGTTGTCAGGAGTGACTTCATCCCGTGGGTTGCTCTGATTAAATAAAGATGATTGACAGAGGATGCTTTTGATGTGGTCAGGAAGACTTCCAGGATTTCAGAATTGACGTAGCAAAGAGATGAGCGTTCGCAGAAGGAATATGGTAGAAGGTTGATAATAGAGCAAGCGAAAGAGATAGCGATTTGCTGCTATTTGTATTGTAAGAAAAGCAATATGAAGTTCCTGTGTGTGTGTCTCAATCCCCTTTTCCTCTGTTCTTCTATCTTCTATACTACATTCCCACAGACTCTCTCACTCTCTCTGACTGATACACACAACAGAAATTCTTGTTCACTCGAACGTATCTTACTGCTTTATAAATATTGTGCTACATTCCTTCACAGTGTTACAATACTTGCATTGTTGTTACTACTGTTTACCTTACTACCAAAGCAGTACACAATGAAGAAATGCCAATGAAATAACGGTATACGGCTTGCAAGTGGACTATTAGTACCGCATTGGCAGAAATATAAGCGCAAATTTCAATTATGAAAAATTAGGATCCGTCTTGTATTCGAGATCTTACTAGATTTGACATTTCTTCATATCTAATGTTGTTAATAATGTACTAGTTTCTCATACTAAAATATCCATTATGAAACAATAGCGTTGGAATCTGATCATGTTACAGATTCCTTAATGTTATACAATAATAGCATTCGTGTAATAGAAAGGTACCTTTAAGGTAAGTATAGCACATAATTCTAACCATAATCATTTAATAATGGAAACGGAATAAAATTTTTCAGTTTTAAGTTCCATGACGGCTAGATGACGGTGATGATGAGAAGTGGATGAAATGGTGGAATGCATACAGTTCGAATAAATGTTAGAGCTCTGAGGAAACCCACGAACATTGTGTTTGTACACCACTTGGTGCAAGCTGGGATCGAACCAGGGACACCATGCACCAGAGGTGAACGCTATACTTCTAAGCCACCGTGTCCCCCCCCCCCATTCAATAATGATGCTCTATTCTATATTACTCTACTAATGTCAAATATGAATCTACCTAATTGTATTTCCCTGAATCTGTCGTAATTAAATACCAGTATTTTCTTTTATCCATTGTCTTATATTTGGGTATCATATTTTTTGTTTATTTTTAGCTTCTTAAAATTTACGATTGCGGTTTATGTGCGGGCTACGTCCTAAATTTACAGTTTATCATCAATATGAGTAGTATAGTTGGTATTAAAATAACAGGGAATAAGGATGACAATACACGTTATTTGTAACAATATATATAGATATTAAAATGTTATTTGTAACACTGATAGGGATGCTGTCTCTCTCCAACACTATCTGGAAGAGATAATGAAAAAGAGGGTACAAAATGAAGATTGCATTTCAATAGGAGGTAGAATAACTAAGTGTATACGATTTGCAGATAACATGGCGCTTATTGCAGAATCTGAAGACAAAATGAATTAGATGTTAGAAAACTTAAGGGAGGACTGTGAAGAATACATAGGGCCTATGGGATGAAAATAAATGTTAGAAAGACAAAAGCCATGGTGATTGGAACGAAGGAATCGGTGTCAAATACCCAAGTACGAGAGAAGAAAATAGAACAGGTGACTAGTATTATTAGTAACGATGTGAAATGTGAACGAGAAATAAAAGCAAACTTGGGAATGGCCAAAGAAGCCTTTAGGAGGAAGAAAATAGTATTTTGTGGGACCTTAAATAAACAGTTGAGAAAAAAGATTCATAAAATGCTTCATGTGAAGTATTGCACTGTATGGGTCAGAAACATGGACATTACACATGGGTTAAAATGTTGTTGTATCAGACCTGTCGTTGACCTCTCATGATGCGGAGGAATTCTGTTAACTTCTAAATTAAAGTAAGAAAAAAATAGGCTGTAAAATTTGTACATACATTTACAAAACGATACCAGGAAAGATTTTAAGAAAGAATTCTTCGAGAATGGCGTCTGCACGAGACTTCTATAAAATTTACGAGATAAGACGAGAAACTCTGATGTCTTGTCTCATCTCATATTCTTGTGGCAACACTACATGCTAACAAACTCTTCGACTCCACCAGTGGTTCTCAATCTTTTTCGAAACTAGCACCTCCTTGGGTGATTGTCCTGAGTTCCCATGGCTTTTTAACCCAATCCACCCAAACACAAGGCTGAACGTAAGACTTGGACTAACAGTCTAAGAATCAGTAAAAAGCTTCATTTCTTGAAATCAACTTTCTTTAATATATGCATATATATTCAAGGAGGGTTTTTACCTATGTATGGCATACTGGGAAGATCACCTGCATACTTTGACATCAGAGACCATCCATGAGAAAATAACCGAGGTAGGTAAAATCTTTTAAAAACCGAATTTATAAAATTTTAACCAAAGCTTCCAGATCAAGTCTGTTTTCTTCTTTAAGGGCGTGGTTATAGTATTACAGAAATTAAACGCCTATCAACTTGCAGTGGTAAAATGACTAAATAAATTGCACGATTCTGCAGTTCCTTGCGCACGATTCGGGTTCGATCTTCCTTTGGCTTATAGTTTAATCTTTAATTTAACTCATTTGCAAGAAAGAGATGAATCAAAAATTTTAAAAAACATAGTGAATATAACAGTTAAGTCAGTGGCGTATTTGCGATTTTGTTTCGGGGGGCTTTGCTAACTTTAGTCCTGGAAATGTGAAAATTCTGCAAGATACTTTATTTACTTTAACATAGTAAATAAAACTTCGAGGGGGGGGCTTAGGCCCGGAAGCCTCCTAAATACGCGGTTACAGTGTTGTATGGATTACAGAGATGATTGCAGTGAAATGCAATCAAATGTTCTTGTTTTAATTTATTTGCTTATGCTCATTTAAGCTAAGAAGGTTTTCTTTTTTCTCTTTTTTTTAAAGAACTAAATTTTTCTGATAGAATTGAGAATGTGAAGTAAAATGGGAGAATCCTAGAAAAACTTCTGGACACAATGTTGTTTACCACAAACACTTTACCTGGAACCGAACCAGAGACCAGAAGTATGTGCTCTACCACTGCGCCACCATGTCCCAGAGAGACGATATTAAATTCCAAACATTAGAAATAGACTTGTAATAGCACAACATTCAACAGCCGAATTAAATGATTGAGACAATCATGTAAATTAGAAAAACAAAGACAAAAATTTCTTTCCACATTTCAAAACTGTGATAGAACTATAGCCTAAGAGTGTAATATTCAAACCAGCAGTTCCTGTTTCCATAAGCAGATATGGAAGGCCGGTGGCAATAGCCGAGTGGTCTCGGGCGTTCGGCTTCGGTTCGTGAGGCGCAATCCACTGGGGGTTCGAATCCCCCTGAAGAGCAAGGTCGGAATTTTAACTGTCCTGGATCTTTCTGTTTGTATCCCTGTCGTGTTTGGATTACACAGAAATTGCGCGAATAGCCAATGGCAAACAGTATTCCGGTTGGGACGAACTTAAAAAAAAAAAAAAAGATATGGAGAAGATGAAACCTGCACTTAGCTATAAAATAACTTATAGCTACCTCTTACATTTTTTTACTGTATGAAAATTCTATATTAAAACCGGAAGCTACTGATTTTAAAATTTCCGGTTTCAATAGAAGTGCTAAAGATGAGATTAAACCTATTTTTGGGATATTGTATTGATTCCAAGAAACAGTTTCATGCTGTCTATTATCTTTTGTTGATCTATAGGAATCGATATTAAAATCACATTTTATTAAATATACGCCACTTTCAGGTTTTAATGCAAGGTAGAAATATTCTCTCTTCTGGGAAGGCTAAATTAGCATAAAGAACCATTTCCCGCTATAACTTAACCTTCTTTATTGTAGCGATCAATATTGAAACCTGAAATTACGTACTTGTAAAATGAAATGAAATCTTTGAGTTTTACGTCCCACGGATATGCCGGTTAGGCTAAAGGAGACGGTGATAATGAGTAATGTATGGAATGGTGGAATGAAGAAGGTGGGATGAAACGGGAGAACCCCGAGAAAATCCACGCACACAGTGTTTGTCCAGCACAAAGTTCACTTGGCGGGGGCTGGGATCGAACCCGGGACCTCAAGCACCAAAGGTGAACGCTCTACCATTGAGCCACCGCGGCCCCGCAATTACGTATTATAGGGAGCTAGCTTGTTTACCAGCGGGGGCTGAGGTAAAGGGAGAAGAATTTCAACAATTTATCTGCCTGACTCTTGCAATACTCTCTTTCCTCCTTCTATATGTCAGCGTTGCCAGGGTTAAAAATTTGTCACATGAATGCCATTCTGAAGAGTTAGTGTGAGATGGTTATTTGTTGTGTGCTGTTGTGGTTGCGGTTTTGTTGCTTATTATTGATTTGACAATGGCTTCCCAGCGTAAGAGAGGGCAAACTATACACAGCGAAGCTAGAGAAGTAATAAGGAAGGCCATAGGGCAGTGCGACGAAGAAGCGAAGGAGAAAAATTGAAGCATTTGTTATCACAGCCTAATTTGCATGTGTCCACGTATACAGGGATCTTCGATAGGGATTGCATAATTGCATAAACTCTTTGAATTAAGTGAGTATTAGCTGAATGTTTTGACAACGCACTGGCAACCCTGCCCAGGACCGTCGAATGACCATTTCTTGGCGACGGGGTGGGGAACCTGCCAATCAACTCTGAATTCCTCAGCCTCGCATTAAAGCTAGCTCCCTATAATACTTGTGTATTATTTCAGGTTACAGTAGGGCGTGGTTACAGTAGTTCCTTCTACTATAATGATCAATATTCAAACCCAATTTTGCAGTTGGCTTCAACTATTTTAGGTTTTAGTGATGTGACATGTGGGCACGAAAGGACGTTTACTCATGGGAAAATGAATTAATATCAAAAACGTAGCTAGACATTTTCGAAACCCCCTTTGCTCGATTGCAATTAACATTAAAATCCATAATGGTAGATTTTTACTAGGTACTATTATAACAGAGGGTTAAGAATGGATTCTGTTTCATAATACGTTTCATCAGGGCCGTCTTTAACATTTTTGTTTTGACTTGCCATTAATGAAAACTTTATATAAATTTAGTATAAATCTTCAGTTAATTTACTTTTATTGACAGTCTCTTTATTCCGCTTTTGTAATCTTTATTTGTTAATATTTCCCCCCTCCCTCTCTCCTGAAAGTTTGCCGCCCTAGGCGTGGCATAAAAACAGGCCAGCATAGCATACTTATAGATACCATAGCTTGAAATTATATTTTTTAAAAAAGGAATACAGTAGAACTCCTCTCGTCCGCCCTCGGCTGGTCCGCTACTCCGGTTGATCCGACTGAGCTCAAACCGAACATGTCCCGATTCACGCGGCCGATATTGTCGTTTACTACCTTCTTTGTTGTTTACTTGCTGTTTACCGCTTGTCCGCTTTAATGTTCCTCTATCTCTTGTATCATTTCTTTCGTTGGGAGTGTTTTCTGTACTGTAATGTACAGCTTTTTAATGCTTATTGTTCGTTCATTTTACGACAGTGATTTGTGTTCGTTACAGTACAGTCATGTTTTTGAGTTCAGAGACTGCTTATTTTATTGTAAATCAGTATTTTTCTATATTATTTTACTGTAAATCCGTATTTTTTCTGTATTTTCTGATAATCCGACCTTTTTCGCGTTCCAACCATACCCCAGTCCCAAAGGCGACGGTTTAGAGGGGTTCTACTGTACTTAACTTTTGATTTTCATAATAGTCTGCAGCCAGTCATTAAAATCATAATCCATAAAGAAAATTCATTGTTAGATGCCGCATTTTACCATGAAAACAATTTTATTCTCAAATACAAGAAAAATTAAAAACATCCTACAGGTTGTCAGCAAAGAACGTCAATTAATTTTGTTTGTAAGAAATTAATGAAAAAAAAATTAGAGTTACTGCTTTAAAAGTTTCGTTTGGATTAAATATTTACAACATTCCGGAGCCAAAAGATATTATTCATTCAAAGTTTAACATTACTGATTGCAGTCATATTGTATAGACTATGTACCGTCTTGCAGAATGTAAGTCAGTGTGATTACCGCTAGTACTTTCGTATTAGATCTAGTGCGTTCACCAACAAGTCTAGCACTTTTCCCCCTGTTCTTCTTTCATAAATACATTTGAAAGAGAAATAAGAATCTCATGAACATATGACAATGTACGAAAATTTCACTGTTAAGGGTGTTGGGAAGAAACAGATCCATTTCTATCAATTTTTTGCTCAAACTTATAGTTCATTGTATTGGCGAAAATAGGAAGTACAAAAGTGCCAAAGAACGAAGGGTTAAGACTAATAAGTGACCACAGTAAACAATAATTATTACATATTTGGTGATCCGTTCAAATAGTAGGCTATTAACGAATTAAAACTCAATTTTCTCAATAAGTCCATTTTATGATATTTCTTGTTTCCTCCCGACATCCTCTATATTTGTCATACTTGTGTTACATTATTGGTTTTACAGTGAGTTCTAATACGACAACTAAGCACTTATTCCGCCAGGAGTTTTAGTTTGGGAATGTAAAGTGAACATTTGGAGGGTGTAAGTGGTTTGCACGGTTTGTATCGAATTTCGACTGTAAAAAATTTAAAGTTGGGGGCTCTTTCAAGAATATGGGGATCACTCCCCCATCCCAAAGGGAAGAAGAGCTGCCGATACCTAATAATTAGATATTAATATCGTAAAATGCCATACATAGGGTGAAACGGGAGCAGATAAAAATGTTAGTAGCTTTTCCCCAGATCTAGTACTTTTTTCTGCCTAGGTTAGTACGAAATATTTTTGCTGGGTGGTCACATTGATGAAAGTAGGACTGAGATAAATTTAATATAGGTCTATTGTGTCTTAAGAAATTTGTACAAGATGTGATAAAATGTACGCAGTTGAAAACTTCTTATCAGGTTCTGAAGAGCATGAACGTTAGGTATTGATTGAAATTTGTGAAATTGTGATCATAGGAAAATTGACTGTATAAAAGGAGTGGGTACTCTCGGGGTAAATCAATTGGTAGAATTTAAAATTTAATCGCTAGAATCTACTGGAAGAAATCGCACCTAACGTACTTGTTCTAGTATATAGCTTTTTAAAACTGTATTCAGCTTTCTTATAACTTCAACTAATGAAATTTAAGCTTTTTACCGGTATTACTGCCTTCGAGAATTGCCATGGAAAACATGTTAAGTTAATATTATTACCAGTGCCGACCCAAGAGCTAATGTTGTGTGTACAAGACTGAATGTTGGTGCCAATCAAACCAAGGAGTATGGCGTACCGGTACTTAAAGCTAAAGCAGGGGAATTGGGAAAATCCCTGCAATTTTTAAAATATCAATACTTGAAATTAGCATTTCAGGGTTAATTAGGCCTAAGCACTGTAACACCGCAAAATTACATTTTTATTGACAAATATTTTTTCCTAAACTATAAAAGGCCTCCTTTGTCCAATGAACGCTCAAGTAAGTGATCTACCGTAAAATGTAATATACCGGTATTACAGTTAGATCTCCATAACTCGAATTTTCTCACATTCCCTTGAATTCTCCATAACATTCGATGTTAAAATAACCTCAGTAAATCGAATGTTTAAAAATCAAAACCTCGATAATTCGAAGTTTAAGGTTATCATAATCATACTTTAAAAACCTTGGAAACTCGAACTTTCGTACCTGCGAATATCTAGGACAAGGTGATCAGAATTTTCACTTGCGAAAACGGGACGCATATGAATCAGCTACGGGGAGGGTGTCTGACTTCCAGATTGCATCTTGGGACTCAGCAGTGTTCTCAATTTACAAAATACACAAGTAAGAGTGATAACACACCGTTTCTAACTTTACGTGTACCACATAACAAATAATGGTTCCCGATTGAGAGTTCTACCCCAAAATTCTTTTAACTAGTTGAACACTCAGAATTCCCACTCAATTCCCACTTTAACCACGAACACTCAATTCCCATTTGAAAATTCAGAAGTTCTAGACACGGCTAAACCTTGGCAGCGAGTGTTGGTACGGAAGAGAATAGAATTTCCATTTACGATTTATATTTTGAGTAATAATTACGGGACACCTAGGTTATTTTCACTTAGAAACGGGACATTTAGACGTCCCGTTCGAGAATCAGAAAAAAACGGGACAACGGTTGGGAAAAAGGGACTGTCCCGGCGAAAACGGGACGTCTGGTCACCTTGATCTAGGAGTCGAATTTTACCTCTATAAGTTGAATTTCTCTTCATGTGCCCTCGATAATTCGAAGCTATAGCTTTATATATATACTACTCCCGAAAAGTTTCCGTACAAAGTAGGTTTATGTATATTTTACGTGTATTCGAGAAAAAAACAAAGACATATCAATGTAATTTATTTTTATCTGGAACCTACAATATGTATTTGAGAGGAAAATACAGAAATTTAACAGAAATGGACCATTGTTTTGTCAAAAATGTAAATCTTTTATTCATCAAAGTAGCCTCCACGTGCTGTGATAACAGCTTTACAGACTTTGGGCATTCGCCGTATTAGTTTCTGTAGATTTTCGGGCTTGATTGCTATCCAGGCTTTGCGAAGACACTCAAATAAGTATTTCTCGCTAGAGGCAAGCATCTTTCGAACTGCCTTATCAAGCTCATCCCACAGTAACTCAGTTGGATTACAATCCGGTGATTGTGGGGGGGACACCATATTCTTGAGATCTCCCTGTTGCTCTTTTGCTGACAAATACCCTCTACAAAGTCGGGATGTGTGTTTTGGGTGATTGTCTTGCTGCATGATGAACCCACGACCGATGAGCCTCTTCCCAGATGGCACTGCGTGTCTGATCAAAGTCTGATGGCACTGTTCTTTCTGCATTGCACCCTGTATTTGCACTAAATCCACCACTTGATTGTTACCAAAGCAACCCCCCACCATCACAGAACCACCCCCGTGCTTTACAGTTGGCAAAGTACACGACGGAAGCAGTCTTTCGCCCTTGGAGCGACGCATGAAAACCCTGCGTCTATGACTGAAGAGTTCAAACTTTGATTCGTCAGTAAATAATCACTTGTTCCACTGCTCTGGCCCCCATCTTGCAAATTTTCTTGCCCACAGCAATCTCTTCTTTTTGTTTTGAGGGCGCAAGAGCGGTTTCTTAGTTGCCACACGACCGTTTAGTCTCGCATTAACTAACTGCATCCGGACAGTTTCATAGCTGATCGGCTTTTCGAGAGTTTCGTTCACTTCAGCTTGTATTTGGGGCACTGTTTTCAACTTGTCGCGTTTGGTTGTCATTATAATGTACTTGTCCTCACTTGCAGTAGTAGCTCTAAGCCCTGCAGATCTTGCTCGAGAGCGATTTTCCCCTGTTTCAGCAAATAATTTTAAGGTATCATACACTGTAGTATGGGGTATTTTCACTTTTGCGGCTATTTCCCGTATTGTATAGGCTTCTTCTCGTAAAGTAACTATTTTTGCTCTCGTTTCAATGCCCAATTCCCTTTTCGTACGTGTCATTATGCTGACTAATAGGGAACACTTTACACCTCACTTCAACACACACACACAACTAGCGTGCAATAGACAACTCCGAACAGTGAGATCTGAGAGAGAAGTAGACAGAGCAGCTTGAGAGAAACCTATGAGGCATTTATTGTGTGTTCGACCTTCAATTTGCAGTGTAATGGCCGTTTTTTATCGCACGCGTACGTAATGCACCATCACAACGGCGCGATATTTAAATTTATTTTTCTTAATTCATCCACAACAGGACATGACATTTTCTCCCGTCGGATTCTAAAATGTTTCACGTTTCATTTGTGAGCAAATTGTAATGCATTCTTATGTTACATTTTGAATATTTCTTTATTTCGTGTTTGTCCGGAAACTTTTCGAGGGTAGTGTATATATATATATATATATATATATATATATATATATATATATATATATATATATAGTTCTTTCAGTACACATCATACTTTTAAGTAGATATTATTGACAAAATGTTTTCTATATTTATGTATAACTAAAGAATTGTTTAATCTAAAACGAATTTGCATAAACGAAATGTATACTTCTGCTTCCCTTGAGATCCGACTTTTAGCCAAACAATTTATATTCTACTAGCTGAACGTGTGCTCTCTACACAGCGTACCATTTTCATATGCGCATGAATCTCTTTGTAATTCCCCACAACATCCGTCCATGACCCTTACAGACACAAGTGAAAGACGTCTTGATAAAAATCGGCAAGGAGTATCATAAAAGGAAGATTTTTTTTTCAATATCTCGCACCGTTTGCAAGATTTGAACCAACTTCCGGTTGGAGTTTCTAATTCATAAATGATCAGTGTTTTCTTTCTTCTTGCATGCAGTATGTAATAAGCAAATACATTACACACCCAATTAATTATAATGTCAGTGATATATGGTGTTCACTGGACAAAACACTCCAAACAATAAAGATTCATCTTAGCCTGGAGAAATGGTTATCCTTCGTTTTCATTTTAATTTGGTCATAAAACAAACATCTGAGTGATATGCAATCCCTGTGCACAATTATATAGTGTTGGAATGTATAACTCATAAGATATGATTCTTTACTTTTTTAAAAAATTCAACAATTCCAGTGAATCCTTAAAAATGTAATAAAGAAATAACGGCCACGTTTTTTTAAATATTCAATTAGAACTTATTAATTTACATAAAATTTGAAATCGACCAGTGAAAACGGCATGTTTCTATCACTTGTGGTTTTCGAGATCTCTTAGCGAAAGGATTGAAGAGAGACATATAAATTTTTCTTTGGAGACAAACATACAAACCTAGCAGTTTAATATATATAGATAAATAGTTTCTGAAGATACAGAAAATGTATTTTACATATGGACTTTCCTTGCTTTAGTAGCAGAAAATATACCAATTAATTTCCTTATAATCTAGCGACGATGAAAAGTCATTTTCTATACGTAATATTTTGCTATTTCAATCTTTCTCTCTTTCTTTTTTTGTATGTAACATACTTGATCTAAAGTTAGACTTTATCAATTTTAACTTTTGTTTGCAAAGTCACTGACATTGGGAACGTCAGAGAAACTCTTAAAGCAACCCACATGTTTATGTAACCATCTTGACCTTCAGATGCTAATGGAAGGTTTACGACGTCCAATGATGTGTTCTCATCTGAAAATAAATAAATACTTTTAAAGTACAAACTCGGAAACCAATTCATTTTTCTGTTATAAAACTACTACCGAATAAGGTTTTTCTAATTCTGCTATTACTGATTGATTTCATTACGTCATGTGAAAGAATTTATAAAAGTCATTATTATTTCAATAATGAAGTTATAGTTGTCAATACTTAACTAACCAACTAACTAACCCTATGACCTATGGAATCCGGAGGTTCAATGCCGCGTTCACAAAAGCTATTATCTACTGGCTTTTATCCTTAGCCAACTGGATCCAGTTTCTACTTTGTATTGCTATTTCTGCTAGGTCCATCTTAATATTGTCCCCATTGGTCTTTCTAATGGTCGTTTTCCGATTGGTCTCCCAGTTAAGACTTTGAAAGTGTTCCTACTTTCTTCCATCCTGGCTACATGACCTGCCCATCTGAGCCTCCTAGACTTCATGACCATAACAATGTTCGGTAAACCGTATAAATTATGTAGCTCCTTGTTATGAAGTTTCCGCCATTCACCTTTCCCATTCTTCTTGAGTCCGAATATTCGTCTCAGGATCTTGTTCCCAAATACTTTCTGTCTATGTTCTTCCCGCATAGTAAGTGATCATTTTTCGCAACCATACGAAACAACACTCAGTTTTTATCGATCACAAATTAAATATTAACTTAGTTCTGACCACTTTCGTAAAAAAAAAAAAAAAAAAAAAAAGTATTTTTGTATTAAACTTTTTTTCAATAAAAAGCGTGGCATTTTTGTCATATATTTGTATGTACAATGATTCCAATGCTTAATTAAAAAAAAAAACGCTTAACCTGAACACTATTTGAAGAGCATCTGTACAGATAGAAATGTACTCTTTCCTAACTATATCATTTACAGTATTTTACGTTAAATACTATGAGACCAAGGTTCAAATCAACAGAAAGATGAGGGAAATTTCACTGCCTCGTGAGATAATTTATACTACTCGTCAAAGAATAATTTATTCATTGCCTCGAAAATATTTCCTCCGTTTCATATCTTACATCTTATGATATTAAGGTGTTTTGATACATATCTGAAAAATTTCCCCGTTCTCGTAATATATATATATATATATATATATATATATATATATATATATATATATATATATATATATATATATATATATATATATATATTTCGAACAATGTATCGGTCAACAGCCCAATGGTGCTTTGGAGTGTCTTTTAGCCAATTCTTCAACGGTGTGATGCAAATTTACTGCAGCAGGTGTTTAAAGGCATTGCCATCAAGCTGCAGTCTCCTTCCGTCTGGGAGGCAAAGAACTGCTTGGTGGACCGACATCAAATTTGAGCAAAACATAGAAGAGGAAAAATTAGGAATCGAGTTCTTGATGATGGTCATATTCAGACTGAAACGTTATGATGGTCATATTCAGACTGAAACGTTACAAAAACGGTAATGCATAGTAAGAAGTTGTTTGATACACTAGATCAAAGGTTCGAAGAATACATTTCTTTTCCATCCATAACTCTTTGTTAACACCATAAGCTATTGAAATTCTTTATAACTTTCGATTTCAATATTAATCTAAAACCTACGTGCATTGGGCATGAGGTCCTTGATAGAAATCAGCTAATCATATAATTCTGTATCTCTTACATCACTTCGCTTTCGATCTGACCAAAGGCATCCTTGGCTTTTTCACATAAGGATCAAGTCTTTCTTCCTCATCAGTTCATCACGTTTAGCCCCTTTCGTTCCATGTGTCATTTTCCTATGTGCGTGCTGTAATATCAGGTTTTCATTTACTGTTAAAATAATATCTCGACCGTTATATAGGTCATAGTTATTGTACACGCGCGAGAAGAGCATTTATGTTACTGGTTAAAAAAATATATATATATTTGCATTGTATACATTGGGCTGAAAAGGGAAGTATTTATATTCTGAAGGGATTTTATGCTGCTTCAGATCGTATTTCGAAATACGATCTTGAATTTGCTGATTGTTTATCGTCAACACAAATACGTACATGTGCAGTGTTTCTTTCAGAAATAATGTTCCCGGGGGGACACACTTAGTATTCCGGGGGTGGGCACTACTGACACTATTCTATTTATTATTATTATGGTATGGACGTATTATTTTGGTCTGCTCCGGGAGACACACTCAGAGCTCCGGGAAGCAGTGCCCCCCCAAAAAAACCGGTCTGAAAGAAACACTGCACATGTGCGTAGTAATTGAATGCCCCTTAGGTCTGCCATCTACTGAGAATTTTTTTTTCTATCAGTAAGGTGCTCTCAGAACGAGTCCGTACCTTGCATCTACTAAATAAAGTTTCATCATCTAAAGGATTAATATAAGGATTAATAAAGGATACGTTTTCATGACATACCCATGGATATCACTGGTATTTTCAGCGGAGTATTTTATGACATCCAAATGGATGTTTCTGGTACGCAAAGGGTTAAAAGGGAATTCAGCTTTTGGTGTGTTGGTTTAAATTACTCGAAGTTTACAGGAATTTAGATGGTGACAATAAATGATAGAAGAGATAGGCCCGTATCCAGGGGGATCTAAGAGGGCCGGGCCCCCGTAAAAGTTTGCTGCCCCCTCCCTAAAATTTTCACGGTAGGCTTGCAAATGAACTATAATGTTATTGTAACTTTGAAAAATTCAAGATTACTAATATAACTCCAACTGAGCAAAGCAGTATATATATTTTAAACATAACCGAAACTGTAACACAAATATATAATTTTAAAGTATATATATACTGCTTTGGTCAGTTGGAGTTTTATTAGTAAACTATAATATGGTGATGAATTCAAATAAGGTTGGATCGGGCCCCCTTACATTTTTAGGCTGGTTACCGACCTGAGACGAGTCTAAACTCTTAAAACGTTCTTGTGGGTCTATAGATGCTTCATTATCACCTCACAACCAACTGCTTCTCCTTCCTTCTAACTTCTGAGGATATTTTAAAATCTGCTCCTACTTGTAAATGTTCAGCTAAGTCTTTGGCTTGTACTAAGCTTGTGACAAATCCATTTTCGCAAAAATCCGTTAAAAAGTCCCCCAACGGATTTTACAAACGGTTACAGCTTGAGGCAGGTTAATGCAAATTGATTGTAAAATCTTACAGATTTTAACAACCAGTTATAAAATTTTAACTAAACTAATATTAATATTAATATTTATAAGTGGGTTTGACCTTCAAAATTATACATAAAATAATTAACTCCATTAAATAAAGTTTAACTAAATAAGTAGAACTAAAGTCATTGGACCTTTATCGCTACTTAAATTGTCCTTCCTGACTGAACTGTGGGGCCGCGGTGGGTCAGTGGTAGAGCGTTCACCTCTGGTGCAATGGGTTCCGGGTTCAATCACTGCTCTCGCCAAGTGAACTTTGTGGTAAACAAACACCGTGTGCTTGGGTTTCCTCGGGGTTCTCCCTTTTCCTCCCACTTTCTTCATTCCGCCATTTCATTTATTTCTCATAATCACCGTCTCCTTTAGCCTAACCGGCATGACGGTGGGACGTAAAACTCAAAGATTTCACTTCATTTTTGACTGAACTGTTTCCAGAGCGGCCTTTACTTAATCCATCACGATTCAAGCGGTGCACAACAAAGTGGCCATTTTCATTGAAACTTCTAAGGACTGAAATTTATGATGGACTGCATAACTAATAGAATATTACCGTGTCCTGTTGGCTTGAGTTGCACAAATTTAATGCAGGAATTTGCGTCCTTTTACTTTGACACATAGATGTGACCACAAAAAAATGTTGTATGTATACCTTGTTAGCATCAATCGAAAGTTATAGGAATCAAGTTATAGGGAATATATCTGTGGTTTCGTGTATTTTCAAACCTAAGGCAGTAGACTGTCACAACACGATGTATGCAAAAATATAATTCAATGTATTTAAATTCGGTTGCAGAGAAACCCAAACGGTTCGAAACATTAATGAATGCACGGGGTAAATTAAGACAATATGATAAAATATACAGTGAAATGTCGTTTGGGAAATTCTTTAGTGGAATCTCCTGCTTGGAAGACAAGGGAAATCATTGGTCTTGTTCAGTTGTGGCGACTACGAATCAAAGCGGACAGATGAAGTCAGCGTTGATCATTCGAGAATTCGGAGAAACTGAAAAAAGATGAAAAAAAAAAAAAGACACATTGAATGAGCACCAAAGAAATCAGAAATTTTGAATTCTATTCTACACTGCTGTTGCTCATGTGACGCAAAAGTGATCGGGAAAATGTTATCTTGTTTGACAAAAACACATTCTATCAGTAGTTCTGGGCTTCTGTTCTTGAAGTGTTTCCAGCGCCCTACTAAACTGAAGAAAACTCAAAGGAGATTCCAGTAGAGGCCACCTGGAGCATACAAAGGCATACAAAACAATACAGATTGGTAATCTAAAAATTACGATCACTTTTCAACTGATTTTTTAAAACATTGAGTGTATATGTACATATATATGTAAAAAATACTGTGTTAACATTAGATTGTATTTTATTGTATGTCTTCTCGTAGGAGAGATACATCCTTTTCTTACAGTAACACATTCTAGTTGTAAAATAAATAGAGATTGGAAAAATGAAATCTTTGTGTTTTACGTCCCACGATTGTGCCGTGTAGGTTACAGGAGATGGTAAATGATGAGAAATTAATGAAAATAATGGAATGAAGAAAGTGGAAAGAAACAGGAGAACCCCGAGAAAACATACGCACATGATGTTTGTCCACCACAAAGCCTACTTGGTACGAAGTAAGACCGAAGCAGAGACCCCACGCACCAGAGGTGAATACTCTACCACTGAGCTACCAATGCCCCGAAATTCGGTTTGGGACTTGAGTTTAGCGTCTCATTCAGCATCGAGGCTATTATGAGATGGTGAACCTACGTGGGATCCGAACCACGTAAGCTCCCGCCAAGAATCGAACATGGATATCTCGCGCCAAAAACACATAGCCACGAGGGAGCTCAATAAATAAATAAATAAATAAAAGAAACAAGGAAATGTTTTAAAGCATTTTAACGCACTCTAGTTGCAACACTGAAATGGTCTTATTTTTCATTAATTCAACCTTATTACAGTAATAAAATTTACAGACCTCTAGAATTTATTACCAGTCACAGAAACAAACTTAATCCAACATTAATTTGCCAGAAAATACACAAACACAAACATATATACGAAGTACGAGTCTATATAGAACGCATACAAACAAAATTCTCCTATCCTTTATGATACATCTTCATTATTTTCTATTAGTAGGCCATCAAGAAACGTATTCTTTCCCAGTTTCATTAAATTAATAAAGTATACATGCAAAACTTAACGTCCTGGAACGCACCGCAACTGTGAGAGCTGTCTAGAATAATAATTGGAGAAGCGAATACAGAATGGTAGTAAATAGGGAACAGAAGAAGGTACTATAAAAGAAATTATACTTTTTTTTTCAATTTCTCTCTCTCTCTGATTTAGCTCTGCTATAGTTCTCAAGTCATAAGCAATTCCCACAGATCCATTCATCGGAGACAGTCGCAATTGCAAGAGGGGGAAAACATAATTAAGTTTTACCCCCTATGTCTCCGCCATTCTCAAAGGAAATGTAACTTTTTCTTTTTTTTTTTATCAAAGTGAATAAGGAAGGAATAGCACACTTTTTCCCCTAAGTAGGGGATGCTTCAGGAAGACGTCTGAAAGAGTGTATAACAAGAAAACTAGGAGTTCATTAAATTTAAATCCTTGTATCGTTCTTGAATATTTAGTTTGTACACGCTGTGAATCAAAAAAATATTTAGGGGAACTGACTGCAAGTGTGTCCAGGCGGGCAAAACGGCAATTTATTACTTCCTGTCTAAAATATTCAATATTCCTATTTTTTAAGTAAAGGCAGCCATACAATATAGTTAGTAACTATTAATGGTTTCTGGAATTAATTATGCTCAGCATTAGCTGTTGAATAATACGAAGGCCCAAGCAGCTTTGGGAAAGATAGGCGGTTAGTACCTTTGAGCTTAAGAGACTTAATCAGTGCGAAATTAAAGTACCGCTAATTCTACAGTAATTGTGTGATATCTTCAAATAAATAAAAGATTATTGAAATGTGGAACAAGAGCTTGCTAAACAATATTATTTTCCATGGGGTACTGCTATCACGAGTCACGTAGTAGCTTTCCGTTTGCCACCATTTAAAAACCCGAAAATAAATGCCAATTTTCTAAAAGGCTGGAAATCGAAAGCAGATAAGTGAGTCGTGATAACGGTATCTCATGTAATATAATATTGTCTACAAGCTCTTGTTCCACTTTTCGATTATCTTTTACTATTTGAAGATATCACATAATTACTGTAAAATTAGCAGCATTTTAATTTCGCCGTGATGGGACCTCTTAAGCTCCTGGTCCTGAATTCGATTCCATTGGGATATACGAGGTTTAAATCCCACTTTACACTAAAATTCTACTGTATATAGGGCCTAGTGTTTTTGCTATAGAAGGGTAGTTACCAAAGTTCACTTACCAAATACGTGTAAAATAAATCGCATTTCTTAATTTAAATCATATGATTGTTTTCTGTATACCAAAGGATGGGTTACAAATGATAATTTCATAAAGATAGGGCCGAAGGAACTGCAAATGAAGAGAAAAGTTTATAAGGTAAACGCGCCTGGATTCGACAGGCACCCGAATTCAACATACCTGTGCTTAAATATTGTGAAATAAGCGTAAGATGTCATCCCTGCGATCCTGAATAGAAGTGGCAACATTATGGGAGTGTCTTTTCTCGTGTCAAAAGCACGGTTACAGTAGATGAGTCATACGCATGGAGAAAAGAAGTACATTGTTGTGTGTGTGATACACTCTTCGAGAAAAAACACAATCTTAAGAAAATCATAAGACGGCAGGTTATTTTCGTAAGACTTTTATTAAAGTTAGGTTTGCTTCAAGCAAATAGTGGTACTCTAATGTTGTAAAGGAGTTTCAATCAGTGCGTTTTGTTTTCTTCTGTGAGGACAAAGGTTGTGATGTAACATGAACGGGGTGTTTCGAAAACACGAGCCTTTATTTGTAACGTGAACCGGATTTCGACAAGATTGTCGAATTCATACTCAGTAATGCAAATATAATTTTAACTGAATATCTAAACGTACAAGTATGTTCAAAGTCTTTCATAAAGCTATTTGTTGCATAATTCTCCGATAGTTGTAACCTCAGTTCGATATGGAATGTCGAAATCAGGTTCCTGCATGTCGAATTGAGGGTAATCGAAGTAACTACTCAGTTCAGAAAATTTAAGTTGTGTTCTTTTGCCCATCTGATAATTTCTGCATAATAAGAAAACAATATTTGAAGCTGAGAAGAGATTACTACTACTAATAATGCCGACTTAATGTTTTACATGGATATAATTGAAGGTGTCGAATTCAGGTACCGCAACTGTCGAATCCAGGTGAAGTGTGTCGAATTCGGGTTCCATTGGCGAGTTCCAGTTTCATAAAAAAAATTTAACATTAGCATTTGAGCCTTGAAGTGACTTTTAGTATTAGTAGAGACTGTCCATTTCAAGGAAAAAATGGGCCAACACCGACCAATATTATGGCTACAATAGGCAATTGATTTTGAAAAAGGTCCTTAACCTGTCGAAATCCGGCGCGTTTACCTTAGTTGTAGTGTAATTCCTGTCAAATCAATGGGATAGAAAAAACTGTCATTCTTAAGATTACGAGTAAACAGGGGGTGAACTCAGTGGGTTCGAAAGATACACAGGGTGGCTCAAAAGTCCCCTGACATAGGGTAACTCTACACTGAGAAAAGAATTGTATGTGGCGTACGTAAAATCGTATGTTACATTTGTAAATCCTGTAATTTCTAGACTTAACGTACAGCAAACGTATAACTGAAAACACATGTTTTATAATACTTTCTGTATAAGTATTCCATCTGTACGTACTTTCCGTATGAAACAATATAGGCAGTCATGATTTCACATACAAATGGACATACATATATAACATATAGCTGACGAAGATAACAATCATATATGTATGTAATATAAGGAAGACTATTAGATACCAAATATCCTGCAACGGCATGATGTAACATCTAAGGGCAGTACCTATGTAGCATACGGATAACGTATGCTCCGTACTGATTTCTGTAGTAAGCAAGAGGATTCCGTATATTTGTACAATACAGGGTGGCTCAAAAGTAGGTGTACAGTCCCATACTGATCCGCTCACTGTATTTCATATCATTTCTTATAGTTACCAAACAGGTAGACCTAGCTTCTTTATTATTTGTTCTTAATGTCTTTTTATTTATACCTTAAGCCCAGAACACCCGAAGCAAATAAACCCATAAGCAAGAATTTATACTTGATCAATGCAGGGGTGTATACTTACTTTTAAGCCACCCTGTATACGGCTGTCCGAAGAACGGATTTTTCTCAGTGTGTTATTATCAGAGTAACAACAAAATGTAAGAGAGGAAACCTACTCCAAATATTTTGTTTTCAATCCATTTTTTTTTTCAAATCGGACCAGCCGTTTGGGCTGTACACTCTTTATGCGATCAATGTTAAATAAAAATGAAACGTTGCCATTTACCTGTACCCACAACATAAGTGAATGAAGTTAGTATCTGTTAAGTTAACGTGTCCATGACCAGCCTCCATTTCAAACAGTGACTTCATTTACTTAGACATGGACTCAGGTAAATGGCAATGTATCATTTTCATTTAACATTGGACGCATAAAGAGTGTGCAGCCCAAACGGCTCGTCCGATTAAAAAATTCCTTCACTTTAGATTGAAAATATCATATTTGTAAAAGGTTTCCCCTCTTACATTTTGTTGTAACTCTGATAATAACAGAGTTACGCTATGTCAGGGGACCTTTGAGACATCCTGTATATTCCCCTTTCCGCCAGAATACGAAAAAGAAATTTAAAATATTGGATTATAATATGAGACTCTAAGAAAACAATATGCTCTGATAAAGTAAGACCTGTCCCACTTAAAAAAGAAATTAAGAAAGTGGTTTGCATGCAACAGATGACAAATGTAAGAGGGGATGAATGTATTTACTCAGGGTGCTGATCAGTGATGTGTCGTGGAAAATCAACGCCCGGGGCTAGAGTATACGACAGTGCCCCCCGTATCCATGAGTGAGGTCGAGAGACCAGCCGCGAAGCGCCACCATGATTGGCGCAAAGCGTAAGAAAATTTTCAAAAATACTGTAAATCATGCTTTTAATAATTTTTAGAACTTTTTATTACTTTTTCCTTCCATTTTATTTATATTTTTTCTTTTTCCTCCCGAATTTTGCGCCCCTCTTACTTCAGCGCCCGGGGATGTCACCTCGCTTCTCCCACATCCGCGCATGGTACTGGTGCTGATAAAGTAGTGTCGGTGTAGCAACATTGCTGATTATATGTCTGTGTTTGCAGATAAGATGGTGCCACAAAAAAGAAAGAAGAACCCAAGTAGAGGAAAGTTACCAAAGAGCACGCACTTAATATTCATCTTGAAAGAGCTCCGAAAATAATGAAGCAAAAATTATATAAATTGAACATAATTTTATTTGAAGTTTAGGCTACATTGTAAGAAATGGAAAACTTTACTTCTAGATGCAGAAAGGGGGATATACGTTAAAAAGTTAAAATACCCAAATGCGTACTCTTAAGGGCCACTGCACCAAAGAGTGCATTTTGAAGTCTCTAAGAGGACGCACTCAACACCTATAATACTTGAAACCCGGACCTCCCGGAAATTTACCCTAATTTTAGGGACAATTTTAAAAATTTTAATATAAAATAACCTCATATTGAGCTTGGACCCCTCCTGAAATAAATTCCTACGCACGCTACTGACCTTGTGAAATGGGGAACTAGTAAAAATTTCAGATCGACGGTTGGTACGTGCAGTTTGTCGTAAATTGTTTAATTTCGGAAGAGGAATGAGGTATTTCGGATGAACAGACGTGCTTCAACCTGCGGCTTCTGTAGGTCTAAGATGTTTACCTTTCTCCATGGTAATCGGAGCCATTTCGCTCAGCATCTTCCTCCAGAACACTTCCAGGATATTCATTTTGATAATTTCCTTCGTTCATTTCCTCACTTCTTAGGATGTCACCATACCATAAAGGCAATGGCAAACTAAAATGAACCAAAGACCTGCCTTAGGGCAGAACACCACGTCATCATCATCATCATTGTAATTTAAGAAATTCTGTAAATTTAAAATACTTCTTAAAGATGATGTTTGAATCGAAGACAAACAATTGCAAATAATTATACAATCCATTCAAACATCTCACTACACTCTGAGAGTAACTGGTGAGATTAACCACATAGTATTTAATATAAATGCCGCTACCCACACACACTCTCAAAGAAATTCTCCCAAAGAGTACGCGCGCGTTCTTTGGTAACTCAGTAACGCGCACTCTTTGGGAAACATCAGTTAATATGGGTAAAATTCTTCCAGGTTGCTGCACATGCAAGACCCCCAAAACAAAGCCATTTTAAACATTTCTATCTGCATTCATGTTTTCTACCATGCAACAAAGGTACTGTAGTTAGCTACTCTATCAGAATAATTTCCTAACTAACAGTGTAAAAATATTACATAAAGAATTCAAAAAAGTTATTTTTATCTGTATCTCATGCAAAGATGTATCAAACAGCGTAGCAATAATAATTCTGTGTGTTAAGATTTCAGCGTAATTGGCGCTGTGCGCTCTTAGAGAGTGCATGCTCTTTGATAACCCTCCTCTATAGGCGGAATAGTTTAGCATATCACACAGAGGGTTATGCCAAGTGCTGAAAATTTCCAAAACTATGACACTAAACGTGCTCAGTATATTGAAACAAGGGTCTAATGTGAGCCGAAAATCTGTATCACTAAAAAAAAAAAAAAAAAAAAAAAAAAAAAAAAAAAAAAAAAAAAAGATCGTGGGGTGAAAAAATTAGTGAATAGAAAGTAAAATAATCCAAACATCTCGTTGAGAGATGTACGCAAGAAAGCGAATATTTAGAAATCAAGTGTGCAAAAAATGAAAAATGTACAATTGAACAGCTATAAATTATCAAATGTATCGGATCTCTCCCAAGAGAGACTATTCGCAAATTGGCGCTTAAATATTTTATGAACAATATCTGACTTTGAGTGGGTAATGAAATGTATTATAATGTTTATTTCAAACTACTATCTACTTACGAATATTTTCTTGCTAAGCACCGAGAAGACGTTGATGCACAACTTATGACTCGTTGAGGAACCAAATTCCTAAACAAATATTTAATGTGGTAGGCTATTTCTACCCGTGGACTCAAATCTGACTGTTTTCTGACAACTAGTTGTCATTAGAAACACTTATATTGAAGAATATTTACCCGAATAGGTCAGCGAATAGGTCGTATCCTAGATAGGTTATAGAATCTGCAAAGAAAATGCTCTTTCTTTATTCACCTGTATATTAAAACTTTTGAATTTATTTAGCACTCGTGCTGTTCACTGGTAACACTCTTGAACATTAACTCCCCAAATAAGCACATCATCTAAATAACAAGCTACTCCTTCCATATCCTGTAGTACTGCATCCATAAATTTCTGAAAAATTTGTGCTGAACAATTAAGGCCTATGTTGTAAGTATAATCCCCAAGGTGTGTTAAACACTAAGTACTTTTGTGATTCTTCATGCACCTCCAGTTGTAGATATGCTTGCTTCAAAACTAACAGTACAAAGCATTTGGCGTTAGTAAATTTATTGAGCAAATCTTCTATTTTTGGAAGAGGGTAACTAACTTTCTCAGTTACCAAATTAAATGTTCGCTTAAAATCCAAACACAATCTAACCGTACCATTTTTTTTTCTAACAACAACCATGGGAGTAGCCCAATCAGCTTGAGAAACTTTCTTTATAATACCTGCCTTACATAACTTATCCAATTCTGTTTTAACTTGTTCCCGTAAGGAGTATGGAATATCATAAGCTTTCCTACATATAGGTGTAATACCTTGCCTTAGTGGTATCGAAACTTTAAAATCTTTAATTGGTACATTAATGGAACCATTAAAAACTTCTTTATATTGTAGTAATAGCTGCTCCTCTAATACATCTCCAGAAAGGTTTTTACTAACCTCAACCTGCTTCATTTCTCCAGTACCGTGAAATATATTTGTAAATTGAGATCTCCATTGTGGAATTAACGCGTCTAACCAACTCCTTCCTAAAATTGGTTGAAACACATCATTCTGCAGTACCATTATTGGCAAGTCTTCAACGTGATCTAAGTGTTGGACCCTAATATCACATTTACCTAATGTTTTAATGGGTGAGCCGTCAGCATTACTAAGACGCCCTTGAAACGGTTCTATCAATCTTCCATTCAATACAGGTGAAGTATGACCAATAGCTGAAACATCTGCCCCTGTATCTACCAGAAATTTTATTTTCTGTTCATCACAATTTAAAGTAACATATAACGGGTCCTTGTACCTCATAATAATCAAACCTTTTAGTCAATTTGAGTAGTTGAATCCTACCGACTGCGCCAGCTGTTATTCTTCTTATTTTTTTTATTTATTCACACTTACACTACTTATAGTAGTATCCATTACGATTCATTTTCAATAATTAATCTAAATTATTTAATATATGCAAACATATTTCAAACTGTTCAAAAACTCATTTTTTAAGTCACATGCGTCATAATCAAAACAGACTTCTTTATTTTCTTTAGTCTCGGCATGTGCTTAAATTTAAGCTGTTTTCGTCAACATCTACACATCACTGCCAACAATAAATAACACTCAATAACACTGATTATATAAGATAGAAGATGAATCATGTTAAAATACAGAAATGTAGTTAATTTGTTTGTGCTTTGTGCGGTGACTTTGACAAGATGAATGTATTTGGCAAGAAAATATCTTATGACGAGAGGAAACCAAACCTTGTTTTATAGTATGCTACTAGTAAAGAAGAGAGGAAGTACGATACTCCTCCAGAATTTCCAAACATTCACTTTTAATTTTGATAATTTCGAGGCCACATCTATAAAGGTATTTTACCCTACATCTAGTTATTAAATTGTTCATATTTAAAAATGCTTCACTAGAACAACTGATATTACATAGCAGTACCGTGCCCTGGGGGGGGCGAGCAAGGCAACGGCCCAGGGCGCCAAAGTAAGGGTTCGCAAAATTCGGGAGAGAAAAAGGAAAAAGAGACGAAAAATTACTTGGAATAAATGTATGGGGGTGCCGTCTTCTACTCTCGCCCCGGGCGCTGATTTTCCACGATACGACACTATTACTTAGATTGGTAATATGTAGGTAACTTATTTGTTTTTAAAATACAATTTTTAAGAACATAAAGTGCATTCAATAATTACAGAAATACTGTATCTACAGAGGTGTTCAAATTATTAGACTCAACATCCAGTTTCTGAATATTTTACTGTTCTTACAATGTTACCTGAGAAAATACGTTCGAACTTAGTCCAGATTACAACTTTGTAACTCTGTCCTAATTTCTAGTGGATGTGGCATTTTTTATGATCTTTAATATCAATAAAACAAATGCGTACGTATCATTCAAATATAATTACTGTAAAGTGTGTATATCAAAATTGGAAACAAAAAATAAAATGGAATACTTACAAGAAAATTATCTCTTACACAAAGATTAATATTTCGTATGAAATTCGTTATTCTCCATTAAGTCTTTTATCCTATGTTTCATCCTACGTACAAGTTGAGCACATCTTGCCTTCAATTCAGCATCGTGATACCACAAATTGTTGATCTTCTTGATCAATTGAAGTTTGGTTCTAATGTGCTTCTTCTCTAGCTTTTCTTTCATGAAACTCCAAAAGTTTTCAATCGGGTTCATATCAGGACTAGTGCTTGGCCATGGAAGAATACTAATTTCGTTGTCCTCGAAGAATTTTGTCACAGCTTTGGCCCGGTGGCATGGGGCTCCATCATGCATAAAAATGAATTGTACGTCATGAAACCAGAGTGCATTCTAGGAAAGCAGTTCTCCTTGAAGAACTTGTAGGTATTAGTCGTGCTTCATTCTCCTCTCTACTATATACAGTCTTCCAGACCCGAAGACAGAGATCACATCCCAGACCATGACTGGAGTAGGATGCTTCCCGGTTTTCCTCCCAGGTCAACGTCGCACATATTGTGAACAGTCATCAGACACAAAGATACATCATTCATCACTGAAACAAACTTTCTGCAATCGTCAGCAGTCCCATATTCTAGGCCTCGCGCCCATTCGAGGCACTTCCTTGCCATGATTGAAGTAGACTCTAATTTTTTTTTTTTTTATTTCTTTCTTGACCGTGTGCTTTTATTCCCTCGACACAAAGAATCCTTCGAACACTTTCAGGCCAAATGTCTGCGTCATACTCACCATTTTTATGCTTAAGTCTGTACTTCTGTTTCCCAGAGTGAATCTTTTTAGTTTTCTGATACCTCTTAGCGATAGCTTTGGTTTTCGCCCACACTTCCCAACCCTATTTTGGCTCTTGTTCATTTCAACAGAGATTTCACTCACAGATTTTTGTTCTATCCCAACTCTATTAGCAATGTATTGCTGTTTATATCTTATTCCACAAGAAGTATTTTGTTAACTTCCATTTTACGAGGAGAAAGGTCTTTTGCTTTTCCCATTATGTTGCAATTACAGGACTACACAGAATAAAAGACTGATACACGAAACACGTCACAATCATTTTAAACTGGCCCATTCGAACTGTTGAACGCTTTGAATGTCGTTAACTTCTTACGACAGCAACCGCAACACTTCAGACTGTAACTTGTTGATAGGAACCACAATAGCTATCTACAAATGAAACACCACTTTCAAGAATTTTCCCCCTCACTAATACCATCTGCTGTTCAAAGGTGATATCACCACTTCAACTGTACAGTAAACAAATGAAGGATCCTATATTGGTTGTTTTACCATTACATTAAATGATCTACAACTCTGAAATTAGGACTCCTACACAGCCCCTTTCAAGGGAGTCTAGGGGGCCGCCCCCTAAATTTTTGCTGGCCCCCTAAAATTTTTACAGTAGGCTTGCAAAAGAACTATAATATGTGATGGACTATCATATGGTTGGATCGCCCCCCCCCTAACTTCAGTCGCCCCCCCCTAACTTCAGTCGCCCCCCCCTTATATTTTGGGCTGGCTACGAGCCTGCTCTACATCAATTTTGCATTTTTCAAGCGCGAGTCTTTGAACACGTCTGTAAGCTAAATAATTTTCCTTATTAACTGTGGAAGTAAGTAACATAAATGTGTAAAATAATTTAATTATACACATCAGACCTGTTTTAAAATTTAGAACTGTTAGGAAGATGCTTCATATGGTGAAAAATCAATATTAAAAATTGAAACAGGACGGTAGCCACCCTCAAAATTTAGGGGGGGAGGGCGGTAGAAGTTAGAGGGGGCCCGATCCAACCATATTATAGTCCATCACCATATTATAGTTCATTTGCAAGCCTACCGTGAAAATTTTAGAGGGGGCCAGCAAAAATTTAGGGGGGGGGGGGTTCGGCCCCCCTAGACCCCTCGTGGATACGGGCCTGAATTGAAATAATAAATTATTTAATAAAAATTAAAGCAGTCTTTGTTTAAATCATATTCTGGAGCTCGTATGCCTAATATGTTATTTGAAGAGCTGTAACGAACTTCAACTGCAAATAGACCACGAAAATTTTAGTAGTACAAACGGGCAATTTTTTCTTTTAAGCAGTAGATTTTCATCCTCTTAACGTAATTCGACTTCAATCACTAGGTGTCATACTAAAATTTTCAAGGAAATACACTCGAATTCATGAAAATTATTGTTTTTCCTTGTTTACCGTAAATATCGAGTCTGCCAAAAAAAAAAAAAAAAAAAAAATGTACACTTTTTCTGATCCTGTATCAGGATACAGGGATTGACAATTATTATTTTGAAATTTAAGTATGTTGTAGTATAGTTTTCCGCCTAACAGATGTCGGCATTGTGAATTGTTTTTAGTTAAAATTATGTTATAGTACGGTTTTTTGCTCAACAGATGTCGGTACTGTCAGCACGGTTAGTAAGATAAGAAAATGGCAGGAGCATGCCTGACGTTCGAGCAGCATAAGTGCATTTTGAAGTGTTTTATCAGGTTTGGGAATACCATCGAAGTGCAGCTTCAGTGGAGAGGGGGAGTTTAGTACTGAATCACCAACCCCCTTAACAATCAAATGTATTGTTGACAAGTTTGAGGCGCATGGAACGATTGGTGATGATCGGGAAGAACATCTACAGAAAGTCCTGCCTGACAGTACCGACATCTGTCGAGCGAAAAACTATGATACACCATAATGCACCATTTTCTTTCTGGAGGGCTCTGTGGTAGTAATAGTGGACTGAAATTGTCTTCCCTTTGTCCCTGAATGATGTCAACTTCAGATAACAGTATTAATGAAGTTCAAAGAAACTATATACTGTGCTTCATGAAAATTTGATGACTTCTAGGAGATATAAGACTACTTTATTTTTATATATTTAAAATAAATTTGATTCACTTCTTTTTTCCTGATTGAAACTCAAGAAATAGTCTTTATTGGAAGATTTCAAAGAAGAACGATGCAATGTTTAATGAAAATTAGTTAATTTTTAAAATGGTTACAGGATTTTGTTTTTAAGCATTAGATAAATTCGACTCCTTAACTCTGACTACTTTCAATCCCAAACAATAAAAGTAATCCTTAAGTTTCAAGCAAAACACGGGCCATTTTTCACGTAGTTCGGAGAGGTTTCTTTAAATTAATCACGGGACATTTTCTTCTTGGTAAAATGGGTAAATTCAATTTGTTGTTCATGCCCAATTTCACTCCAAGGAGTGGAGATAATTAGTGGCGTTCTCAAAGGGAGGGTTTCTGGGTTTTAATTTCAATCCAACAAGATGTTCTGCAAAATTACACATATTAAGATATGAACAAAAAATCGTGAAATGATATGAATTTGGGAGCTTGAACCCCCTTTTGATGAAACGTTAAGTACGTCATTGGAAACGGTATTGAAAAATCTCAAAGAATATGTACAAATGATGTATCAAAACTGAATATGAAAACAATGATGTATCAAAGTTCTGAGCTGATTTCATTACCATTAAGATTGACAGAAAACAAATTGCATGTTTTTTTTTTTTTTTTGTTTTTTTTTGAGGGGGATGGTATATTTTGCCCCTTACTATAAGAATAAAATTGGTACGTGTACCTTTCTACCACCTCGGGATTTAATTAAATGTTTTAAAAGTTATTTCAAATACTTACTTAAAAAAAAGAGAATGTATTGCGTTCTTTTAATTGTATATTTTAAGAATAATGATATCTCTTTTGAAACAAAAAGTTTCATTTGTTTGAGACCTATTTCGGGTTTAATGTTTTGATTCATCTTGACAAGTCATTGATCTATACTGTGTCATTGATACAAAAATAAACCATAAAGTAATAATCCATAAAGAAGTTTATATGCTAAATTGCAAAATGTATTGAGTGAACTCCAGTTACCAAGAAATTACCCAATACCACTTTAATGGCTTCAGTTTGAGAAGGTATAAGTAATTCATTATGAACAAAAAGACAAGACAGAAGGAGTGCTTGTGTCTTTTGAGGAAACTATCTGTTTTCTGCAAGAGTTAAAGAAGTGAAGAAAGGTTGTGGGTAATTATGGGGAGTATAATAAAGAAGTGTAAAAGAAGCAAAGAAGCACTTGAAAAAACCACTAAAATGCTATCAAACAAACTTTGTCTCTTAAACAAGTAAACGTTTCTGTTATAATCACTTTATACATGAGACGAGATGAAGAATACAAAATCTCATTTTCCCCCCATTCAACCTTTGTACTACGTCGTACGTCGTTTAAAACAATACTAATAAAAATAGCGTATGAAAGACACTTGTTACTCATTTAATCTGAAAGAGATGGGAAGAAGAAGAAAAAAAGCAGATTTTGAGTTCTGCTTTTGACTTTCCGGATTTAGTCTGTGCAAGATTTCGATCACACAGTGAAAGGTACAAAGGATTCTAAAAGACCTCCGATACTAATAACCTACCTCTATGGCAAAACACACACACGTTAAGCCGGTTCAATTACAAGAACATAATGACTTATAGAGACCTTTTGTTCTTGTATATTTACTAAAGCTGTCTCGTCCTGTTGTTGTTGTATAACAGAAAAGAAAAAAGAACGAAAAAAATAATAACAACAATAATAAAAGGGCATGGCTTTCGTAGGATCCTGACATCAAAGTTACTGGAAGCAAAAGAGAGCATTAATAGTGTACAGATACCATGAACAAAACAAGGTTTCGCATTGCACATTCAATTAAGGATGTTCCTAGGCTGATAAGGGTATCACTTGTATGCTTCATTCTCTGCTGTTCCCTACGTTACAGTTTCTTTCCGTCCCAATCCCCTCTCCTGCTCCTCAGAGGACCTGTTTCCACGTCCTCATACCTCTAGTGTACCCTCCCTCCCTGCTCACATCGTACCAAAAAAGGGCTTCACCTTTTTCTTTTCCTTCTTCTTCGTCTTCTCGTTCCTTTTCTTATGCTTGATACTGCAGCACGAGCACCATCTGATGGGCTTTCACAGAAGCTTGAACACCAGGTTCTCAAGACATAAACCTGCCAAGTTTCGTTTAATTGCCAACCGTGTCTAGGAGGCATTGAATTCGTGACCAGCTCGAATAACGATGTCCCGTAATGTTCCTTGTTGCTTTCTGTTTTTTCGATTTTCTGTGTGTTTGTATGCATAGTTTCGAGAATTCAACGATTTGCAAGCAAATCCCAAAGAACTATTTTCATTGAGGTTCATAAGATAAAATATAAATATTGATCTAATGTTGATTACCTAATTACATTAAAATCGCTAGTTATGCAAAGGAAAGAATATCCGTATAATCGTATTTATTTCCTGTATTTAATTTGAGTTTTAATAGTAAGGGTTGGTCATTTATTACAAATACCACAAGGTTCTGCTTTTGGACCTCTAATTTTCTATATTAGCAATTATGGTTTAACAAAGTGGCATAACGTTTGAAACATCTAAGAAACACTGATAATTAGAATTTTCATAGAAAAGTAACAACATTCTCATTTTTTGCAGGGAAAAATAATTTTAAGAAAATATTTCAAAGGTGTAGAGGATAATATTTTTGTGATTTCCTAGATACTTGTTGATGCATGTTTGAAGTCTGATACTATCGTCTCCCAACTTTCCCTGTTTAGAGATGGAAGTTTCGATAACATTGAAACACGTATTCCCTTATTTTAATAAAATTTTTAATACTAACTGGTTCATATTAGAAATGGCCAGAACCGGTTCCTATGGAACCGTTTTCGGGTCTGAACGGATCCGGTTCTTCGGATCCAGGTCTGGAACTGGTTCTGGAACCAGGTTTTCGGATCCAGATCTGGAACCGGTTCTCGACGAGGAACCGGTTTCGCTGGAACCGGAACTTTATGACCACCCCTACGCTAAAGCCGAGCTGCTGCCAGGCTGTGAACAGTGTGCTAGATGAAATGGTGGAAGCGACAGGCAGGCGCCCAGGCGGCGGCCGCTTGTCTCATTTGGTTAAACAAACTGGGTAACTGGTAAACTCATTGGCTAAACAGGCAAACTGGCAAACTCATTTGGTTAAACACAAACTAGTGGATCAAATTTTTTTTTTTTTTGGAGGCACAAGCTGGTCTGAGCGGGGAGGGCACAAGCGCATGATCCTCTTTGCAGTGTTTTGAAAGTGAATTTTGTGCCTCCTTTACGGGTCTTTTGGGGCTTTCGGATCCAGGTCTGAAACCGGTTCCTAAGATTCGGTTCTGGAACCGGGTTTTCGGATCCAGGTCTTGAACCGGTTTCAACGATCCGGTTCTGGAACCGGGTTTTTGGATCCAGTTCTGAAACCAGTTCCTAAGATCCAGTTCTGGAACCGGGTTTTCGGATCCAGTTCTGAAACCAGTTCCTAAGATCCAGTTTTGGAACCGGGTTTTCGGATCCAGGTCCGGAACTGATTCTGAAAACCGGATCTCCGAGAACCGGTTCCTTGTGGTGCCGCAACTTTGTGGCAATCCCTAGTTCATATTAGCTTTGCTATCTTAAGTGAAATTTGCTAACTAAATAATTAGAAATATAGTTCACTGAATAAAGCAACGTTTATTTTAACAAATATAGGAACCTAATATTATGTAACAGTTTCGCCAACTAACTGAACATATTGGAATATGTCTGAAGAAGCCAATATATTCAGTTAGTTGGAGAAAGTGTTACACAGTTATTATTTATTAAAATAAACGTCGTTTTGTTCAGTGAACGGTATTTTTAGTTTAAGTCAAACAATTTTATATCCCAAACTTCGTCTGTCTAACTTCGAGAGTTTGTAAAATATTCTATTTGTCGTAAACAATTTGAATCCCTATATCTTCTGTTAGCATACGCATTTTAATCTAAATGAAACAACATAAACTCAACTTGAATCATATGCTTAAGTATATATATAAACCTTCCTATTAACCGGTTCAGCTGTTTTGTCGGGAAAAAGTGGCACATGTCAGATAACATCAATTTCAGTTCAAAATGTATAATATTTTTCACGTAGAAGAAGAGTTAGCGTACAAAACCCTCGCGGCCAAAAATCTCACGGTCCAAAATCTTGCCGTACCCAAAATCTCACGAGACGTAATCTTACCTAGGAAAGAGTCCCGTCAGTATAAAACCTCACTACTACGAGTTCTTCAGTATAGAGTGTTTTATACATACTACTGTATCTATCAACTTAAAAGGTAACACGCCTAATGGTAGAGCGTTCACCTCCGGTGCTTGAGGTCCCTGGTTCAACCCCAGCTCGCGCTGTGTGGACTTTGTGGTGGACAAACACTGTGCTCGTGTGTTTTCTCGGGGTTCTTCCGTTTCCTCCCACTTTCTTCATTCCACCATTTCATTCATTTCTCATAATCACCGCCCCCTTTAGCCTAACCGGCAATATCGTGGGACGTAAAACTCAAAGATTTCATTTCATTTTGAAAAGGTAACACATACATAATTACATTACAAGTGAAATATGCATAGATATTTCTGCCTAAGACTGACCTTTAGTTATTATTTAAATGAAATTTATCATGTTTTGTTATATCGAGTAATTTAGAAATTCGTTTGTAACTCAGGAACTCAAAGCCTGCACTACGTAATATTTACAAGCTAACAAAGAGATCAAGGACTACCAAAATGCTCCGATTGGATGATAATGAGGATAGTGTATAGGTTTCTGTTTTGGAATACATGACACAAAATTTGATCGCCCACAACTCGGAAATCGTACGCTTGCACAACATAATATGGCACACTCATATATAATAGGTCAAAGTCTACCATCATATTAACTTTGACCTGTTCGGAAGAGTTCGGTTGAACTTGTACAGTCAACGACAAAAGTTCTTTCCGTTTATAAAACTTTATTTTGGGAATAATGGTGGTATGGCTGGAAAGTACAGAAATTACATTTTTTTTGTAATTTACTGGAAACTGTACTCAAATGTGCCTTCATTCTCCTATATGATCAGGTGTAACGAAAACGTAATGTTTCACAGAGGAAAGAATTACGAATGAGGAAAACAATTGCTGTGAAAGGTGACGATAGTTACGTTTTTGTCACATTTCACTTTGTCGTTCGAACTGCTGGTGCTCTTAGGCGGAATGTATTGGAAGTTTTTTTGAGAAGTTTTGCTTGCGCCGGCGATGTTGTTGTTGCTTTGTTAGAAATATTGTTTTCGTCAGACTAGAACTAGAAGGTGTATGTGTAAGTGAAAACTTGAAGAACTATTAAAAAAAAAAAAAAAAAAAAAACTCAAATGCTCAAACTTTTTTTTTTTTTTTTTTTTTTTACAGTTGGAATGAAACATTTTGCTTCAATCTGGATTTTGTTATTTTATTGTCACTTAACGTAACGGTTTCGTAAACATCCGACATTAAGTCCCGACTTTCCATTTCTTACAGAAAGATGAATCCTGCCATGCTTTACTATCGGAAGACAAAGCAAAAGATTGCTACACGGACAATAGATGTCGAAAGTGAAGACGAAATATTGAGTGATTCTGGAACATATAGGAGCATATTGGAATACTTTCAGAATATTATGAATATGTTCCGTTGGCCGGGCCTAAGTCCGTGCTGAGAAAAGGGGAGGGACCCCAGGTGTTGTGCCTGGTCACATGCCTTGTGGTGGCCTGGTTTACCTTCAGGGGAAGATAGAGTTTCGGAAGCAGCTTGGGAACACGCTTCACTCTTGTCTATCCTGTGCTAAGAGCTAACAACGTCTTGTTAGTCGTTAGTGCGTATCAGGATAACAACCTACCAGCGGAGGTGAGGCTTGACTATCCTCCGAAATGGGCAACTAGGCCGTTTGGGTCCAGGCGATGAGGCTACGTCGTACCACAAGACGTATGAAAGAGTCCGTAGCTAGTGCGTCCAACGTGTGGGCGGATTCAACGCCCTACCGGGAGGATGAGGTAGGTACTCCCCTCAAAGAGCGTGTCCTGCGTGCTCTTGGATCCGGGATGAGATAATCAGTATCCTAACGCACACTCGTACTTCAGGAGGAGCTGAGGTAGAGTGTTGCTGCATACTGGTTGTCACAAACCGGATGCAGTACTAACGACCCTACCAGGAGAGCCGCCGCGCCTAAATGGCAATTGTCTTTAAGGATAGACAGTCTACATCAGCCATTGGGTCTGGTAATATATGGTGTACCTCTACCGTAATTAGAGGAAGTTCCGCATTGTTTGAACGAACCCGAAAGAGAGTGTGGTGGTCCCATTTAATGGTGGTTTACACGTACCATTGCGTCGGGATGTAGCTTAGCTACGACGTGCACTTGGTACCTCAACACGTAAAAGATAGACAACCCCGTATTGTTAGGGCGGGCCTGCCAGGGGAGACATTGTAATTTCCAATGACAATGTCTGCCTTGAGCAGATGGTCTACATCAATCATTGGCTCCGGTAAGGTACGGGTACCTCTACCGGAGGTACGGTGTACCTCTACCGGAGGTACGGTGTACCTCTACCGGTGTACCGTAATTATAGGAAGTTCCGTATTGCTTTGATAATCCTACCGGGAAGGTAGTGTCAGATTCCTGTCTGTGGGGGACTAAACGGAGGTGGGGTAGGTGCTTATCCCAGGAATCTGGGTAACGGTTCTGATCCCTCTGAAGAGAGGAATCCCTGCAGAAAATGGGCCGGTACCAAACGCGGATGGTGACTTAACACGTACCATAGAACACGGGATGAGATATGGGAGTATCTCGACGTGTACGTGGTAGCTCTACACGCGAATGCGGTTGTCATCATTTAAACGTTAGAGGCAGGCATGGCCAGGATTGAACAAACCCCCTCGGGTGTGCCGGGCTTGTCATACCGTGGAATTCGGTGCCACACGGAAATTAATCTCAGGAATCTGGGTAGCGGTGAGCGTGTGTGGGGAGGTGAGCTTGTCTTCATACTCTCGGTCATCATACCTGCAGAGTATGGGAGGACTGGCTCGCTAGCAGTGCGCCTCCACCAGTAGGTAACTGGTAGGTGGATCTTAAGCTCTGTCGCGCAGTGGGTGTATCCTACTCCATCAGAGAATGAGGGTTACACGCTAAGACATCAAGATTAGGGGACAAATCTTGATGGTGCACTATGTGCACGAGGACTCAGGTCCTGATTGAGGAAAACGAGTCTGGTGCATCACAGCGGAACCGATACATCAAAAAGGCCGATCGGCTACAGCACGTCTTGCAACGTGCTATAAAGCCTGGAGGTAGACCACTTGCTCTAATGTTTTTCTGTCTAATAAGTTCATGGGCGCAAATGATTTACTTGAATCTTTGGTAGCACTATAGAAAAATATCGATAAGTTCGAAGAAGTATTATCATAGATTAATTTTGCATATAATCTATATGGTATTTGTTATTTTTGGTTATTATACAGGCAAGATTGCAACAAATTTGGGAGTAACTGAGAAAAATCAACGTCAACCGTATAAGCTCGAGTAGATGCAGTAGATGCCTTATGCAAGCAGGGAAAAAGTTGAAGGGAGAAAATTAGGACACCCAATCAATTCCGTTGACTTCGACTATCAGAGGAAAAAGAAGAGGGGTCCCAGAACCAAACCAATTCCACAAATATACTGTCCGTACAGACAACGTAGGGACCGGCCTGAGAGTGCAATAAAGAGAGGCAGATGTAAGAATCCTACTTCCAAGGGATGTCCCATTACTATGGCAGAAGTGCAACGTATTCCTGTGTTTGAGCAAAGAAAAGAAACGTCTCTCTGAGTTTCATTCAAACTGATACACCAATGAAGAGAAAGTAGAAACATTTCCAATAACACAGGGCCGCATAGGTTCTGTTGTTTTTATAATTTTGGGTGTTTTATGTGTATTTCAACATGCTGAAACCGAAACTGGCACTAGTTTTCTCATATCACGTAAGAATTTCTTACAATTCACGGCAAATTTTTACTTTGACTCCAACTGTGACTTCTGTTAAGAATTATACTATAAGTACAAGGGCCACAATGTTACTATACGATGTTAAGAATTATACTATAAGTACAAGGGCCACAATGTTACTATACGAAGTTAAGAATTATACTATAAGTACAAGGGCCACAATGTTACTAAACCTATAAGAACCGATTAAAGTCACAGTTGGAGTCAAAGTAAAGACTTGCCCAATTCACGATTTATATATGTTGATTGCGGTATGCATGTTTAAGAGTAATTCAACTGATTGACGCTAGATGTCACGAGTACGTGGTGAAATTATATAGGCGGTAATAAAACTAAATGTGTTTTAAATGTAAAGAAGTTTAATTAATTTAAATTAACTAAAATTTTGCCTCCATGAATATTTAAAATATTTTATATCAAATCTTGTTATCTCATTTCAAATAAATTTCATATTTAATTATCGCAAATCTTAGATGAGCTTCAATGGTATGAAATGTTAATATCTTAGGCTAGTCCTTTTTTCTGTAGTTCGTTGAATACTGTGTTGCCATGGCATCTCGTGGTTGTAAGAATAGACCAGATTTATTTTGTTACATCTGTGGTGAATTTGTTCCACACAAACAGAGACAGAAAATGACAGATTTTGTAAGAAGGGCATATTTCGCATACTTCCGTATGGAACTTGGAAATCAAGATAAATCGTGGACTCCACACAATCTGTGTAGATCTTGTGTGGAATCGTTACGAAACTGGAGCACTGGAAAGCGATCATCTATGCCATTCGCAGTACCAATGGTGTGGAGAGAACCCAAAAACCACAGCGACGATTGCTACTTCTGTTCCTGTGAAATTGTAGGGCACAATACTCGAAACAAGACAAAGATGGTATATCCCAATATTCCCTCTGCAATGAGACATGTGCTGCACGGCCTAGACTTGCCTGTTCCGACACCTCCATCAAGTCTTGAGTTTGTAAGTGATCCTATTTCGTACAGTGATTCAGTGGAAAATAGTGAAATAGAAGATGAAGTTTACAACCTCCTTAGTGGATCTCGTGACCCTATACCACTCACTCAACGCCAGCTCAATGATCTAGTTAGAGACATAAATCTGTCTAAAGAATCTGCTGAACTTCTTGGTTCCAGACTTAATGAAAATAACTTGCTGGCCTGTGGAACATTTTCCTGGTACAGATATCGGGAAAAAGAATTTGTGCAGTATATCTCAAAGAAGGTTCTGTCGTGTTTTGTTGTGATGTGTCAGGTTTGTTGATCAAGTTAAATTTCCCTTGCCTTTCTAGTGATTGGAGATTATTCATTGACTGGAATAAAACAAGTTTAAAATTTGTTCTGTTATATAATGGAAATAACCCTCTGTTCCTATTGCTCATTCTGTGTCACTGAAAGAAATATATGACAATGCGCAATTTATTGTTAATAAAATTAAATACGAGGTACATGGTTGGATGAAGTGTGGAGATTTGAAGATTTTGAGCATTGTACTTGGGCAACAAGGTGGGTATACAAAAATACCATGTTACATCTGCCAGTGGGATAGTAAGAAGGGGGGAAGAAAACAGTCGTCATTACGGAAAACACTGAACGCGGGATCAGAAAACATCATTCAACAAAATTTAGTCAGTCCCGAGTAAGTTATACTTCCTCCCCTTCACATAAAATTAGGATTGATGAAACAATTTGTTAAGGCACTCGATAAGGAAGGCGAATGTTTCAAGTTCATACTCAACAAATTTTCTTCACTTTCATGTGCCAAAGTGAAAGGTCTCTTCCTTGGCCCAGACAGTAGGAAGTTAATGAAGGATAAAAACTTCGAGGCAACAATGACTAATGCTGAAAGGGATGCTTGGATAGTATTTAAAAGCGTGGTGGTGAACTTTCTGGGGAACCACAAAAGTGCTGATTACAGAGAAGTTGTTGAGAATATGTTAGTTAAATTTCAAGAACTGGGTTGCAACATGAATCTCAAGTTGCATTTTTTGCATTCTCATCTTGATTACTTTCCACCAAATCTCGGAGATTAAATGAGGAACGGTTCCACCAAGACATTAGGGATATGGAGAAAAGGTATCAGGCACTTTGGAGTGTTAGCATGATGGCTGACTAGTGTTGCACATTGCACAGAGAAACTTCAGAAGAAAATAAGGAAAGCTTATAAGAGAAAGCGTGCTAAAAGATGTGAAAAATAAGTATGTTATATGACTGTGTTGATTTCCATTTTACAACGTATATATTTATGTATATATTTCTATATTATATGTATATAAGTAGTAATCTGTATGTGTAAAGAATCTTATATTATTTTCTTTGTCTGTCTGTATCCACATTAAACAAAACATGTTCAGCTATTTAGCATAGTAAGCTCTTTAGTCTGATAGAAGATAAGAAATAGGGTATAATAAAGCAGTATTGAATACGGAAGAAGGCCCAAATTTTGACATTGATTTGTAAGAAAACCTTACGTGACAGGGAAAAACGAATTCATTATTCGTAATCAGCTAGGAACAAAGAATTAAGTTCACCTATTAATCAAAAAACAACATGAACTTTTTTTCAATTTGCAGCCCTGTGTAATTAGTACCTATAAGATCAAAACTTAGTACCTCATTCTATTGGTTATATCTATCCCCCCTTTTTTACATATTCTTAGGTACTTAAACATGTATTTATAGAAAATAAGTATTAACATCAAATGAACATGATTTCCTAGTGTAGTAGAGTAAGAGTGTAAAATATGTATTCACAAATTCATTTTGATTATTTTTAGATTTTTTTTACATAATTAATTATGTAAATGCCTAGCGTAACGAAAACGTCACGTTTCACACTAGTATAGTCTCAAATTACATGGAAACATATATTTTCAATTTGTTTTGTCATAAGGAGTAAATGCTCTAAGTATTACACTTTTTCTTTAATTTTATAGTAAACAGGCCATATACACAGAGAAAAATCCGTTCTGCGGACAGCGCTATATTGTACAAATATACGGTATCCTCTTGCTTACTATAGAAATCAATACGGAGCATACGTTATCCGTATGCTACAGAGGCACTGCCCTTAGATGTTACATCATGCCGTTGCAGGATGTCTGACATCTAACAGTTTTCCGTATATCACATGCATATACTTATGTTACCTTCGTCAGCTATATGTTATATACGTCCATTTGTATGTGAGATTCTAACCGCCTACATTGTTTCATACGGAAAGTACGTATAGATGGAACACTTATACAGAAAGTATTATAAAATATGCGTTTTCAGTTATACGTCTGCTGTACGTTAAGTCCAAAAACTACAGAAATTACGCATGTAATCTATCTTTTTAAGTACGCCACCTACATTTTTTTTTTCTCAGTGTAGGGCTAATATCATAAAACGGAATGAGCTTTTCTCACTGACTGTTCTTAACTTTTCAGAAAAGAAAACAGACGAAAGACGAAATTGGAGTAGATGGATAAGATTTTTCATCATTTGGGTATATGTGAGAATTATATATCCATTTATTTTGAACCCGTCGATTGTTTTTCACTTCTAGTATCTAAAGTAAACAATTTTTGGCTCCATGTTACTTACGTCTTTCTTCTTTTCTCTCTATTGTTATTATTATTATTTCAGAAACTCATAGATTAATTTGTAATAGGGAATTTTTTTCCGCGAGACTTTCAACGGCGAGGTTTTGAACACGGGACACTTTGGCTTGCGGGATTTTGAGCAGCGAAGTTTCGATCACGAGATTTTGTTTGTGTACTACTTAGATCTCCCTTTCCAGAGTAAAAAATCTTGAAAAAAATAAATGGATTACTGTGATTCGGATACCACCTTAAACTGTAGGTTCGCGTCTTATGTATCTTCGATGCTAAAGCCCAATCCAATTAATCTACCTAAAGATAAACACAATGAGACAATCATAAAACAAATCATAGAAATAGAGCTCCTTCGTAGCTAAACGTTTAGTGTACGCGCCTTTGACGTAGGAGACATGGGTTCGATTCCTGGCGGGAGCTCATTTGGTTCGGATTCTACGTTAATCAGTAGGTACCGTCTCATATAGTCTCGCTGCTGAAAGGGACGTTAAAATCAAAATCAACTCAATTCAATCATAGAAAGAAGATAGGATTCAGTGACCAACAAGTACAAAGAAGATCTCTTTTAAACTACGATAAAATTGCAATTAACAACTTACATTCTAGATTTGGTAAGTATTTATAATGAAAGGTCCATTATGTGCAAAATTTACGGGAAAATTATGGCTTTATATAATACAGCTTTCGTAGAGGAATGCATATATATGAGGGTCATGAGGTGAGATGGGTTGTTATGGACAGATAGAGGAAGAAAAATTAAAAGTGTCTGTCACGGAACCCTCCATAAATAAAACAGTATTATGCAAAGTATGCAAAGGTAAAGACAATGTATTAACTCATAATGTGCAACTATAGAAGTATGTGCGATTAAAGAATACGTGAACGGCCTGAAAAGTTGTATTATATACGAGGGCCGTTCGGAAAATAACATCCGATTTGTTAAAGAAGAAACTCCAAAGTAAATAAATAGAATTTATTATATACATATAAAAACTACTTCTTTGCTCTATTTTTAACATAGTTTCCATAAACATTCAAGTACTTATCATATCTCTGCAGTAGCTTAGAAATTCCATTAGCACAAAAACCTCCCGCCTGTACCTTGAGCCACAGCACTTCCTGTATCCTAACATCTGTGTCACTGTCTCATATAACACAGTTCTAATAATTTGTGGAAATTCATCGGAAAGCTCCGAGAATGTGAAACGTCGGTTTTCACGAACTTTACCATCAATCTTCTGAACGAGCCCATCAGTGACCACTGACGGCCTGCCACTTCTCTTTTCGTCATGAATGTTTGTTCGTCCACTTTTAAATGAACGAACCCATTCACGAGCAACTTCTTCACTCATCACACTTGATTCATACACGGCACAAAGTTTCCGATGAATAGCTGCTGCCGAATCAGTATTGTTTCGCCGTAAGAAAACATATAAGCGCTCTCACCTCGCACTTGGCGGGGTTTACTAGTGCAGCACACATTTTGAGACCCTACAAAAGCGGAACTATAATCCGTGCCAGCCGAACTGGCGTATGGTGTCAACCAATGAGTCCGCAGCGCGATGTTGCCAAACCTCCGGTGAGAAAGGCAGCTTCCAGAGGGCGCATATTGCATGTATCAAATTCATCGGGCTTTTCCCATTTCCTCCCATTATCTTAATAGCATTAATTTTTCTATTTTCATTAATTTTTACTTATTATTTCTCTGCATTAATCTAGAGGGCATAACCGCGGTACGTTGAATTAAAAAAGTAATTTTAATTTAAGGTCCTACGTTTATTCACTCAGACTAAGAGAGACAAAGATGTAATGAAAAATAGTGAAATGATGAAAGTGGGGGGAAACGAGAAAACATCGAGAAAATGCACGCAAACAGTATTTGTCCTCCATGTAGCACACTTCGAGAGCTAGGATCGAACCATGGACTCCTTACATCAAAGGTTTAAGAGCTTAGCCACAATTGCCCGAAATAGGAATATATATATATGGATCAATTCGCACTCTGCACAACTGCGCAAGTATAACGACAAGTATAAAACCAAATGCTAATGACACTGCATAGGGGAGGGAGATCTTATAATATAATGAATGAATATGTTCTATACAACGCAGTATGTGTTCATAAACTCTCTCATATTCAGTTTCCCGAAACTCGTTTTTGGAATTGTGTTTTGAAATGTAAGTTACTAACTTCGCCCACGGATTTGGCCAGGCAGGTACGAATAACATAAGATTGAAAAGAAAACAAAAGTTTTGACATCAAATTTATTTTTGGTCTCTTTACATCACACGGTTGACAGAGAGGGTTTTTTCGCTTTTCCGCTCTTTAAAATTAAGAACGAAAACTGGCATGTAGAGGACAATGACCAAATAGCTGGCTAATGGCCAGGGATGATTTCAAATGGAAGCCCAGGGGGAAATCCCTCCAAGGCATTTCTCCGATCGTCCTCCATGGGTGGCTTATCACTTTTTTTTTTTTTTTTTTTAGCAACATTACTTTCACACACACACACACACTCTCCTTGTTAATTCAAAGTCCCGCTGGAAAATTCTTATCAAATTACCGAAGCGATCTTGTGCTTTGCACAACGGAAATTTAAAATTAGGGGAGATATATAAAATTAATCTTTTTAAAGCTAATTGCTAAAATGAACTTTCTTCATGTGACCTATGAATCACAATAAGAAATCACAGGAAAATAAAAACAGCTGTAAAATACGAAAAAATTAAGCTAGAAACATGGTTGTTTCACCAATATTCTCAGAAAAATATGTTCTACAACTCTCGGTTACTGTTTTAGATTTAAAATGTCAAGTTTCTGTTTTAGTTCCGGCTGAAGCAGTCTTCCACTTTATTGCGCTGGCAACATCGCTGCAACCGGGTTAGTCGACGTGAGAGCAGCGCTAAAGGTCATACGCCAGTTCAAGTGACGCGTACTATAGTAATCAGGCAACCTTCACTCTACCACGGCTGGATGCAGACTGATCTACCTGATGCAGACTGATCTTTGCATAATTGGGAGCGTCGCCCCTATTGCTTCACGCAATAATGACGAATGGAGGGTTACTTTCCGAACATGCCTCGTGGTAGTGTAAGTATGAGTATTGGCGGAGTTAACAGAAACTGTGTACAAATACCGAAATTAATTGAAGGGAAAGTTGGAGGATACTGACACATGTGCTTAGTCCATACCGATGTATGTTTTTTTTTTTTTCAGTAATACTGTTCATTTCTGCGCATTCCCATCGTCACTTTTCACCTACTTCTTACGGATACACTCCCACATAGCCACTAGCTTCTTCCTGCCCTAATCCGGAATATATTATATTCAAAGTTGGTTTGTAGGTTACTAATGTAACATCACTATAAGACTTTCCTAAATTCAGGGTATACGATTGGATTGTTCGTAGTGTACAAAGAAAAAAAATGTATGTGGCGTATGCAAACATGTAGGTTACATCTTAAATCACGTAGGTTTGGACTTAAAGTACGGTACACATAACATTCTGCAGCAAACATATATATCTAACTGAAAACGTATGCTTTATAATACTTTCCGTTTAAGTGTTCCTACCTTCCACATGACTATATAGGCAGTAAGTATCTCATATATAGATGGACGTATATAACATATAGAGGATGTGTAACATACGTATACGTATGTAATATACGGAAGACTGTTAAATGTCAGACATCCTGCAGCTGCATGGTGTTACACCTAAGCGGGTAAAAGACAGTACATATCTAGCATATAGATAATGTATACTCCGTACAGACTTCCATAGTAAACATATGGATTCCGTACATTTGTACAGTATACCACTGTCCGGATAACGGATTGTTTTTTCAGTGTGATTACCTAGTAAAGGTTAGTGAATTACTTTCTCTTACTTGTCGTTTCTATGGTATATTATTTTGCATGAACAAAATTTATGGCAGGCCCAGGGCCGGATTTCCCAATAGGCCCGGGCCTATGGGCGCAAGCTCCCAGGGGGCGAGAAAAAAATAAAAAAAAATATCTAGAAATAAAAATAAATAGCCATAACTTAACATATAGGCCTGATATAATTTTTAATAAAGGCTTTTAGGAAAGTAAATTTAACCAGACTAAGGGGCGGAAAAAAATATTGGGCCTAGGGGCGCCAAAATGCTAAATCCGGGCCTGGGCAGGCCTATCTATATGTCTGCAAGCATGTTATAAATCTGTACGGAATTGGTGGATAGCACCTTTGAGAGGGTGCATAACAGTTTGGTTGTAGTATGCGCTGAACTTTACCAAGAAAACGCTATATTGAACAACATAGCTCTTGTAAATTTAACCTGAACCAGCGAATCCAGAGTAACCTATAAAAACAAGACTTTTAAGGGTACTTAAGAGTGCATTTTCTGAAAATACAAGAGCATAAACAACGAATTTATATTGGGACCATTACTGTAAATCTGCACCTTAGTTTTTTTTTTAAATTACATGGACCTGAAGAATTATTTTATTCACTAATCTTTTCCTATATTCACATATCTTCATATATACGCACATATATATACATATATACATATATATCTAGTAATTAAACGTGGGTGGACGAGCTCGAACATTAACTGTTTCTGCGATATGAGGTACATTACTTGCTGATGAGAACTGGATTCAAATGTCCTACCATCCAAGTGGATTAATTGAGAAACTACCTCCATTAGAGTCACTTCCGATGTATGGCATTTCTAGTTCTCGTTACATGCCTGTTTGTGATGTCCAATCGCGTTCGCGTACTAATACGATTTTCTCGTGGAACAGTTTCATGCCTGATAGGGTCCGATTCTCTCCCTCTATTTCCTGACAGCAGAACATGAAACAGTATAACTACTGGCGATGGGAGATACCGATTTCTTTTTTTTTTTCATGATTTTGAAATTAAAAAAAAATCTGAATCGACTTAAATTGCTCGAATCATGTAGGAAAATGGTCCGTGCCTGATAGAAGCACATGGATAGATTTGTTCCAGGTCTTTTAACGAATTAAAGAAATAAAAAAAAAAGATGCTTGTGAAACTAAATCCTATCTCCGTAGAACTAAAATATTAACTATACATTGAACAGCACTTCCTTACACTCTTCACGCTAGATGTAGAAGTTAATCTGTTATTTTATAAATAGTGATTGGTTCATTAGTAAATAAATAAGTTAATAACTACTACCAATTATCTGTCTTGTTTTATTAGTATTTTTGGTGAATTTTTATTAGTCAGTGGTTATGAGCTTTTGCAGATACGTTATTCTGTGGAAATGAAAACAAACAAAGTAAGAAAAACAGTGTAACTACATACATTTAATTTCATGTATTTCAGACCGAGTTTGAAGTACATGTCCTTTCATCTCCACGTCGTTTTATCATTAATTTTACAAGAACCCTTATGTGAAACCTGTACGTGTCCAATTGATACATGTAGATTGTACCAAAAATGAGAAGAAAATATCGTATTTACCCATTTAACCTACTCAAGTGTTCGTTTCTCTAACACTTCTAAAATAATCTCGAATTCATATGAGGTCGTAGTGGCTTAGTGGTAGAGCGTTCATCTCTGGTGCGTGCGATTTCTGGTTCGATCCCAGCTCGCTCCAAGTCGGCTTTGTGAAATACAAACACCGTGTGCGTGGATTTCCTCGGGGGTACTCCAGTTTCCTCCCACTTTCTTCATCCCATCACTTTAATTCATTTTTGATAATCAACGTCTCCTGTAGCCTACACGGCGTTACGTGAGACGTAAAACTCAAAGATTTTATCGAATTCATATTTTATCAATATTATGTACTGTTTTTTTTCACCGTAACTATTGTTACGAGTAAATTCATAATATTAAATAAACCAAAATGTTAATAAGAAATGAATAAAATAAATTAGACGAAACACTGTTTTTCCTTATCTTTATCCTTATCTTTCTTAGGACACTGTTTTTCCTTATCTTTCTGTCCTTATTACCGATAATTTCCTTTCCATATAGAGAACGAAACCTCTCTGGCAATGATGTTAAAAGGGTAATTTTTCCAAAAAGTAACGGCTGAGAATTCCTACGAATACTAGTTTTAAAATAAATCCATCGTTTCTATATCTTTTAGTAATAGAATACTTTTATTTGTTCTTTCATTTATTAGACCCTAATGTATCCAGTTATGACACTTAACAATATGTTCTTTCTATGCTTAGATATCCGTATTTACAGTAATACCTAGGTAGTTTCATAATAGCAATTTGTAATTCATTTATTCATAATTAAAAAACAAGTATCTTTGAATATCAGAGAATAGACTACATTGTGTTTGATTTGTAAAAAGCTACGAAAGCTTTAGCAGGGAAATGATTGATAACCCTAAAGATTTGATTTTAGACTTCATTTGTTTTTTATCTTACAAAAGCAATTTAATTCTCTCGCTTTCACTGAGATTACAGGTGACTAACTAGAAACTAACTCTATGGTCTATGGAACCTGGAGTTTCAATCCAGCGTTCACAAAAGCTCTCCACTGACTTCTATCCTTAGCCAACTGGATCCAGTTTCTACTTTGTATTCCTAATTATGAAAGATCCATTTTAATATTGCCCTCCACATTTGCGCCTAGGTCTTCGTAATTGTCGCTTTCCGATTGGATTTCGATTTAAAACTTTGAAAGCTTTATTATGTTCTTCCATTTTGGGTACAAGACCTGCCCACCTGAGTCTCCTAAACTTGACACTGCAACAATGTTTGGTAAATGGTATAAATTCCTCGTTATTACGAAGTTTCCCCCATTCTCGTTCCTTTTGGATCTGAATATTCGTCTTGAGATTTTATTCTCAAATACTTTCAATCTCCGTTCTTCCCTCAGAGTAAGCGACCATGTTTTGCAACCATACAGTACAACAGACATGATCATCGTTTTATATATTTTAAGCTTCAAATTACTCCAAAGAATTCGGAAGAGTAAACATTTTGAACCGAATAATAAAAAGCAATTCCGTGCCTTTAGTCGACATTTAATTTCTTCGTGAATATGGTTTTCTTCTGTTAACATTAATCTTAGTTATTTGAAAGTATTTACTTTGTGTCCAAAGTATTATTTGATATTTTGACGTATCTATAATTTGCAGTATTACGACCTCGGCGAACTTCCAATTATTTAGTTTTCTCTGCATTTACTTCTACACTCATGTCCATGCAAGCGTTTAATAAGACTTCTGCATTTATTTCTACTGTTCTCCTATCATCTATTATATTTACATTATCGGTATACGCCATAATCTGGTAAATAAAATTACTATTCAACTTTAGACCTTGGTTGCTATCTTTGATTTTCCTTATAGCGTATTCCAGTACAAAGTTGAAGAATAATGGTGACAACATATTTCTTTCTTTCAGGATTATAAGTGACACTAGTTAAACATTTATTTATCGTTGTTTTAAGTGAAGCATATCAACTTATTATACTGTTCTACCCCCAAGAATATCAGATCTCCTAACAACATTTTCTGTGTGCTCGTCCCTTTATCGCCTCGAAGTTTGGCTAGATAGGTCTTTCTTCCATTTTTATGTTAGTCATTACTATAGAGTCCGCGTCACACGAATTGGCGTGTGGCATCAGCCAATAAGCTCGAAGTGCACTGTTACTAAACTTTCAGGGGGAAATCTAATCATTCATAATTGTCTAGAAATACGAACAAAATCAATTATAATTTCTAGAAAATTATGAATGATTAGATTTCTCCCTGAAGGTTTAGTAACAGTGCACTTCGAGCTTATTGGCTGATGCCACACTCCAATTCGGGTGACGTGGACTATAGTTCTGGGTATCTGTCAAACAAAGTGTTGTTACTCACTATATTATCATGCATATTCTGATTGGCTGCACAAACTATCAAGTGGAAGGAATGTAATCAAACGGAATAAATTTGCACGTGCTGACGTCTACTGATCTCATTACGTTTTAAATGTACATAGTTTTCGAAACTATTTAAACTGAAAATTTAATTTTATAAATACACAAAAATAAGGAAATGGCAGTAGAAATCGCACACTTTTGTAAGGAAATGAAATGAAATTTTTAGTTTTAAGTCCTCCCAACTCTTTGGATCTTTAGACTAGAGCAGACAGTGTGAAAGTGAATGATTATAAAATGAAAATTAAAAGAAAAATGAAATGAAATCTTAAAGTTTTACGTCCCACGGTTATGCCGGATAGGATAAATGAGATGGTGATGATGAGAAATGAATGAAATGGTGGAATGAAGAAAGTGGAAGGAAATGGAAGAACCCCGAGGAAACCAACGCACACGGTGTTTGTCCAGCACGAAGCTCACTTGGCGTGAGCTGGCATCGAACCAGGGAACCCAATGCAGCAGCGGTGAACGCTCTACGACTGAAGAAAATTAAAAGAAATATTTCAGTTTATCCTAGGATAATGCCCTTTAGGCTAAGGGAGACTATGTTTAAGGCAAATGAATGATGATCAAACAGTTAGTGAAATGTGAATGTGGGAGGAAACACATGACCCCCAGAAAACTCATGGACATGATATCCAGCACAAACTTACTTGGTTGGGGAACAAACCAGGGACCACACGCACCAGAGGTAAATGCTCTACCACTGAGTCACCGTGCCCCCACCATTATGAAAAGACCTGTGACATGAGAAGGTGGGAGGAAACGGGAGAACCTCCATTACACCCAAGAAGACGAGGATGTCTACTACCCACTCATGTGAAAGGGAATAGAACCTAGGGTGAGCACTGTACCTCAGAACCACTGTGTTCCTCCTTTCGCCCATTAAAAATCTCTGAAAATGAGCCCACATTGTTAGTTTTCGAATAATATATTATTGGCTTTAGGATCGCGACATTTTACTCTGTTTGGCTTCTTACCTAAGAATCTGGGCAGTCCGGGAACCTTTGGCGAATGTTATCTCCTTCTACACTCACTCCAATTCAGCTCTATGATTCACTTAGCCTTAGGGTTGCTACTTGATCCGAATTTGGAAAGTAATCCCTAATTTAAAGAAAAATCAACGTCTCGAATTCCAAAAAATCAGCGCAAGAATCAGTGACACAAAATGCGACACAAATTCTTACTAATTTTTTGTTAGAATTTAAACAGTATTTCGACTCAAGACGTGTCTCTACGACTAGTGAGATATCGATCTATTTCTATCGCTAAAATTTTTCATGTTTGTAGCAGTGAAAACGCCGCTAAAGACGTTCTTCTTTGACCGGTTCACTGGTTTACAACTTATGTTCAAGTAACTTCCAACAACTGATGTAACGAGTTTTCTAATTCGTCCATTTTTCGTGTAACTTTGCTTTGCAATTTTTACTCATGAATGCATGTGTTTCTTTCTATTGTTCATAATACATGGTCTCATTTATACGGAATTTGGGTATGAAGAACTGATGATGTACACATATTAAGTAAATGTATCCTGCTTCAGGCTTACCGAAAGATAGCAACTTACCTGTCGCTTTAAAATTGGTACTTACAACCTGGGTGTAAATGCATACTGACTGTACTGACAAGGGACATGTTTCGGTTCGAACGCGAGGATCAACATAAAACTTTTTAGACATATACAGGACTTAAGTACTGACCACTGTATGGTGTGTCATTCCCGTGTAAAACTCGTTTTCCTCCGACAGCACCACCTATCCTTCGAAACACTAGCAGTTAGATTCCACGTTATAGGTGGTGAGTGAAGATTAGTCAGGTGCGTCAGTGCGTGGTAGAAAGCTCGAATTAGTGTTAGGTGTGGTAGTCAGAGTGGAAAAAATGGGGCGGACTACTGGCATTAACCCCTTCATGTAGTTGAACTGAAGTGCAGATTTTAGGATCAAACGTCAGTTGGAGCGGACGATGAGTCATTTGCGACATTTTGGTGCAATTTAATTATCAATGAGTACGAAAATGAATTAAAAATGATACACACATCGATACTCAATAGAGATGATAAAGAAAATGTCATGGCGCAGAAAGATATCTATGATAGCAGTTCAGAGCGGGATGAAGATGATTGCAAAACTCAGAGGGATGAAGGATAATGCCAAAAGAAGCAATTTAAGAATAGGAACGAGTGTCCGGAAATGCGTCGTTTTGGAGATAAGGGCCAAAGACAACTTGTGTTAACGGTACATAAATGGTAATAACCCGAGAAGGAAATGTCGGATTAAGGTCCAGTCAAAGACAGTATGCATTATTTTTACCTGCAGATTTCATTAATGTTGGAATGGATTGAAAGCAGGGGCGGTGCAAGGGTAGTCCCCAAAGAAATATACGAATTTCGAATATCTGCAGCAAACACGTTACGAGAAATTGATAACTATGTTCATTACAGATGTTTCGGATAGTCATGATGCCACTAGCTTAATAATAAGCTGCACACAGTAGTATGCTGTGAAAGAAAGAGGTAGGACCTACGTACGTGATGGTGACTGTGCACGTGGGAAAGACGGATAGGGAGGGTGGACAATCACAAAAGAAGGAATCCGCGGTGAGGAACTACTGCTAGCACATGCTACAATACAATAATAACACGGTAGGAGGGTGAAAGAAAGCCGTAGTAGGACGGCATAAATGACCCAGAGATGGAATGGGTCTACAAAAAGTGACCCACGATCTACTGACCCACCACACAACTTGACCCACGACCCACGACCCGACCATTCCATATAAATCGACTGACTCAGTCTGACCCACGAATTTAATATGGTATGAGTGGGTCAGTTGTCGTAGTGGGTCATGGGTCATTGTGGGTTACGTCATTTCTCTGGTTAGTATCAGTCCGTTGTGATTCGTGGGTCATAGAAGGACTTAGGTTCTCGTGGGTCATCGAAATTACTCACAACCCACCCATCTATGCTCAAACTTGTCTTACGTGACCCGCAGCCACTGACCCACTCCAACTCTCCGTGCAGACGAACGCAGATGATTCTGGTTAGCTGCATGTTCATCTACTTGCAATTATGTTAATGTACCACAAAAGTTACGGAGGACGTTTATCGCGTGTATCGACATAAGCAAGTAATGCAGTTCTTTTCTTACACGTAATAGCTGTGAACACATTTTCTGTTTGAAACAAGACACAGCGAGACTAAGTAAAGGACCTGTAGACGGCGTGCCTGTCGACAGCAACGATAGCACGAATGTAAGCACACCCTCTCTACTGCAGTTGGAAAGATTCTCCTGTCTACCGCATCAGCTGGCAGTTGCCTGTGAGGTGTTTCGTCAAATGCGGTTGGTAAAGCGTGTTTTCAGTTGGTTAGTGTTGATAGACTGGTGTCGTGTTCGTCCAGTTGTGGTTTGTGTGAATTACAATTTCATTGCAATGGAGTCGCGTTTGACGAGCTTGCAGATATGGTTTTTATGTATGGAATAGCGAACGGAAACAGCCTTGAAGCTAAGAGGTTATATAGTGCATGATTTCCTCAAAGGAGACATCCCACGAGTTCCATGTTCTCACGCGTTTTCCAGTATTTGCGGGAAACGGACAGTTGCGACCACAATTTCCTGACCGTGGGGGACACAGAACTACCAGGACCCAGCCTTTGAACAATAGGTGCTTGTGCGTGTGGAGGAGCAATCTTCAACAAGCACTCGGGCCATAGCATATGACATGGGTGTAGCATACATTACTGTGTGGAACGTACAACATGAACAGGAATTGCATCCCTACCATCCACAAAGAGTGTAAACATTCCCAGATAGGTTGATCGGGCGAGAGGGACCTATCGCATGGCCCGCTCGTTCGCCAGATCTCACCCCATCTGATTCCTTCTTGTGGGACTACATGAAAAGCTTTGTCTAGGAAACTCCTGTAGAGAGCGAAGATGACGCATTTTCCCAGCTAGTGACATCATTCGAACCACTCCAGAGATATTTGCGCGTGTACGACAAAGCTTTCTCCTAGGCTGGTGGCCTATGCATGCATCGGGCCAGGAGATGTCATTTTGAACATCAACTGTGAAACTGTACATAGTAAGTACAGTCTCTATGTTTTATGTACAGTACATTTTCGATTTTATATGGTAGAGTTTATTTGGCTTTGTCTTACGAGCAATGTCTAATGGCTTTGTTCTGAGCTATATGCCAAACGTATTCGCCTTCTTTATGTACGATACCCAAGGGATTTTGCAGCCATCTTTCTTGCTCGAATCATTTTACGTTCCCTGCAGGCATATTACGTCCTGCACCGAACCAGCTTCCCCGAATCATTTGTGTTCGCCTGCATGGGCCGTCCTGCTACGGCTTTTTTCACACTCCGACCATGTAATTATTATACTGTCGTATGTGCTAGTAGTAGTTCCTCACCTCGGATTACTTCTTTTTTTAATGCCCACCTTCCCTCTCCGTTTTTCCCACGTGCACACCGTTACCATCACGTACGTAGGTCCTACCTCTTTCTTTCACAGCATACTACTGTGTGCAGCTCATAATTAATCTAGTGACATCATGAATATTCGAAACATCTGTAATAAACACAGTTGCCAATTTCTCGTTGTATGTTTGTTGCTGATGTTCGAAATATCCAATATTTCTTTGGGGGCTACTCTTCTGCCGCCCTGCTTTCAATCCATTCCAACATTAATGAAATCTGCAGGTAAAAATAATGCACACTGTCTTTGACCGGACCTTAAGCTGACATTTCCTTCTCGAGTTATGCCATTTTTGTGCCGCTGCGACAAATTGTCGGCGGCCCCTAACTCCAAAACGACGCATTTCCGGACACTCGTTCCTATTCTTAAATTGCTTCTTTCATTTGGCATCATCTTTCATCCCTCTGAGTTTTGCACAGCATTACGAAAACACCCTGTATAATACTTGTTAGATCCAAACTTGAATATGGTTCAATAGTCTGGAGCATCTTGTCTAATACTTGTTAACAAAACCGAAGCTATACAGAAATGCTTTATTCGGTTACTATGTTATAAAATGAAAACATTACTACTCACATGAGTTAGAATATTTGTTGTCTTTTTGGTGACTTCAGTCTCTATTAGAAAGAAGGAAATTTATTGATAAATATTTTATTCAAATGGTATTGGATATCAAATAATAGTTGCGAATACTGCTTGTAAAATACCTAGGTATAGGAACAAGAGTGCCGATGTATAGTGTAAGAAGTAGATCGACATTCGAAGCACTAAAATCTAAAGGCGAAATATCGAAAAAAGTAACAATGTCTTACAATAATTTAAAATGAAGACACGTTGCGAGGAATAACACGTTGCAATTCTCAAAAAAAAAAATAAACTGTTTTAACTTTATGACAAGGTATTTAACTGCCAATCTTGATTTTATGGTTATTATGTACCTTCAGAATGTCTTTAGTTATAATATTTTATTCAAAGAACCAATCTTTTGTGTTGGAATATGACAATAAGTGACCAGGATATGTTGCATGCCAAATGTTCAATTTTAAGCAAGGTTCACTGATTCCATTAAATGGTAGTTAAATGAAGCTTTAATTTACATCGTTCTGTAGATGCTATATTATGAAATTGACTGTTCAACGAACTTAAAAAGTTCGTTACTGAATCCTCTATGTCCCCCGCTCTCTCTCTATCAGTGTGTGTGTGTAAGTCTGTTATTTACGATTTTTCAATTTTGAGCCCTCCATCAACAACTATCTTGAAAATAATGGAATTTTTCGCGTCACTCTTACCGTCCCCGAGATATTATGGCGTCCATACACGGTCCACGGTTTGTGCAAACAAGGCTGTTTGTGCAAACAGTTTGACCGTGTATGCTGCTGTATGAACTGTTTGCGCAAACGTTTGTGCAAATATTTTCCACATCGAACTCGTTCGAAAATTGTTTACACGAACATGATGTTTTCGCAATCACATGGACCGTGTCTGTGCATGTTTGTGCAAACACGAGATCTATTTCCGAGTAGGAGGCCTATTATACAAATGCTTATTTCTTGCGTTCTGGCGTCAATGAATAGGATTCAAGAATTCTGGAGAGAATTTATTGAACTTTATTGAAACTTACCTGGACTGTGGAAGTTAAAGAGTGAAGATTATAGAAACAGGAATCTGAAAATTGCGGCCTCACACGTTTCTATAATAATTTGTCCACGCGTCTGGGCTGCAATGGCTGTTTCAAATTTAAGTCCTCCTACGTGTTTACGCACACAAGATAACGCAAAGTGGAAAACAACCTCTGATCGGGAGATATCGCATCTCTCATATTTGTATCCTGTTTCTGAATAAGAGGCGTAACCATTTCCAATATTTCACCAAATATAGTTGAATCCATTCGTAAATAAGTCCATAGTCGAACTTATCTCAAGCTCGGCTATTAAATTTTGATGACTAAAATAAACCGTTTCTTGAACCACCCTTTCATTCACACCCTCTTCTTCCTTTTTGGTTTCACGGGTCTTTCCCCTTCCAAAGCACAAGCAATTACTATCGCTGAACAAGCTGTTTCAGTGGGTATGTTTATGCAATCAAACTCAAAATTGAACTGAAGTTTGTGCAAATAGTTGAATCATGTATGGCCGAGTGTTTGCGCAAACACAGTGTTTGCACAAACCATGGACCCCTTTAGCCAAAAAAGTTCCGATTTCGGGAGATTTAAAGATCCATATCTCGGGAACCGTAAGTCATAAAGAGATGATATTTTGCGAATATTTCAATTTTGAGCCTTCCATTTTGAAGCACGTGTCTTTGTAAAACAACATATCGAAGAACGTTTTAACAGGTTTCCTCCTCCGTATAAACTAAATACTTTCTCATCACTCTCGATTATACGGTTCTAGAAGTCTTGTGGCTTGTTGACATGCGTCTTTGCGAACTCTAAGTGAGCATATACATGTACATCTGTTACTTTGACTTGCAAAGCAGAACAAATAATATGAGTACAGTTACATGTCTCTGCACTGCATTCAAGACCTATATAGTTTTTAGGTTTGTTGCAGAAGCGAACAGGTTTGCTGCGTTAGTTTCAATATTCGAAACATTTTTGTCTTCCGTTGTCACTTACGGTCTCTCTGTTTCGCTTTAGTTTGTAATTCCTGTTTCTCTTCTGCTTCGAATCTTTCAATTCAATATCTTAACTGTTTTAATATAAAAGTTCATGGCTAGACATTCCAGCTTCCCACATGCAATTATTCTTCCTCTCGTTATAAGGGACAAAAATAACCTACTACCGTCAAATGGGGTGAATAGAAACACATTTTTGGCTATATGAGTATATAAGTTTGGTGACGTTAAAGATTTCGCGTATCAAAGTATTCCAAAAAACCGGTCTTAATATGCTAATGAAGTTAAGTAAACGTCATATTAATTTATCAACTCCACTTTTCTTCACCTTGATTTTTCTTAATGTTTTTATTCACCCCATGGGTAGGGGTGAATAGAAACAATGACTTTATTTTCATTGTTGTTCCTTTTATACTATTGGAAAGGTAAAAAGAAACAGTGTGTTTGTTGAAACGAATTATTTATTTGATATCTGCAAGATATAAGTTCAATAAGACCAACATTATCTAAGTTACAAACTTATAAAACAATACAATGTACAAAGTAGGTACAAACGACCATACAGTTTTGATGATATTTGAAAAAAAAAGACAACCATTGAAATTACTAGGGAAACTTATCATATACTTAAAGCGTGCTGACCAGCTCCTAATAGGACCCAACAGTTTCTTCACAATATCCTCATGTAGTAAGAACGATTCTTCAAAAATTTCTGAAAATTTCATTGTTTTTGATGCTCTTATAAAACACTCCCATATATCCACCATGTTCACAATTTCGCACTTGGGTAGTGAATAGCCTCACCGAGTATTTTAGCTTCCCATAAACCTTTACCACAGCAAAATCACCAGCTTTAGAAAACCATCATCTAGTTCGTGATCGTCTGGAATGTTGTCTTCTGGAGTGTTGTCTTTCTCCTCTTCCGACAATACACGGGTTAAACTTAAATCTTTGTCACTATCGTGAAGAGAATAATAGTCGAAGCTCTCTGATGACGAGTGTTCTACATGCATCAACTTTCTTGTTCGAGAGAGATCCGTTTGTTCCGTTGCTGTCGAAGTAAGAGAACCCAGGTTGAGTTTCGTTGTGATTTGATGAAAGTATCATTTTCAGAAAACAAACCAAAATTCTTACCAGAAACAACATCTATTCGTACTCTCTTCTTCCATGTTTAATTTTTTTCATTTTCTCGCATGCTCTTGAGAAGACCCATAAGGGAACGGTCTACAGTCTGAAATGTTTCTTGCTGTTCTGTTTCTTCTCGTTCAGTGTGTCTTTTTGGCAGCATCCTGAGTACTTGGTCTCGAGAAAGGGGAAAAATTCCACACTTTTCAAATCCAGCCCTTATATTTACCTCCTTCAGTTTTTTTTTAAGAAGACGGAAATTTGTTTTTAGAGATGGTTGATTCATTCCTATCAGGTCCTTTTTTTCGCTCCTCAAAAATTTTCCACTCCTCAAGAAGTGTTTCTATTCACACCATTAATTAAAAATCATAACAATAACCCAGTAAAGTTAAATTTTGATTACAAATAATTTACAAAAGGAAAACTTTTACTATGAACCTCATTAAATGAAACAACAAACTACAAAATAGGCATATGTTCAAACGCAACAAATATGAAAATGTCATACTTACCAAGAAAGTTTGCGGAGCGCCAAAACACCGTGTAGGATTTCAGTAACATATTAACGCTGCTGCCATCTACCTCAGTGTTCCCAACTCACTAAAACATTTTGTCTCTGCTGTGAACACTTTAGCCATATAAGACTATGTTAAGAAATTTCAGTTTTGTTGATTAATTTATCGTCCAGATAAATCCAAAACTAATCTGGGAGTGTTTGTTTCTATTCACCCCCATGTTTCTATTCACCCCATTTGACGGTATCTTCGTTTTTTTTAAATGAAAGGAATTAGCCGTAAACAACAAACAGTTCTTATTAAATTCGTTCTGGGAATGCTCTTGTAGCATTTTCAACTGGCTTTTCTTTAATCTTGTTTTATAAATTAGTTTTAACCTTCTAATTGGAATATATTAACCTTCTGAAGAGAACCTTAGAACAATGATTATATAATGGTTTTAACATAGTGTTGTAATTGTGCCTATGAGTTGTTCACAGCACTTAGAATAAATTATAGCTATTATTATTTCCAAAACTTTTATTAATTAATTCATCATTCCCATTAAATGTACAAGGATTAACTATTATATTGGACGGTACAAGGCTTCCTATAAGGATTCTTTCGTTGCATTATCTTGTAAGTAGTTCAATGACATACTATCATAGTGCAAGTATAAGACTAAATTTCTATATGACGCTTTTAAGTTTTTTTTTTTAGCCAAAATTCCATTTGTATAAAATATCACTGAACTGTTTTATCTCTTAGCCAATGGCCGAAACTTTAGGATATGCCAAAATTTGACCGTTATTAGATTTGGTTTTATAATATACCAGGGAAGCAAGAAAGTTCGTGCGCTTTTATACTATGGAAGGAAACTGTCAATTACAGGGTTTTAACGGTTTGTTTATTCGGCAAAATAGCCTCCATTTGCTTCTACAACCTTTTCCCAGCGCTCAACAAGCTTGTAAATTCCAGTTTTGTAGAATATTTGTTCCCGATACTCGGAAAACTCAGCAACTACATTTTTGACGTCTTGTTTAGTCTTGAACTGCCTGCCACGCATAAAGTTGTCTATGGCCAAGAATAAATGGCAATCCGAAGGGGCGACATCTGGGGAGTAGGGAGGATGAGATACAAGCTCCCAACCAAGTTCTGAGATTACTTCCAGCGCCTGTTTTGCGGTGTGAGGGCGCGCGTTGTCCTGGTTATAGAGCACACCTCTTTTGTTTACTAGTGCTGGCTGTTTCTGGGTCAGTTTGGTGGCTACCGTTCTCAGTTGTGATGAGTACATATCTTTGGTAATTGTCTTACCACGTTGCAAGAGTTCGTAGTGCACGATACCGTTTGTAGTCCACCAAACACAGAGCAAAACCTTGTGTTGATGGATGTTCGGTTTTGCAGTCAAAGGCTTCGGATCATTCGGAGATAGCCAATGGTATGACCGTTTTTTATTGTCATACATGACCCACTTCTCGTCACAAGTTATTATACGGTCCAAAATTGGACAGATTTTGTGTCTCGGCAACAAAAATGAACAGATATTCAGTCTTAGAACTTGGCTCATAGCGGTCAGCTCGTGAGAGACCCACTGACCCAGTTTTCAGGTCTTCCCCAACTGATGCAGATTTACCCGAATAATTTTCCTGCTTACCTCGAATCGGTGAGCAAGTTCCTTGCATGTTTGACTGGAATAATCTTCAATAGAGGCCTTCAGGTGGTCCATATCCACTGATTTAGGCCTCCCAAAGCGAGGCTTATCTTGAAAGGTCTCGTCACCAGTTGAAAAGGTCTGGAACCATTTTTGTGCTGTACATTTACTTACTACACCCTCTCCGAGCGCAACACATATTTTTCTAGCTGCTTGTGCACCATTTGTCCCCAATTTAAACTCGTAAAGCAAACAAGCTCTAAAAACTTCATTTGACACTGACATGATCACGAGCGATTTTTACACACTACACTGACAAATGCGTTGTTATATTCACCGTGGTTGATGCGTCAATGAATGAGCTTTCCCAAACAGTCAAAACTTTCATGCTACGGGGACAGATGTCGCCGCAGCAGCCAAATGGAAGCGAGAGTGGTTCAAAAGCGCACGAACTTTCTTGCTTCCCTGGTAGCAGAATATTAGATTAGATCAATAGTATAGGCAAATTAGGGTTGGAGACGAAAAAAAATAGAAAGCAAATTTTCATTTTAACACATTTATGGACTCCCCTGATACTCCACGCAAAAGTCCTAAAAACTCCCATGTGGACAACCGCCTGAAATGACGTCATCAATATGGCGACCACGCAACTACGACTACTTATGCTTATGCGGTAATATCTCATCACAGAACTGAAATACAACTTCGTTCTGGTGCCAAATTAAAGATAGGGCATTGTATAAGTGATTTCAGTTAATATCATTCTTACGTGTTACCGCCATTTTTAAATATGGCGGTTATTAGCTTAAAAATTAATTTTCTCCGTTTCATTTTATTTGTTTTAAAGTAGATTACTATGAAATATCAGATATACGGAAAAACACTCGAAGTACACGTTATAGAGTGGAGTGTCACCGTTCTAAAGATACCAATATTATTTCTGTATCTTAACAATTAAGCGAACTACTCCATTTTCTGTAGTGCAAGGTGTTGAATTTTTAGAACTTACTGTTAGATTACGCTAAACATGTGAGAATAATTTTACAATTAAAGGAAAACAAACTTTCAAAACATTTTCTTTAAACCGCTGGGACTTCTGAGAGAATCGCCAAAAATAGCACATGAGCAACCACCAGAAATGACGTCATCAATATGGCGACCATGCGAATACATTCATTTATGCTTATACGAAATATCTCGTCGCAGAACTGAGATACATGATCTGGAAATATCTCGTTCTGGTGCCAAGTTAAAGATACATGATTCAAATGATTTCTTCTTAATATAGTTTTTTATGTTACCGCCATTTTAAGATATGCCGGGTAATATCTTAAAAATTAATTTACTCTGTTTCATTTTATTTGTTTAAAATCAGATTATGAAACTACCAGATACATACATAAGAAATAGTTTTGGTATTTTAAAGTAACATTGATGTCACTTATTTACTTTACTTTGTAATGGAAAAAAGGCCGCATTTTACATTATGATATTATCAAACAAAATTATTATTTAAAATAGTAAATATTAAATATTTTTCTGTTATAAAATAAGACATATTTAAAATTTTGTTTAACAACATAACATTATATTTAATCAAAATTTAAAAGCTGTTTACTGCATTACAAATTACATAACCTAGCTCTGTACAATTTCCCTTTAACTGTTTCATTCATTAATGTTTCTAAATCGTTTACAAGATGGTTTTTAAGTTTCTTCAAGATCTTTACAAATATAATCGTCGTCTTTTAATGAATTTAATACTAGTTTGTTTGTGTATGATTCTCCCGCACATTCTCCACACATGGATGTGCAGTGGAGTCCTCTTTTTTAGCACTTACAGTTTTGGAACATCAGGATTAAGTGGTCTACTATATTCACATTTACGTGCACGCGCTGGAGGTCGAGACCGCGGCCGTTCGGTCTATTTCATGGTTAAATGCCTTAGATGCCCAAAGCTCAGAAACCTAAATCTAAATCCTAGCACGGATTGGCACCGGCCACGGTGGGGTTTGGACGCCACGTGTGCAAAGTGAACCGACAACAATAGATTGAATGTTGTCTTTCAACATTTGTGAATATAGAATCATATTTATTTGCTCATCCACTTAAAATATCCCTATAGCCACACTCAACCCTATTATAATATAAAAATGCCTGTTTAAATTTACGTAGAAGATTTTTATCGCCATCGCTTAGACGCCATATTGATTATGTCATGTTATGCTTTGTCCATTTCTATTTTTGGCAAGTTTTTATGGAGTTACAGACGCACAAAAGGATTATTGAAATGCAAATTAGTTTTCCAAAAGTTTTTCGTCTTTAAAAGTATTTGCATAAGTTTAGCGTAATCTAGGTGATGAAGATAATAACCGACATATTTTAAAATGGCGGTAACACATAAAAAACGATATTAAGGAGAAATCATTTGAATCATGTATCTTTAACTTGGCACCAGAACGACGTTCATATCTCAGTTCTGTGACGAGATATTTCGTATAAGCATAAATGAATGTATTCGCATGGTCACCATATTGATGACGTCATTTCTGGTGGTTGCTCATGTGCTATTTTTGGCGATTCTCTCAGAAGTCGCAGCGGTTTAAAGAAAATGTTTTGAAAGTTTGTTTTCCTTTAATTGTAAAATTATTCTCACATGTTTAGCGTAATCTAACAGTAAATTCTAAAAATTCAACACCTTGCACTACAGAAAATGGAGTAGTTCGCTTAATTGTTAAGATACAGAAATAATATTGGTATCTTTAGAAAGGTGAGACTCCACTCTATAACGTGTACTTCGAGTGTTTTCCGTATATCTGATATTTCATAGTAATCTACTTTAAAACAAATAAAATGAAATGGGGAAATTAATTTTTAAGCTAATAACCGCCATATTTAAGAATGGCGGTAACACGTAAGAATGATATGAGCTGAAATCATTTTTACAATGCCTTATCTTTAATTGGCACCAGAAGGAAGTTTGTATCTCAGTTCTGTGATGAGATATTACCGCATAAGCATAAGTAGTCGTAGTTGCGTGGCCGCCACATTGATGACGTCATTTCAGGCGGTTGCCCACGTGGGAGTTTTTAGGAGTTTTGTGTGGAGCATTAGGGGAGTCCATAAAATATATGGATATGAGAATTTGCTTTCTGATATTTTCTTTTCCGGTTTCGAGCCATTTTTGGCTTAATTTTCTATTGCTATAAGTGAGCTTAATAATTTTTTACTATTTGAAAAACTAATATTCATAATATTCAAAAAATCTATTAAAATGTGTATCTTTATAAAAATAAAAACGAACAAATCGCAGCACTAAACTTTCTTGTTCTCATTTATTACTGTAAATTAAATTAAGTCAATGCTGTATTTGTTAGTGAGACATCTATTGATGAAATTTAAACAAAATTACCGTATATTAGACGTTTTTGGAAAGCTGCGAAGGAAACACTCCAAAGACTAAAATACTTATTGATTTTTGATTCGAAATGTCGCATGCCGTATTGTAGATTTGTTATTGGTCATATGTCGGACTGAGGGGGTGGGGCGTATTTTTTTCTTTTTTACAAAAAGTAACTTTTTAAAAAATATTGATTAATTTTGGTTAGGTAGGGTTCGGTTAGTTTAGGTTAGGTCAGGTTATCTTTGTTATTTCAATGCAAATTATGTCTATACTTACCTTGGTCCCCCTCTGTACGACATAACCCTCGTTATTGTGTTAGCTTATGAAATAGGCACAAAATCATCTAACAAGTTCTTGAGTAATCTGATCTGGTACTTGGGGTCCCGGGTTCGATCCCAGCCCCTGCCAAGTGAACTTTGTGGTGGACAAACACCGTGTGCGTGGGTTTCCTCGGGATTCTCCCGTTTCCTCCCACTTTCTTCATTCCACTATTTCATCCATTTCTCATCATCACCGTCTCCTTTAGCCTAACGGGCATAAACGTGGGACGTAAAACTCAAAGATTTCATTTCATTTCCATTTGGAGTAAGCTGATATCCGAAAAAGACAACTCATCCCCAAGAATGAAGTGCTTCTATTGGAATGTTTAAGAGAGAGAAACGTCCGAAGAAACTCACTCCGTAGATATAAACTATCCTTTATAGATTTTTTTTTTTTATTATTTTCAAGAGGAATGACTTACGCCCTATTGTACAGCTCTTAATGAAATATTTCTTTATGAAATAAAAAGAAATATATTTTTGAGTCAACCCTCAACAAGAACAATTACCTTTCTTTTAAATCCTAGGAAAGCAACTTACCCTATATTATAGGTTCTCTTGTCTTCTCGTTTACCTCAACCATAGATTGGTGGGCAACATGGAAATTTTAAAACTTTTCTCTCCCTTGGGAGAGCTGTTTTATACTTTGATAAGGTCACTTCTTCTTACTGCATCTAGATATTCTAATCCTCTTCCTGCTTTTTCTTCTTCCTTTTCCTCTATCAGCACGATGGTCCATTCGGATTGCCGAATAAGATAGCCAAGCATGCTGTTTCTTCTTTTTCCTATTATCTTCATGATCTATCGTCCTTCATTAGCTTCCTTTAGTACGTCTTCATTCTTTTCCCTTCAGTCCATGATATGCGCAGCATTCTGGCGCCAACACCACATTTCAAATGCTTCCAGATTGGATATTTCAGCTTTTCTCAATGTCCACGTCCCTGATCCGTAAAGCGCCACGCTCTATAGCAGAGTTTTAATAAATCGTTTAAGAAATTCCAACGACACTTTTCTGGATGTTAGCAGTCCTTTTTTTCCTATTGAATACTTGTTTAGCCTGCGCTATTGTGGAACTTACGTCTTTTTCATTTCTTCTGTCCAAGGATGTTAGACTTCCTAAATAGGGGAACGACTTAACATCTTCGATTTTCTCTCCCTCTAGCCATACGTTTGAGCCTTCATTGTCCTCTTCTTGTGCACTTTATCACTTTGGTTTTCTTCTTATTTATCTTCATTTGCACTTTTTTCCAGTCGGTCGTTCAAGCTTGAAAGTGTTTTCTGCAAGTCCTTTTTGTTCCCCACTAGCAATGCTATGTCATCAGAAAACCTTATTGTGCTGATAACCTGACCATTTACTTTTACGCCTTTCTCGTTTTTATCAAAGAATTCTTTCATGGCCTCTTCTATACTGACGTTGAACAGGAGAGGTGAAACTCCAAATTCTTATTTCAGCCATTGCAAGGCAGAGGAGGCTCAGTGGTAGATCGTTCACCTCTGGTGTATGGGTTCCTTGGTTCGATTCCTGCTCGCAGCAAGTGAGCTATGTGGTGGACAAACACCGCATGCATGAGTATTCTCGGGGTTCTCTACTTTCCTCCCACTTTATTCATTCTACCATTTCATTAATTTCTCATCATCACCATCTCCTTTAGTCTTGTCAGCATAATCGTGCGACGTAAAACTTAAAGATTTTCATTTTCATGAGAGATATTTTTTTTTAGAAAAATGTATTTCTTTATTTTCACCCTCCATTAAATTCTCTTCATTTTGGGGGTATAGGAAGAAAGTTCGAAAAAGCTTCTAGAAAATCTTACAGAAATCTTAAGTATAAAATTCAGTATCCATAAGCTGAAAAGTATGACTTCCAGTATATTCTACATACATCGAAATGATTGAACGGACGAATGAACAGGCATACAGACATCCACAAATCCCTTTTTTATGCATGTAGAGGCCACGAAATGTGTAAATCCGTTGAGATCTCGAATTCGATTACTTTCCCCATTACCACGTTTTCTGCTCTCGTATCGACGCCCAAAAGTAAAAATACTGTCTAGTACTCTGCTATATTGTGAAATTACTGTTAAGTAATTACCACTATAAATTCATTCGACTGATTATTTTAAAATCTTTTCAAAATCCTCATTCATTAATTCAGCTTCAAAGAACATTTGATAATGATTGTATATTAACGGTATTTGTAAAATCATTACACTCATTTCATCGTTGTAAGAATAGCCAATAAACGTAAGACTAGTGTTCCTTTTATGATCACGCTACATTTCTGCACAAGCCTTCTGGCTGAATGATCTAAACGTCATTGTCCCCTCCTAACGAAACTGTAAGTGACACTTTTCAAAGTAATAATTGGTTAGATGTGAACTGTACCACAAGAAGTTGAAAACAACCAACCACTATTGGAGTTTAGGATAAGACTCCGCACCCATTTTTGTAGAGGTAGTTGGAGAGTACTTCAAATTATATGCCCTTTCGAAACTCCCTCTACAAAAATTGCTTCATGAGTACCTTAGGATTCTGAAACATGTATTTTTGAATAGGGCACATATTAGTTCCTAAGTAAAGTCTTGACCCGACTGCGGTAGGTCCCATAATTTTTGAGCTATGGACCTTTAAAGTTCATTTTTGCATAGCAGCCTATAACTCCGAAAGGAAGCATTTGTGCACCCAGATTGGTCTATATGTTTTCTTATCTTGGTGTCAGCAATCAAATCCCAAACGTTGTCGGTGTTGTTTTGAAACACCCTGTATATATTACAAAGCATGATTATCACTGCCAAAGTGATAAATGATGGTGAAGTATCAGGAGATAATGAAAGAGAAAAACGAAATAATGTTTATTTACAAGTATGTTTTATACGTTATACATTATACGTTTTAGTGCCTGAATCTATCGTAAATTGTAATATATTGCATGCATGAATACCAGTTAAACCGCCATGTTTTACCATGCAGTTGCTTTTAAGAGTATTGGCATTTCAAAAGCCCCTTCACTTTATTGCATAACATGAATTTAAGTATTGCAATTATTCCTTACATACATATGCAGTAACATCACGTGTTAAGTAACAAGGCTGTACATGCATATGGATAACGTTACATGCAAGTAAACAGTACATCACGAATTTTGACGTTATCAACAATCCTTAAACATATTTTTTACAATGTTCCATTATCAAGTGTAAAATAACGCATTATTATTTTTCAAAACACGTATACAGTGTTTCAGTACTCTTACTATTCAGTTCTAAATTTACGTTTCAAAGACAAAAGAAGCATTTCAATATGATTTATCTTCGAAATGTTCAGTAAATTGAATACACAACATTAATACAGCAGAATTTCTACAGTTGATCATCTCTCAATAAGTAGGCAAGGGGCCTTTATTATTGGAAGAATTTTTTGACTAGCTTAAAGGAAAACTCCGAAAGCTGATTGATTTTTTCTTAATTTTCATAAAAGAATGTTTTTCAAAATTTTTTCACATGAAATTGGTAACGCAGTGTGTAAGTCATTAAAATTAAAACATAAAATATGTTTAACAATTTAGAAGTTTATTTAGTGTCTGCAAGCTGGCGATAGTACCTCTGATGCATTGACGTATATTTCTATTAACCTTATTTCAGCATAATGTTTGTGTAACTTGAGAATAGTACGAAAGGTCCAACTATCTTTTAAAATTGAAACCACGTTACATGATATTCACCAGAGACTCGTAGAAACTAAATATTTCAGTGACCAAAGTAAAAATATATATTAAATTAATATTAAAAATTGAGAGAAGACACGAGAAACTATAAGACCAAAGCTACCATTACAGACTCATTAAGTTTACGTTAATGAAATAATAAAAATCGAAATAAAATGCATACAGAAAAGACAATAAATTAAGATAAAGACAATGGATTATAAAATTGTAATTCTGCTGAAGTCAGTCTCTATATCTAACAATGTCACATTGATTTAGATTACTTGATGCTAGCAATATTACATCTTAGGGGTCGTCCACTTATTACGTAACGCGACAAAGGGGGAGGATGTTCGGCCTTGCGTTACGAAATATAATACAGTCCCTGTCCATAAGACCCGTAGGAAAGTCATGTCTGACGGTTGTTCTCTTCAAATCCTGTTAGTACATGTCTAAACAAGTGTAAATCACGAGGGTAGACTTTTTGAGTTATGGGCAGTTTTCTTCTACAGGGGCGTAATTCTAGGGAGCGACGCCCCTTTTAAGTTGTTGCCGACTTTTCTTAAAATGATTGTAGCTGCCATTGTGATTGTAGCAGAACAATGAATGAGGGTTGTTTTCTTTCTAAATAGTCCACGAAATATACCTAGATATAGATTTTTGGCGTAGCCGTACAAATAGAGGGGGAAGAGGGGGACAAAGTCCAATTTTGGCTAATTTTATAAAAGTCTGTTTTCATTTTCTTTCCATAATGTCCAAACGTGATATCTTGTGTAACAACGATTTCTTGGCCAAGACTTACAACAATCCTCTATACAAGGACGCAATTTTTGACAAAAATTTTCCAAAAGTTATCTCCACACACACACACAAAAGTAATATATTCCGATGCGCGAAAATTTTCAGAATGTAAACTTCCGTGGTTTCGTGTTTGCTTCACTACACACGTTGCAATTCTAATACAAGTAGAAAATTATTAACACATCGTTGTATTATTATTCACGAGTTCTAGAATAAACAACACTGATAATGTTCTGTGTGATATTCCTGCTCCAAAAAGTACATGATGTACAAGAATATTTCTTGGTATTAAGTGGCTTTCTTTGTGAACCTTTTGCTAACTGTGGATAACTTTGTTTTCATTTTGTGAATTAATAATGAGTTTCAATGTAAAATGTCTCGAATTTTACCTCTAAAATAGAAATTTTGTCGTATGTGAATTTTTCCAGGTTTTGTTTACATCAGCTGCTAGAAAGGATGGAGACAAACGTACTGATTTAGTGTGCCTTACTGCCTGCTATCTCCAATTAAAAAGAAATGTTTATGCATTTCAGGTGGTGATGTTATCTTCGCTGCAGGAATAATTTTGAATGTATTCTTTTTTCTTGGAGATTACTGATGTAATAATTTTCTGAAAGGATTCGAAGTTATTCTGGTGAAGTAGTTATGGCATCAAGTGTGGGAAGTTCTTTACATGGAGTGAAGTTAACACAAGGAACTAGTAGTGATTTTGACCTTACAAAATGTGTGATTTGCCAAAAGATAGACAAAGGTCACAAGACTACAACTTCAGCAATTGGTAGAAATAATATAAAAAATGCTGCTGAAATCAGGCAAGATGAAGTGTTGCAGAGACTTCGTTCAATGGATTCTGAGATGGAATTTGTGTACCATTGCAATAATACCTGCTACAAATCTTACACACTGAAAAAATCGTTACTTAAATTACAAAGAGATAGTGATGTTACGGTTCAAGACTGTGAGGATGAAGAATCGCCAATTAAACAATCTACAAAAAAACTACGTTCAGACACACTATCCCGTACAGAACCGTCATGTAAAAAAAATCCAGTATGCAAAGTAACATGCGTAGTGTGTGGCCTCAATAAACACGCTGGCGTTAGGGAGAAGCACAGAATTTGTGAAAGTAACTGAGCTTCTGTCTTCCTCGAGGTAGCAATGTTTTTTAAAGATGATGTGTATACGAGAACTTGTGATCTAGAAGATGAGTCATCAGTTTTTGGAGCAGACTTATACTATCATAAAATATGCCTAGAAACATACGTTACTAAATTCAGAAGAAGTTCACAGGAAAACAAAAGCACTGAAAGAAAGTCGCCTAAAGAAGAAACGATGAAAGAACTTTCACCTGTAATCAAATAGCTTCTGTAAGATGGCTGCGGTGTGACTTTGTCAGAAATACGAGATTACTTAAACGGTAAAGGGACAGGAATCGTGATAAGCAACAAAGAGGTCAAGCATTTTTTACCTAAGATTTTTGGAACTACGATTAAATTTTCTAAACCTACTAAAACCAATGAGTCTCTTATTGCCTATTCTTCAAATTTGACTACTAAGACACTAACACGGAGCGTTCGGAACCACAATGCTATAAGAGATGCCGGAATATTAATAAGAAACTCCCTCAAAAGCTGGAACTTTGACCTTGACAAAACAATTGGTGATGCTCAGGATCTGAAGAAGTCATGGATCAATACCCCTGTTCCACAAACACTGCTTGACTTTTTATCAGAACTTTTCCAAGTAGGACGATTGTCTCTTATGTGAAGCTCCACGGAAGACGTGGATTTACTTGAAGACGATGGAGTCGTTGTTAGTGAGACCACTGATAAAGCTGAAGATGACGTACTGACAAAAAAATTCTCTTTCTTGTAGAACTAAGTTAATTTTTCAGATTCTCTTCTATAGTGTGCATAGAGGCAAGAAAAAAACATCTTTACATCTTATGACAGCCAATGTTATACATGAAAAATGTAAAAGTTTGATAACATCTTTCAATAAACTTGGTGAATCTGCCAAAGCTACAACCAAGTTATGCATGCACGTGCCAGATTAACTCAATACACTGTCTAGTCTTGTTTTGACGGTATTTCACTTCCAAGTCGCTTTGTTAGTAATGAATTTACAGTGGGTGCGATGGATAACATCGACCACGAAGAAGCTACAGTTTCAGGTTTGCAAGGAAGTCATGACACTGCTCTGGTAATATTTCAAGAGAAACCTAAAGAGGCAACAAAAAGTCCTATTCACTGGATATTGTTGAGAAGAATTTCTCCAAACGTGTGACGTCTCAACTCACATGTCAAAGCCTAAAGCATTATCTCAAGCAATCGCTGCCTTTGATGGTACCTCAGAATTTAAAAAAGTTTGAAGATTTATTTGATGCGGATGTAAGTGAAGTGGCATTAAGGGAATCTGTGATCAGCATGATGAAAACTTTGCATTCACTCAGTGATAGGGACGTTAACATAACCTTGCGGGCTGTCAACGCAGTGATATCGAAATCTGAAGTTTCTCTTCAGCAAGTTGGGTTCTTACCTATATTGCCATACCCTAATACAGCATACGACAGTTTCTATTTTGCAACGAAAAACTTCCAGTACCTTCTCAATCATCTTCATCAACCCGCTTTACCTATAGCTTGTGACAATGGAGTTTACCACATTGCTGCAGAAATCCAAATTACTTCAAACGAGTTCCTGGACATCGTCCTGATGATGGGATCTTTCCATATGATCAAAGCACTATTGGCGTGCATAGGTAAATGATATATCAGGAAGTGGATTAGAAAACATCCTTATTGAAAACTCAGTATTTGGACCAAGAGTAGTCGAAAGTGTACTGAAAGGGAGTAACTACATTCATTCTACAAAAGCAATGTTCATGCTTGCTGAAGTAATTGAAAGGCTGAAATGGAAAACATTTTTGAAAGGCAATGTCAGTGCACCTAGTAAAATAGTCACCGAGACATTGAGAGCAAATAAAGATAAAGATATTGAAAAAGCACAACTCCTGTTTCAAGATCTTACTAACAATTCTATAAGCTTAATCCAAAGGATGAAAGACTTCTCTCAGATGAATGCGGAGCGATCAGAAACATGTAAGTACTTGGAAGGTTTTTTGTTTCTTGTGTCTCTTCTAAAGAATCTTATTCGAGCTGACAGAGAAGGTAAATGGCTTCTTCATTTGAATACCGTTCAAGAACTCCTTCCAGTGTTTCACGCTTTTGATAGAATCAATTACTTGAGGTGGGCATCTCTGTATTTAGAGCAGATGCGAAACTTGGAATTTCAACATCCACAAGTTTTTGAAAAATTCATGAAAGAATTCTTTGTAGTCCGAAGAACCACAGGAAAATTCAATGTGGTTGGCTTGGACATGGCACTGGAGCAGACGATAAATAGATCCCAAAAAGCACAAGGAGGAATAATTGGCCAAACAAAAAGAAAAGAGTACGTTGTTGAATGGCAGTTAATCTACCACGAGATTCTTGAAATAAGAAATGCTTTCCGATCATTAATAGGCGTTGACTACGAACGTCAGATACATCACGAATTAGTAGGAAAACAGAGTGAGGTGCTTGAAGCAAGCATCTAGATGATGTGCTCTTATATTGACGATAGACAAGATCCTTATGATACCACTGGAATGATGAAACTCCAAAATCTATCGACAAATGAACTTGTACCGCCACATAATGCAAAATCAAAACTTTCCTTTGCTGCAAATGGGAATGCACTTTATCTTTAATTTAGGAGTGAGAGGCTTGTTTCCAAATCAAAAGCACTATCTGCCCCCATACACAAAGTGAAGTTGTCATCTTTCAATTGTGTTGGTTCAGAGGATGCAAGAAATGACAGGTCTAATTCAGTTACAGATATCATCTATGCGCAAAGACTTGTTAATATTTGTAAGGAGAGAGGCATGTTATCGAGCGAGCTTCTAAGTTATGACATTTTACCAGTTACAGCATTGATGGATAAAACAGTGCAACCATTAAACCGCAGAAATCGGATTTGATGACTGCTTTGATAAGGAAATTAGACGATTCCGAGTGCAGTTCTACTTTTGAAAAAAATCTACCGACATATTTGATAGTGGATGTTATGAACCAAATCCGCAGGATGCCTCTAAAAGAATTTTATACTTTCAGTGACCTTTTCGCTGCCCTCGTTGAAAGCATGAGTTCCATTGACCAAGAAAAGTCACGAACGGATTTTGTTTTTTATAGCTACGTAACAAACTCGATTAAGAACGGAGGAAGGGAACGAAGAGCTAAGGTTCAACCAATAACTGTATCTAACATTTCAGCTTCTACTCGATTGCCGGTTCAAATGAACAAATTTTGGGCGTCCATTGAAGTTTCTTTCTTGAAGTTTTTTTCAAACGAAAGGTCTTCAGGCTCTTTGGTTCCGAAAGTCTTCAAAAGAGTGAATACCAATTCACACGTTAGCACGAAACATTGGCACATTATATGACGTTATTCTATCAGTGCATTTCCTCACAGGTTCAAACGTCACTAGTAAACTGGGGACTAAGTTTTTGGCCTTGAAAGCAAATTCTGAAAAGTACCTTCTATATTTTGGCCAGCAATTACCTGCAAAACCGGATACATTTTGACTAGCAGAAAGCTATCTTGTACAGGTGTTAAAGCCTAGGAGTCCGTCTGCAACGTTTGATCAGCTACGGTTCGAACTATTTTCACATTCAAAGACTCCAAATCTGCTATCACTACCATCTAGAAGCTTTTCAATAAGTGCACATCTTCTGCGTATCTTTTTCATGGTTTACACTTGCTCTTATGTATTGAGTTCACTGTTATTAGAACATTCTGGTTGGTCAGTGGATGACGACGGTACGATAATTCCAAACTCTCATTTAAACTTCCTCCCAGAAGATCTCTTGATTACTTGTGGCTGCAAAATGAAATGTACAAAACGTTGTCGCTGTATCTCCAACTTTGTGTGTTGCATAGACTTCTGCAAGTGCTGTGAATTCTGTGAAAATCGAGAGAAAAATGACTTCTAGCTACTTTAACGCATTTAACAAAGGTAGGTGATTACGTTAACAAAAATATAAAATTTTAAATACTGTAGGCTTAAACATATATTTATAAAGAGGTAATTCTTCACCTGATCTACTTACGTAATTATTCTCCAATAATATAACAACATACGATATCATTCAAAAAGGAAAACATCCCTCTCGAATAATGCCTCCTTGATCCGAAGAACATTATCAGTGCTGTTTATTTTAAGAATCGTGAATAATAATACAACGATGTGTTAATAATTTTCTACTTGTATTAGAATTGCAACGTGTGTAGTGAAGCAAACACAAAACCACGGAAGTTTACATTCTGAAAATTTTCGCGCATCAGACTATATTACTTTTTTTGTGGAAATAACTTGTGGAAGATTTTTGTCAAAAATTGCGTCCTTGTATAGAGGATTGTTGTAAGTCTTGGCCAAGAAATCGTTGTCACACAAGATATCATCGTTTGGACATTATGAAAAGAAAATGAAAACAGACTTTTAAAAGATTAGCCAAAATTGGACTTTGCCCCCCCCTCTTCCCCCTCTATTTGTATGGCTACGCCAAAAATCTATACCTAGGTTTATTTCGTAGACTATTTAGAAAGAAAAAAAAACCCTCATTCATTTTTCTGCTACAATCACAATGGCAGCTACAATCATTTTAAGAAAAGTCGGCAACAACTTAAAAGAGGCGCCGCTCCCTAGAATTACGCCCCTATAGAAGAAAACTGCCCATAACTCAAAAAGTCTACCCTCGTGATTTACACTTGTTTAGACATGTACTAACAGGATTTGAAGAGAACAGCAATCAGACATGACTTTCCTACGGGTCTTATGGACAGGGACTAGACTAATATGACAAGAGGGTGGAGAGGGTTTACGTCTTCGTTACGTAGCGCTTTTTTTGCTGTAATTTTTATTTTTATTCTCTGGTTTATGTGCAATATTTTAAACAAATAAATGTATTGATTTCTTTTCTTTTTTTATGGAAGATTGCGAACGTTTATGAATTATGCAGAAGGGATTTGAAGACGCTACTTGACACCAGTATGACTGGTGGCGAATCCTGAATGTATTTACAATACAATAAAATTCCGTTTTGTGGCTATCGTAGCATTGTATTTACGGCACACATTTTTCTGGAGTTAGTTGTTAGTGATTGTAATCACCGCTTGAAAATGCTGTCGCATTCCCACTCGTATCACTATTTCTGAGAATATTATTTAAAACGTGTCATTTCAATCATTACCCACTCTATCTTTTTAAAAAGAGGTTTCACATTTGAAACAGAAGACACTCTTTTCTGTGAAATAATATTTTCCGTGGTGGAACGATCCACGATTTGCAGAGCAAAATAAAATATTAAATCCTAATTCGTCGGATATTCATCTCGTACTGATTTTGCCTTTTATTTTTGAATTTGAATATTTCTGGAGAAATTAAGTTTATTTGCCTTCTGGTATTGATTTAGGACAAGAATAATTTGAAAAGGGATAAACTGAAACAAAAATTCCAAAGAAGATGCACGAAAGCTTGTTCACAAACGAGATGTCCCTGTTTCTTCACGTGTGCAGCCACTTAGAATCTGTAGTCGACGAGAACGAGAAGTTCTTTGCTTCGCCGACACTGGTGAACCAAATACACGAAGCATCCTGGATCTCGGAAAAAAGAGTCGATATCAGACCTAAAGATTTCCACACGAAGCCTCTTCTGTGATGCACTGTAACCCGAAAAGTGATATACAATATTAGATCCTGTTTCAACTGCATCTTCCAGTAGTATTTCCTCCATGCCAGTCATCGGCGTCCTAAAAGGATGGGTACGATCTCCTTAGGAAAAAAAAAATTCGCAATTTCGAAAAATTAAAACTGGTTAATTAAACAAGTTTATGTTGTTAAAGTATTATTACAGTACTACCATTTCCTAATACTTTGATTTGTTAGCGAAAAAAATACCATAGACGAAATATATTCAGATTACTAATGTAATAAGAAAGTTCTACCATTAAAAATAATCCCGAAAATAAGCAAAATTGGCGAAAATAACAAAAATCAAAAAGTGTTACGTAACAAAGGGGGGAGGAGTTCTACCTTGCGTCACAAAGCGTGACAAGGGGAGGGAGGGGTAAAAATTGGTCAAAAATAGTGTTACATAATACGTAGACGGCCCCTTAACACTTCAAATCAAAATGCATAATAATTTCAATTTTCTTCTTCTTCTTCTTCTTCTTCTTCACTAGACCCGACATTTGCTTCTTTCATTCCCTTGGTTTATAATCCTCTATTTCTTACCTGTTCTTTATTCCATCATGGCCCTAGCTAAAGTTTTACACACGGATGTCCTTCCTGCGGTCAAGTCTCATCATTTTTCATGGCACTGCAACGGCACTTAAAGAGTTAGTGAGAAATCAAGATGCCTCAGTGTCAGTCACACTCCTAATAGTTCACAGTCAGTATCATAATTGTCGCTAAATGTGTTGCCTCCAGTGTTTCTTTCAGAAACAATGTTCCCGGGGGAGGTCACACTGAGTATTCCAGGGGGTACTACTGATACTATTCTCTTTAGTATTATATTATAAACTATTATTTTGACACTCTCAGAGCTCCGGGGAGTAGTGCCCACGCAAAAGCAGGTTTGGAAGAAACACTGGTTGCCTTATGCATGACGTCAAGAAATGTCGCTACCGGTTGCAAGCATTTATTTTGCAGACAAGCCGAAGGCTTAAGGAAAATTATAAGTACTTCATAATTTCAGTAATATCTTAAGTACAAATTTAAAGTTCTTCTAACTTTAAGCTCCACATTCGAAATACTGTAATACGGGGTTACTTTGCAATTTTAAGCAATTTTAAAGAAAATCGCGTGTAACTTACAAATGTAATGATTTAGAACATTGTATTTTAAACATATAATAGCTAGATATATAAGGAAAGCATTAGTGCAAGTTCATTAGTAAACATTCAGTATGACTATAGTTATTGAAATATAAATTTTGGGGCAAAGTAACCCCATTGGTGGGGTTACTTTGCACAACATACAAAAAGTATGTTCAACATACGAATATAATGTTTCTGTGCGATGTTTTCCTTCAATATTTATACATTTTACTTTCTACACAAAACTGCATGCAGTCTACAAATATTGATATTAGAATGATGGTACTGGTATCAGTATTTAGTTTGAATTGTAAAGAAAATTATATACTTGTAAAGAAAATTAGCTCCTATGTATTTTCTGGTACCGGCACAGGAACCACATTCTAATAGTTTAGCGTATGTCCCACAAAGATGCCAACTCAGGAACAGAAGAAAAAAATCCCCGTGAACTGATTTGCCTTGGTCATTCATTATGTCCAGAAATAGCATCCCAACCGTAATCAGTGGATTTACGGGGTTTGGGACTTTCATGATTTCTTTCTAAAAAAAATCTAATATTAGTTTTTAGTGATTTCTAAAAAAAAAGTCTAGTGTTTTCTAAAAAAACGAAGCCTTTGTGAGTGAAGCCCCTCTCAAACTACCTTTCTGTATCCGCCATTATTCATAATTTATTTTTCAACAAGAAATTCATTCCAGCATCTACCTAAATAGGAAATTTACTTAAATTTAGAATGCAGGAGGTTCAGTAGTAATAATTTCGTATCTAAGGGGTATTTTGGACCGGTGCAAAGTAACCCAGAGTAGAGGCTGAAATCGCCTTCTCCCAATTTTAGTTTTTTTTATGACTAAAACGTTTCACAATTCAATTTCAACTATTCCATCAAAGTACCGTTATACACAGTAGTATTCTACGAAACTGACTTAACTTTGACGGGAATTCATCTAGGTGAAATTTTGGCGGCCTTTACAGTGACTGCTTTCCATACCTCTACAACAACGAACCCTCCCGGTAATTAGAACTGATATTAACCACCAACATTATAGCCAAAATACAGTTAGATGTTCTATCTCACGGTGTCAGTTGAAACTTCCTTTTTACTGTTCATGGTTTTACCGACAGAGGACTGTGAAACTCTTTTCATATTTTGTGCAAAGTAACCCCTGATGTGCAAAGTAACTCCGTCTTACAGTATTCAAGAAAATATTTCTTTATTTTTATTTTTTTAAATTAATTTATTTATTTACGTATTTACTTGGTGTGTACAAGTGTATAACTGTGTAGGAAGACCTAACTTCATGTCCTATGGAAACTGGAGGTTCAATGCCGCATTCAAAAAACCTCTCGATCGACTTCTGCCCTTAGCCAATTGGATTCAGTCTGTACTTTGTATTCCCATTTCTGCGAGATCCAATCTTAACATTATCCTCCCATACACACCTAGGTCTTCCTAATGGTCTTTTCATCCGATCTGGATTTCCAAATAAAAATTTTGAAAGCGTTCCATTTTCTTCCATACTGGTTACATGACCTGCTCACCTGAGCCCCCTAGACTTAAAGATACCAACAATGTGAGCACACTATTCATTGTATTTTTGTTTCATTTAAAAATAATTCATAGCAATTTGAGAAATGTTTCTTTATGAAATACGAACATTGACCGAACAGCTCTTGAGAAAATTATCAAAAGAGTTTTCTGGACTTATTCATGCAAAATGATATATACTGTAGTTTAGATCGAATGCTTAATTAAGAATTTATTCATAAAACTGGACTAAAATAACTGAAGACATTTTCTTAAAATCATTCTAAAAACTCGCCGCCAAGAATAAACTATCCTTTGTGAATTTCTTAACGAAAAACGATTTGTAACATAGGAAATATGAACAAATGTGACTAAGTCGTTTTAGAAAAAAAAGTTCGAAAAAATTAATTCCCAGATGATGTGAGTTAGATTTGATAAAATTTTAATTAAAAATGACAAGTTTCGTAGCAGGACCTTTATTTATGAAATATGGACAAAATTCCCCGAATCGTTTAAAGAAAAATGGTCTTATCAAACTCACCTCGAAGAGTAAATACCTCTTGTCGGATTTCCCGATGGAAAAAAATTGAACTTTATTACTGTTGCCACGAAAAAATGTTAATTTATGGAAAATAATTAGATTTTTACAGCCGTTTTTTGAAATCAAAATTACATTTACTTTTTTAACCCTTTAATAAGCTAATGTTAATTTATTAAAGTAATGTTATTTTAAAGAGGGGGAAGAAAATTCGAATACCTCTGAAGAATCTTTTACAAAGATCTTAATTTTAAAATTTAATCTCTATTCATCGAACGGTGTGACATCTAGGTGACCTTGAATTAAGACAAATAGACGCACAAACATTAAAAAATAATTCCTTTTTATGTATGTTGAGACAATGAAATGTGTAAATCCGTTTAACTCTAGAATTCGATTTTCGGCCTATGTTTAGCAGAAGGGGTCCAGCTCTTTTCTCTTAAAAAAAAAAGTTACAATTTTGGTAATTTCTGTTCACATTCGGTTAGTTTAGAGTAGGTTAGGTTAGTTTAGGCTAGTTTAGGTTAGTTTAGGTTAGGTTATTTTACGTTAAATTAGTGTTGGGGTCCCGCATAATTTTCCAAAAAATGATAGAATTTCGCTTATTTCTATAATATTAGGTAAGTTTAAGTTAGTTCAGGTTAGCTTAGTTTAGTTTAGGTTAAGTTAGGTTAGATTTGGTTACGTTATGTTACGTCTAAGTATTTGCATCATTCATTTCTCCTGTAAATTTTGTGTTTTTACGTGCTTCTGGACCCCTTGTACTAAACATACTCCCGATTTTCTTTTCACGAGAATTTTCTACAGAACAAAACCTAGTTAATAAACTTATATATTTAACATATAACAACTCCAAGGATCTATCTGTATGTTACAGAAACTTAAAAGTTTAATTTGCTCTGCTAGAAGCTCGAGCGTGCTCCTTTAGTGCACGTGACTCAGATTAGATTCCCACTAGGAAAGTTATGATATTAGAACGCATTATGGCAGTTCAGACTCTAATATGTAAATCATCTCATATAGCCAGTGGCGTATTTAGGGAAGGGGGGCTTCCGGGCTTAAGCCTCCCCCGAAATCTTACTTACTATAGTTAAGTATATGAAATATCTTGCAGAATTTTCACATTTTCAGGCAAAGTCCCCCCCCCCGAAGGTTAGCAAAATCCCTCCCGAAATAAAATCGTAAATACGCCACTGCATATAGCCTTTGTGCTAAAAAAGGAATGTTAAAACAACAATAAACAAATACAATCAAGGGCGTCCATATTGTGGTTTCCAAGGGGGGGGGGCAAATATAAGCGAGGTTTCAAATACCGTATAGTTTCAAATGTTGTATAACTAATGTAAAAATTCTATTGGGCTTTCGATATTCCAAAGTAAGATTTCCCCTTAGAAGGGGGGCAAGCGCCCCACCTTGCCCCCTGATGGACGCCCTTGAATACAATATGTGATCCAAAATTATGGTGAATGTAGTTATACAGTTCCCTCTTTTAATGTTCTATCCATCTCAACTAGCAAGCCCAGTAGCCTAAACCTTTATACAATGCCGAGTGTCGAGTTTGAATGAGTTGTGACATGTTAGCAGTATTCTAGTTTGAGGGAAATTTCCCTATTCTAGGGAAATTTCGTAATTAAATTTAACAAAAAGGGATTTTTTAGACAAAATGTGAAAAATCCAGGGAAATTTTCGCACTTACTGGTTGATTAATAGAAATGCTTATGTTTTTTCTTTATTCTTCATAAATAAACCAATACAATAACAATAGGTTGTGTGTGTCATTCAAAGCAGGCCCGTAGCCAGCCCAAAAATGTAGGGGAGCCCCGGCTGAAGTTAGGGGGGGGCCCGATCCAGCCATATGATAATTCATCACCATATTATAGATCTTTTGCAAGCCTACTGTAAAACTTTTAGGGGGCCAGCAAAAATTTAGGGGGGGGGGCGGTCCCCCTAGACCACCCTTGGATACGGGCCTCATTCAAAGTAACATAATTTGCACTCATTTTGGCTGGATATACAGATATATGTATTTTTTTTTAAAAAAATAATGAAGGCAACAATATAAAAATAGAATAAAAGCAAAGGGTTAAAACAAATGTGGTTGGCACTGAGCTAAGTTAATTTCATAAATTCTGTCATACGAATTGAACACTTAATAAATAAGAGGAAATTTGATAAGAAAAGGGAAAATTTTGAGTCAGTTGAGGGAATTTTTTTTTTAAGTAAACCTACGATCACTGCATGTTAGTTGACTTCCAGAGGAAGAGAGTGAGGACGTGTTAAGAGTGTCTCTCGCGCTCCAACATTAAATTCTGTTCTAAGCTGCAAAAACTACCAAAGAAACTCACGAAAACAGATGAAAACTTGCAAAAAATGATACAAATGATTGTTTTCAAAGAGGCAAATGACTATTCAAGAGCTTCCGAAAAACAAAAGATCTCGTATGGGTCTATGAAAGACATTTTAATTGCCGATCAAGTGGATGGCCTCCTTCCAAATGGCCTCCTTCTTCACCAGGAAAACGCCGTATACCAAACGTTGCTTTTGATCCGCGAGTTGTTGGCCAAGAAAATATTCCTGTCTGTCTGTCTACATTCGCTGTGTTCTGTAGATATAGTACCATTTGATTTCTGGCTCTTTTCACAAAACGTTTTGACGTCATTCCTGACTTTGAAAGGGCCACGACAGAGCAGCTGAACGCACTTCCAAAAGAAGCCTTCCAGAAATGCTTCCTGCCATGGATTCAACTTTGGGATAAGTGCATTGCTAACCAAGGACAGTGCTTTGAAGGAGATTAAACCAAATTTCATGTAAACTTATTACTTTGTTTGGAATAAAATTATTCAACGTATATTTTGATCACATCTCGTACGTAACATTTTTCCTTAATAGTTAAAACATAGAGTGACTGAGGGATAACATGAGTTCTTCTAGTTAAGATTCGATTAGCAAATAGTTCTGATTTTCTTCAGTTACGTGAAGGAAAAGAAACCTATCGTTTAAGTTTCCTGCGCTATAAATAGACATTTGCCATTGTCGAATTTGTCAAACGTATTAGAAGAAAAAAAGGATAAGAAGGAATCTAAAAGAAAAAAAAAGTTAAAGGAAATTAAGGAAAGTGATGAGGGAGTATCTGCTAAATGATTAGAAAAAGGAGAAGAAAGGATTAGAGGAAAAGGAACGAAGGCAGAAGAGAAGAATCACAGGGACATTGGAAAGACGAAGAAAAGAAGGAAGATCATTTCCGGAGGAGTGCGTGGGATAAGGCATGAAGAAGGAGTTAATTACTCTGGATAAAATTTATTTCTCTTTCCTCCCCTTCCTACATGCGTGAAAGCAAAGAGGCGAAAAAGAAACAAAAGTTTATATCTCTTCAAAAAGAAAGGTTCTTCTCTCTCTCTTAGCTGTTTTAGCAAAATGAAGAACGTTCTATTTATACTAGGTTACTTAACCAAAGGTAATTATTTGTTCACCGGCAAACGTTTCAGTAATCTTATCCATTTATTTTATATTCACTTGGAAGATGTTATGTCTAGTAAAAATGCTGTAGTAAAATATTAAAATCTTACCTTGTAATATGCAGGTTCTTGGATTGATTTAAACCTGTACTGTTTTTATTGTAGCAGAGGACAATAGTTCCGAGGTACAACACGCACATTTGTAGCAAGTGGTATCTGGTTCGATAACAGATCTCATATATTTGCAGTAGAATCTTACGCATAACTGATTGGTGCAGCCAGTAAGTTGTTCTTGGGACGCCATGAGTTTTTCAGGGGAATTGGGCATTCTACATGGTAATAGCGCACTAAAAGTCTTTTTACAGAATATGAAAACATCAGTAACTCGCAACCGCTCATACATACGTACATTCATATTATTATTATTATTATTATTGTAGAGCTGAGCTGATTTTGAGCTTAATGTCCTGTTCAGCAACTAGGCTAGGGAGACGGGACCTACTGATTAACTTAGAATCTGAAGCACATGAGCTCCCGCCGGGAATAGAACCCGGATCTCCCATATCAAAAGCGCTTACCCTAACCGCTTTGACACGAACGAGCTTTATTACTATTATTATTATTATTATTATTATCATTATTATTATTATTATTATTATTATTATTATTATTATTATTATTATTATTATTATTATTATTATTATTATTATATTCAAATACATGATAGGATATTTGTAGGACAGAAAATCAGATTGTAAATAGTCAACAAAAGCTGTCTATGGAAATCCAGTTGTTTGACTGCGTTTATAATGGTATAAATGGTTTTAAAAACACTTAGTAAAAATAAGATTAAACTCAGGCACTGTTATGTAATAATCTAGATTCTTGACCATATACACCCACTTAGGCAAATGAGAGTATAAAATGGATGGTTGATTTTAGTTCTTTAATTATTAAAATATATTGACGCAACACAGGAAGTATTTTTAAACTACTTTTCTACATAAGAGCTGAACCTAAAATCAAAGATGAAATTTATACCACTGTAATATGTTTTAGTTTTTTTGGGAAATTAACCTGTGATTCTGAGCTGGAAGGTGACACAAAATGACTTAATGTCTGAGGCATTGAAGTAAGCAATAGCTGCTCTTGAGGGAAGTCACAGAGGTAATAAATAAAATTTTATCACCAGAAGCAAGGGAATGAAAAGTTGTCAATGCCCTAAAAGCTGTGTTCAACAATTAGACATTATGTAAGTATTTTTTTTTATTATTTTAACGATAATTGTTTAATTTATATTGATGTCACTTTCCTGAAGAGCCGCCACTGACAATGTATAAGCTATAGTAACATTGAATTCGTATTTGTTTACAACAGTTTACCTAGAAATAATAATTGCTATTTACAAGTATGAGAAGCCTTATACAACTGTTATGTCCAGTTGCCCATCTATCGCCAGACATGAGAACAATATCCCACAATTATGCCCTTTAGGCTAAGATGATTAAGGGAAGTGAATGATAAAGGAAATATTGGTGGAATGAAAATGTGGTAGGAAATGGGAGTACCCTGAGAAAACCCACGGACACGATGTTGTCCACCACAAACTTGCTTGCCCAACTATCGAATCAGAGACCCCCACGCACAAGAGGTAAGCGCTCTAGCGTTGAGCCACCGTGACCCCAAGAGATATCGAAAAGCGATTTTTTTTCGGAATCGATCCAGTGTCCCAGAAATACAACTTTTCTGTTACCACACTTTTCAACCCGCAAATGATATAAATTAACCATTTCTGATTTTAACGTTGAACACAAGAGAGCAAAAACGGTAACAGATAGGGACGTTTTTTTTTCTAGTCTATGCAGCGTCTCAAGAAAAGTACAATTTTTATTCCCATGTCTTTACTAAAACTGGAAATGGTAGAAATTTATTACTACTTCCGGTTTCAATATTGATCTCTACAGGGCATAAATCAAAAGAGATAGTGAGATGCGATCTTTCCTGAACGATTCAGTATTCCAGGAATAAGTCACGTCTCAGTCATCCCCAGGCCGGTAGCCATCTCAAAAATGTAGGGGGGAGGGGCTATCCAACCATATTATATCCACCATATTATCACCATATTATCACCATATTATATAGTTCATTTGCAAGCCTACAGTGAAAAATTTAGGGGGCCAGCAAAAATTTAGGGGGTCCCTACCCAGGTCCGTATCCAGGGGGTCCAGGGGGTCAGGTCTCCCTGAATTTTTATTGGTCCCTCCTAAAATTTTCACGGTAGGCTTACAAGTGAACTATGGTAATGAACTATAATGTGGTTGAATCGCCCCCCCAAACTTCGAGCGGGCCCCCCTAAATTTTTGGTCTGGCTAAGGGCCTGACCTAACCCCTAGACTCCCCGTGGATACGGACCTGGTTATTCCTCTGTTGAAACCCCAGAAAGAGGTGAAAATCGACCGTTTCCTCTTTTAATTTTGATTGGCATAAAATAAAGATGATAACAGATAGCGCTTTATTTCTTTTGGAATTGATTCAATGTCTGAAGAAAACGCATCATCCTCACCTGTATGTCTTTACCAAAACCAAAAGTGATATAAATTTTGTAATGTTGAATTTTTATGCGTTAAAACTCTAGTGCAGTTTTACAAGGTGAAAGGAAACTAGTTATTTGTGATCTCCAGATAATCTATGAGGCATTCGACAATCTAATTGCTCGTAATACTATTTTAAAATAATGTTCTTTCGCTTATATACTCCATTCGTTTTAAGTATATATTGGCTTTCTCGGGGCTTTTTTCTTTACTCCCAAATTATCATACAGAGCAGGCAAGTAGCCAAGGGGGAGGGAGCGCTCCCCTTCGAGACCAAAAATAGAAAAAAGGTAATGAGAAAAAGAAGGTTCAGCGATAAAAATAAAAACTACAGAAAGCTTTTGGTTACTCTTTCTTATGAGGAGATTTGTATTACTTGCAATACATGGTGGCGAGGTGAGCGAGATATCCTGGAAGGGTCAGAGAATTTGAAATTTCTAGAAAAGTTACAGAATTCTCAGAATTTCTGCTACTAGTTAGGGAGATTTCAAGCTTCCGAAAGCATAGTGCCGTTGAATAACAGCGTGGACAATTTTTTATCATAATTTTTCGACATCGCATCCTTGCAGAATCAAACATGTTATTTCAAAAACAATTTTCTACTGCTCCTTTAACCTGTCAGTTGGAACCGACGGTAGTTGACGGAATAATAAAAACAAAAATTTATGTGGAAAAGGAGTTCTATTAGCATTTGATTCAACAGAAAAAGAAACACAGATATTGTAAAATATTTTACAGGACATTATTGAGTATGTACTTTTTATAATAGTGAATATGTACTTTTCATTATAGTTGAGATCATAATAAAAGGAAAATTGTTATATTTGACTGAAGAAAGAAAGGAACGTAAATATTGTATAATCTTTTTCAATATTTTTTTTTAAATTCTTTTATTACTCGAGATTTCTTCATAGTTTGTTATTAAACTACTTACCAACATATCCTCATTTTATTGTCCTAACAAACCAATATATGTTGATAGTATGTAGTTTACATTGATCAAGCTCCTGAGCCTTCAGAATTTCATATCACCCCCCTCCCCCTCCGTTACGAAATCCTAGCTAAACGAACTAATATATGTTCCAGTAAAATAATTTAGAATGATCGAGCCCCTGGTGTGATGATCACAGTATTTCATGTCACGTACCCCCCCCCCTTCACGAAATCCTGGCTACGTGCCTGATATAGGGAATTAAAACATTACGGTTTATCCTTGTTAGCAGTCCATTTCCTTTACTGTACAGTACACAACTATGGCACGTTAAACTAAAGATTTAAATTAACTTTTTCTTCAGCGCCGTAACTTAGATTTTTTTCGGGAGGGGAAGTATTAATACGCATATTTAGGCCCCCTAGAAAAAGTTGTTTTCTAATTCGTGGACCACCTCTTTCCATCTTTCTCTTACTCTTTATGGGCCCCCGAAGCCTGTGGGCCCTCCAGCATGGCACAGTCTGCGGGGGCGTTAGTTACGCCCTAAGGCTGTTCCATCCATGAAAAATTAAATAAAGGAACAATATTGAGAAATCTCAAAACCATACGAATAAATATTATTTCTAGCGTCTCTAATAGTGGACATTTTTTACCGGAACGTGTTACAACAAAATACTTTGGCTTGTGTAATATTTACCTGTACCTTGGGCAGAAAGTACTCATACATATGCACTATACTTAGTAGAATGTTCATTTCATATTAACAAAAGAAGAATGTTTTTAATATGTAAGAGATTATTATGGGATAGTTGTTGCTATGGACATGTTTTATGGTTACCTAGTCAGTGAATTTGTGTACTTAACAGTTTTAAGAAAAGGATATTATAAGTTATATCAAATAATAAACCAGTTTAACATCGGTTATAGACGTTGTCAGTTTTATTAAAAAGGTGAGATTAATGGTATATAAATATCGAAGTTAATATTTTTAATGTCAAAGAAATACTACCACTTCGAATTTTTACCTCAGCAAACGAACCAGGTTTACGACTATCATTTTGATAAGTCGTTGTAAAAATTTGGTTTACCTCACCCGGGAAATTGTAAATTCAGTTCCCGAAGAAGAAGAGTAAGGTTGAATTTACTTTTACTACAGTTAATGAATACGAACTTAACCATATTGCGAAGTGGTAAAGTAATCATAAGAAAAATGGACAACGAAACAATGCAGCATGAATCAAATACTAGTGACCAAGGTGAAACTAGTGTAACACCAGGTTTGTCATCGGAAGATATCTTGTTAGCTTTACAGCGACAATTAATGCAGATGTCTACCGAGATAAAGAAGCAAAATGAAGAATTAAAGCAGACCATAGATCAAAAGTCTGACGAAGCTAACAAGCGAAATGAAGAATTAAGTAGACGAATGGAACAGAAGTTTGACGAAGCTAACCAGATCATGGAACATAAGTTCAACGAATCTAACAAGACCATGGAACAGAAGATAGAACAGAAGTTTGACGAAGCTAACCAGATCATGGAACATAAGTTCAACGAATCTAACAAGACCATGGAACAGAAGATAGAACTGAAGTTTGACGAAGCTAACAAGCAATATGAAGAATTAAGTAGACGGATAGAACAGAAATCAGATGAAACGAAACAAACAATTGTCCAGGTGGTGAACGACCTATCCTCACAGTTCGAGGAAAAGTTAAAAAGAATATCCGATGATTGTCAGGAAAAGCACAATCACCAAAATCAAGAAATCTGTGCTGTAAAAAAAGATTTAGAAGTAATAGAATCTTCCCTTAAGCAGCAAAAGATCCAGGTTAGCAACAATTCTAATAACATACGTGTAAATACGCAGTTGTTAGCTACTATTCAGGAAGAGATTAAAATGTTACAGGCCAAAGACAACATTTACCGTAATAACTTGGGTAGTGATCGCTTTGAGTTTCCCCGCTCACCAGAGATGAACTCGCCTTCGCCGGGGTCTGATGAAGATATTATACTAGAAGAAAGTTGTCCGAAGAGTACTGATGAGCGAAACATAGATGGTGCGACGACACAGCATGTCATGGATAGGAACTATCACTCAACAAGAACAAGGAATGAGAAAAAGAAGGTAAAATTAAGTGTTAAAATGAGTGAAATTAGAGCTATGAGCAAATTCAGTGGTAAGTGTAATGAGAATGCTACTTCTTTCTTAGAGAAATTCCAAGACGAATGCAATATAATGTGCATCGATCGATCCCAATATATGAAATTAATACCCCATGTATTACTCCCACCTTGTTCCTTATGGTTTAAGGCAATACGTGATCACATTAGTACATATGAGGAATTCAAAGCGGCATTGATCGCTAATTATGAAAATGACTTTTTGCTGGCAAATAGAGATGCCACCCTTAGAAATCAACACTTCAATCCTCGATTGCACAAATCTCTTGTAGAGTTTGTTGTAAATGTCTACAACGAATTAAAGGTCGTTAATCCTTTGCAATCGGAATCGAGAATAATAGCATCGATTCGAAATTTGCTTCCATTTAAATTGCAACAGATCTTATTTTCCACACAGTGTATGAGTTTCAGCCATTTATTGATGCTTGTTCAATGCTACGAAACTCAATACCATGCCATGAATCCACAATCAGGAATGGGTAAAAATAAGAATAATTCAGATCATTTGGTGCCTGTTCGGAATTTAAATATTCGGAGTGTGAATAATACAGAACCTAACCTAAGCCGAGTATACTCTAGCAATCAAAATGAGCACAATAGGCAAGGTTATGTGGGGACTCCGCCTAACCTAACTAATCATGGTAATTATGATGTCAGATCACTCAACCGCAATAGATATAAAAATAATCGAAGTACTGAGCGAAATTCCAGAAATGCAGCGAACTACGTGAATAGACGTAATTGGAGATCAAGAGATGGCACTCCATATCAAAATCGGAATCACGATGAGGGACATGTACAACACAATGTAGAACCTAATCATGATAGCGCAATACAGTGTACTCTATTAGAACCGTATGCAAGTACGAACGTAACCTGATTACCGTTACTGAAATTAGGTTAAATTCGTGTTAGTTATAGATTCTTGTAAATTTTTATTTTTGAGTTTATGTATAAATATCAATAATGAAAACAATCCTTATAACTTCGCTATATAAGCAATATGAGGAATTATAGTTCGATTTATAATTGATTAAAAGCAAAGATTATTTATATAAGATTAATTTGTGTTAAAACTTTATTGTTAAAGATAAGTATTGATGAAATGAAAGATTTGTTAGGAATGTATTTATATATATGTATATGTATACGTGAAATATAATGAATAGATATACAAGGTGCGATTAAAATATGATGGACATGAGTAATGTAAAAAAACACTAATGTAAACGGACCAGTGGTTCTTGAAGATAAAAGCCAAGCCTACTCATGACTTTTATATTCAGTCCCTTTGTCGAGCGACATTTTATACAACAAAATACTTTGGCTTGTGTAATATTTACCTGTACCTTGGGCAGAAAGTACTCATACATATGCACTATACTTAGTAGAATGTTCATTTCATATTAACAAAAGAAGAATGTTTTTAATATGTAAGAGATTATTATGGGATAGTTGTTGCTACGGACATGTTTTATGGTTACCTAGTCAGTGAATTTGTGTACTTAACAGTTTTAAGAAAAGGATATTATAAGTTATATCAAATAATAAACCAGTTTAACATCGGTTATAGACGTTGTCAGTTTTATTAAAAAGGTGAGATTAATGGTATTTAAATATCGAAGTTAATATTTTTAATGTCAAAGAAATACTACCACTTCGAATTTTTACCTCAGCAAACGAACCAGGTTTACGACTATCATTTTGATAAGTCGTTGTAGGGCCCATGGCTCATTTTTGTTTAATTTAACTTTTGTGTGCTGTTTTGTTTATGTAATGTAGTGAACTTGCTTGATACTTCATTTATAATTTCATGTGCATATCGTATATGGAGTAAGAAAATTTTGTCTTAAAGTGGACCCCGTAGAACGGTTACAAGCTTCCCTGGGGGGGGGGAGGTTTCTCCCTGTGCCCCACAAGTTAGACACTGTTTCTCTTAATCTGTATGTTATATAAAATGTAATTAACTATGTTAGTGACTTCGTATCTTGAACCATGAGATCGATCTCGATCGAATTTTCAACACAGATGAGGTTCGGGCCTGGAATGCATTTTATTATTTCACATTGACGGTGCAACTTAGGGGAGAGAGAGAGTAATAAAAATAAATAAAACAACAACCCTTCAACCATCGGACAGATTTCGATCAAATTTTCAGCATAGATGAGGTTCGGGCCTGGGATCGTTCGTATCATTTCTCTTTGACGATACAACTTATTGCAGGGGGTGGGGGAGGAGGAGAGATATTTAAAAATGATTTAAAATTACCGATATTAATGCTGAATCCATACTTTTCGGGGTGGCTGTAACGAACAGTGACACTTCGGATGTCATTTAAAGCCAAATTCAGACCTTTATGTTCAAAATGAAGAGTATTCTTCCCGTGCGAAGAACGAGTGTTCTTCTAGTATAATACGAGGGCGGGGTGAAAAGTTCTCGACCTGAACCAGAGATGGCACTCCAATCAACAAAATTTTATTGTTCTTGCCGCATATTTTTTTTATTCCTGCCCCATCCTAGCCAAGGCTCATTTTCATTGGCTGATGGGATCACGTGTCAACCTTCTTTTCGCCATGTTTTTCATTGTATCAGTGATGCCAATTGAAGGGAAATTTCCCTTGGCGCAGGGAAATTTTGAGTAAATTTTGAAGAAAAGGGAAAAAGGGAAATTGCTTGTAATCTCTTAATATTGCAGGGAAATTTGAACCTCACTTCAATCATTTATGGATTGAATGTATTTACGTATCTGATTAATCTCATTAAAATTCAGTATAAATTCAACGTCGTATTTATTCCAAACCGTTGCACATATTTCAAATAAATTCTCACAAGTTATCTTGCTTTGCATTCGTTAATATTTATCAACATTACACATCGATCAACATATTCAGTTAAATTCGAAACATTACAACAATGCTTATTTAAAATATTTTATCAAAATTAATCTTCCGATTGTTGAATTAAATGCAATGCAATAAGATAAAATATTTCTCAATTAAATTATCACTCCAACTATTATAACAGTTTGGTTTTCCCAACAGAAGATGTTTCCCCCAACCAGAAAATTGATTGTGAAGAGGGTTGATCGATGTAAGAGAAGAAAATCTGCGTGTTGTGAATGTAAATATGTATACATGGGCGAATACTGGGTCATTAGTGTGTGTGTGTTTGTGTAAGTTTACAAATTTTCTGATAACTGTGAGCACAGAATTATAAATTCTTAAGAATTACGCATCTCTAAACTTTGGGTTAGTTTGTATTGTGGTTATGAACATTCCTCGTGTACAGCCAAAGACAGTAGCAGCTCGAGTTTTCTTTGTAACTGTTCGTATTCGTTTCAGTAAATATGGGAGTGCTGTTCTTTAGTAAGTACATACCAAATGTATACTTAATATTTCCTTTGTACCTTAGCTTACATTAATATTAAAATCTATCATGATATATAGGATAAAAATTAAATTTACATAATATTTATTTTATATTCTTTATGATTTATTTAGGTTGTCCGTCCTGACCGAGGTATTTATAGGGTTTTCCCTCAGTCACACCAAACAAATGCAGATATTGCACCTTTAACATAGGTCCTAGCCTACACCTTTCCATATTCTTTCCCCTCCTCTATCGCGACGCCTTAGGTACCTAAAACAACAAATCAAGTTTAAATTCTGCGTAAGCTCAAAGGGAGGCTGTTAGGTATCTGCTTTTATGTGGTTATAAGATTGGAGTGAGGGGGTGGAAGCGAAAATGATTAAATATACGTTTACTAAGTACAGTACTTGAACGGTTTGGATGAAGGGAAATTTTGTCCGGAAAAGGGAAATTCTGAAGCTTGTGAAGGGAAAACGGCTCTGAAGAAATTGGCATCACTGCATTGTATCCATCATGGAACATGAGCATGAGGCGGGTTGAAAATGTATGCTAAGAGAATATTAAAATAAGACAGTGTGTGATTCGCACGGTGAGTAATCAATTTTCGACGATATTTAACCAATAGAAGGCGATGGAGCAGATAACTTTTATAAAATGGGTTATCGATCAGTATTTACAGAATGAGTTGCAACTCTGTAATCCGCCTATCCTTGTTGTTTGTTGGATGCCGAAGGGGGTTGTATGTCTTTTGTTGTCAATTTCATTGAATAATCTCCAATTTACTGATGATAATTCTCTACTTGGCGATAGTGCTACGAGGAATCTTTCCTACATTATTACTGCGATTATCTGTTTCACATTCTCTTTAGTTTCATTACACCTATTGTATACTTAGTACTGGTAAGCGTCAGCTTGCAAATGATTATTTTCACTTAAGTTTATTTCCCTAATCGACTATTTTAGTTCGTTGTATATTTCTTTTCACATCTTTAAAGTAAAATAAATATTAACTGCCCTACATTATATCCTTTAGTCTAAAGATGAATTATTAAATGGTGCTTAATAATTAGCCTGGTTTAACTCAAACGAAATATTGCTTGTAGACCTTTGGTTCAGTGCCTTGCCGTGGAAAATCAGCGCCCGAGAGTATACGACGGCGCCCCCTTCCCCCCGTACATATGAATGAGATCGACAGACCAGCCGCGAAGTGCCACCGTGGTTCGCGCGAACAAAAATATACACCGCTTTTCCTTGATTTTGAGCATTTTTATTACTTTTTCCTTCCATTTTATATATACTATATTCTTTTTTTCCTCCCGAATCTTGCCCCCCTTACTTCAGCACTCGGGGCTGTCACCCCGCTCCTCCCCAAATACAGGGTACTGTACTGGTTTTCCCCATTAAATCTCCGTATGGCAAAAAAAAAAAAAAAAAAAAAAGAAGAAGAAGAAGTACGGAAATTGTTAGCACGCAGAATGCAGGTAAAACCGTTCTTCGTTCTGTTCTTCGCGTTTCTTAACAGGTAAATACAAGGATGGTTATTAGTAAAATGGGTCTGATGATATTTTCCCGAATTTTGCCCTTTATTATTTGAGCTTATCAACTGTAAAATGGTGTATTAGTGTAAGGGTTCGGGTCTTGGGTCTAGTCTGGAAGGAGTGAGTGATTGAAACGAAACGTGCAGGATTCATAGCTTTTCAGCCTGCAATAAAAATGCGAGAAAAAAAATAACATTTTTAATTTGCACATTCAAAGGGGAACCGGAGCATTACCCTCAAAAATTGTTCGAATATGATAGAGCTTAAGAATTTTAATCTGCGTAACGTTCTGAGAACATAGGTCTAAAGGTTATTAATTTTTTTTTTTCTGTTCCCATTTTGAGGGTACAGATGGGGCATATTTCCCCATAAAATCCTAAGGTCCGGCTCTTGGGTCTAGCCTAGAAGGAGTTGAGCGATTGAAATGAAATTTACAGGATTCATAGGTCTTCAGCTTACAACATAAACGCGTAAAAACTTTTTCCATTTGCATATACAAAGGGATACGGGAGGATGACCCTTAAAAATTGTCCAAATGGGAAGAGACTTACAAATTTTAATCTGTGTAACGCTGAGAGCAGGAATAATTTATATTTTTTTCAATTCCTGTTTGGAGGGAGCAGAGAGGGCATATTCCTCCGTAAAATTCTGTGGTTCGGCTCTTGTCTCATTTGGACAATTTTTGAGGATCATGCACCTTTGTATGTACAAATGGAAAATGTTATGTTTTCGTGTTTTATTATAGGCTGGAGAGCAATGAATCCAGCAAGTTTCGTTCCGCTCGTTAAATTCTTTCTAAGCTAGACCCAAAAACCGAACCATATGATTTTAAAGAGAAATATGCCCCCTCTGCTCCCTCCAAATAAGAATAGAAAAATTTAAAAATTATTTATGTTCTCAAAACGTTACTCGAATTAAAATTTGTAAGTTTTGTCCCATTTCGACAATTTTTGAGGAACATGCCCCCCATCTCCCTTTGCATGTGCAAATGAAATTTTTTTTCACATGTTTATTGTAGCCTAAAAAGCTATATATGAATCCTCCAAGTTTCGTTCCATTCGCTCAAGTCCTTTTAGGGTAGGCCCAAGAGCCGAACTCTAACCATGTAGTATTTGCCTCTTATTACTATTGGGAAATGCATAGAATAATTCTCAGTATCTCGACTAGGAGTCGAATCTGGAACTCCTGGTAGCTTGCTACTGATAGGTGCTTTACCGGTTAAAGTATCGAAGCATTTTCATCTGGTAGCTGACCACCAAGAAGTCCGAGTTTGGGTTCCGAAGGGAGTGCTCTGTTAAAAGTTATCTTTAAAAGTTGAGAACAATGCTCTTTCTTGTGCAAAACCTAGGTTAAAAAATGCCGATCTTTTTTTTAATGGCAGTTTCTTTCCTATAAGTCTAACTACTACATTTCAGAACAATTTTGTCACCACCATAAACTTTTACTAAGATATTTTTATTGTTGATCATTACACTGATGGCTTTTTTGTAATTTTTCAATATAGTTCGACTTAAAAAAAACGCTCTACGTTATATTGGGAGATGAAAGGTGGAACGTAGTGTTACTTTTACACTGAAGTTAAAATATTCAAAAAAAATTCTAGTTTTTCACAAACACTTGCACTTCTATGCAAACTATCAATAAAGAGTATTTATTCAGAAATAGTGAGGCCTTCGTAGGAGTCAGTGAGGAAGAAAAGAACTGAAGCTTGCAAAAGGATGCTGCACCATGGCAATGCTCCAAGCTGTTTGCTGCTTCTCACCAGGAAATGGTCGCCAAGAACAATACAACTGTTGTATCGCAACCACTCTACTCACCTGATTTGGCACCTGCAGACTTCTTTCTATTCCCCAAGTTCAAATCCACCTTGAAAGGTCACCAATCCATAGAAAATTTAAAACAATCGCTATGAGGCCTTTATGCTATTCTAAACTGTGAGCAGTGGCGTAACTAAAGGCTTGGGGGCCTCCCCGCAGACAGCGTGAAGCGAGGCCCCTTTTCTACGTTCCACTTCACGATTTGGGGGCCCCCTGATGGCTTGAGCCCCTCCGCAATACGGGGTCTCCGGGGTCCTTATTTACGTCTCTGTATTAGTAATAGTAAAGGGAGCTATTTTGAAAGAGATAAACCTCTATAATGTCCATAAACCGTAAACACCATATATTTAGAAAGATCGATTTTCTGCTGGAGAGGCTGTTTTTAAATATAAAAATTGAGAGTAAGGGAAGAAAATGAAACATAGAAGTCTCACTAGGGAAGGGTCCAAATGAGGCACTCGAGTTACCGAACGACATGTATCAGATATGAAAGAGGGTGTGAAACTATGTACACTCATGTCCAAAATGATTGTCGCATATGTATAACTGTCTTCTTGCAAGAATATAATTTGATAATGATTTTTCGGGGTACTTTTAATATTGACACTATGTGTATAATCGGGAAATGTATATTTGTGGTAAATTTCATAGGAAAAGAATTATAAATACGAAGTAATGAGTAAAACAAAATGTTGCTAAATAGACAAGCACATTTTATTTTCGTTTTATTGTTCTTATTTACTGCTCTTTTGACATGAAATTTGTCACATACATGTCTTTGCCGATGATATACATACTAACATTATAAGAAATACCGGGCGAATTCGTTATCAAATTATATTCCTACAATAACATATTTATAGACATGCGACAATAATTTTGAACATGAGTGTACATATGCAAATTTATAGCGTCTGAGGGCAACATGGGAAAGCAGGAGAGCCGCAAGAAATATGGCCGATCGTAGGACCAAGCAACACAGACAGCTAAAGAATAACTCGGTCTACGCATGAATGGCCACAGAAATTAACGTTAAAGGTTTAGTAGTAGATGCATGATAAGATTTGCTATGTGTAATGAACATCCTGGCTCCGATAGGTATATAATATATTGATATAATTATTAGAAACAGCTTCACAAGTTTTGAAAATTCTGATTTGTTCACAGCATTAGTAAAAAGTCACTTCACATCTTTACAATCGTCACAAAATCCAAAGCGATGTGCAGCACATAAGGTCCATAAGAAATACAGACATCTTGTTTGTCCCTTTCTGTCGTTATTACGGAGACACAAAACACATCGACCAGGTCTGATTATTTAACAGCTTAGGGCTGATCCTCTTCACTCAGTATTCCAGATATTTCTTTCATTGTCTGTCCCTTACTTATTGATGCCATGATATATTGCACTTCAGCCGCAAAGTGTTCGAAAGAAAATAAAATTAAAAAGATATCCAACAATGCTATTTTCGTAAAACAAAGAACACCCTGGGGTCGTATGCGACTGAGTTGCACTAAATAAACACAAATAATGCCCAGAACCAACAACTAAAATTTCCTAATTTGACCACTACTCAAACATTGAAGGTAGACAAATTATGAACACTTTAGGTTATTTATCGCAGGCGCAGATGGGTAAGTCAACACACGTGGGGTCGCTGGCTACCCCAGGGTGCCTTTTCAGGGTTAAGAAATTGCGAGGAAATTGAGCTCGCGAAACTTTGTTTCGTTTAAGTGTTTTAGCAAAAAGTAGAATGAGGAAAATAAACAACAATGAAGTACGAAATTTCTATAAATATAAATCTTAGCATATCATTCAAGATAGAAGAACGCTGTAAGAATTGGAAAGAAGGAAAGATACATATGTTTGATTGATCTACTATGTCTCAATACAAAATAAATTCTTGGAGGAAGAACTTTTCCTCCGATTGACATACCTTTTGGGTGTAAAACTCATCATTTACGAAAAAGATTGAAATATGTATGTTGTGTTGGAGTTTGCAAGTGTAATTGTTAGGAATACTTTCATTCCTCTCTTCTAAGTTTTTGCTAAAAGTAGTAGAATTTGTCCCTCGTGTTTACATTCCTATACTATGTTACCTGACTGTCTTTTTCATTCTTGCCCTTGAAAATCCTCTATTTGAACTTTCATAACCATATTTCCGTGATATCTAATACTTTTGCGACCCCTTGAATTATGTAAAAGTTAGAAATGAATGATAATAGAAAAGGGACACAGGAGGCTGACTGCCCCCTTCTCTCCCGGGGACGACACCTTTTCCGGCAGACACGTTATATTTTACTGTAGGTCAAGTATAGTACAACCTCGTTTATCCGGCCTTCGTTAATCTGGATCAACGGATAATCAAGATCAGATTTGTCAACATTTCAGAAAACAGTTGTCGACACATGAAGATACTGCGCATCAACTGACAAACAATGTAGCGTACTTAGAGCATCAGCCTGACACAACTACAGCTGAATTATTAATGATAAAGTGTCTGTATGACCTTGCTTCATTCAAACGCCACATGTGTTTGAAAGAGAAGACAGTGGACCAATTCTCTGTTAAAAAATGATGTGAAAAGTTATCGTAATAAACGGAAAGTCTGGTAATTTAAAGATTTGTTTTGCTTATTACCCATATTACACGTATTATCCGGACTGCCTTTGGTCCCAGTTAGTCCGGATAAACGAAGTTATACTGTAGTATAAAATTACCTATTTCGGTGTACAAAAATTTGCTTCCTCCCTAGATTTTTCTGCCTCTTCGCTGAATCCATCCCCCAAAGAAATGAAGGGTAAATTTCTACTATTAAGAATCCAAAACAGTGAGTTTGCAATTTGTTTTCTCTGAAAGATATGACAATACTTTTGGATGTTACATGGAGTTTCAAAATCCTCTTACATTTTACATGGTGAATTGTTGATTTATGTGATACATATAATAACACTTTGAGAATATATATTATATTGTATACATAGAGTATTTACAAAGCTGTAATTGATTAATATTCTTTGTCAGTTCTGCTTTTGTTCTCTTCAACAACAACAGGAAAGATTTTTTTTAAATATATAATTATCCAAGGTGGGAGGTAAATACAATATTGATTTTTTAGCTTGGCAAAACTGGGTCAGGTGTTTGAAAACTGATCCAGTAATTTCTCGATAGCTTCTGCTTTTTTCACACTTAATCACGAAAGCCATGTTTTACAATAAAAGAGAAATGTTGAAAAGGGCATAATCCTTTTTGGTATTGTTGCTAGTAGACGCATCTCTTTATCACTTTTACGTACGCTGACTGTGGTTTTAGCTACTCATATATATGTCTCTGTATGTGTGCGTGCGTATGAGTGTTAAATATACCCCTATTTATTTACTACCCACTGCCAAGACCAACCAAAGGTCTATATATTGATGATGATATAGCTGGCCTTAAATAGAGGAAAGAACATATATATATCCTGGAGTATATACATACATCAAATCTTCCCCTTCTGTGATCAAAGCAAAGCCTCCACATGACACAGAACGAGGAGCTAAGTCAATGAGCCAAAGTTGGTCGATGTGTATAGAAAGGTTATGTCATGATTATGTACAGGAGACCAATCCACGGATTTTGTTGCCTTCTTATACACATATATGAGTTGACGAAGATGCAAGGCATTGAGTGCGTGCATCACTAGCTTCCGCTTTGATGTTGTACCCACACGTTTTTGTTTATACTCTCTCTCTACTTACATATACGCAGTACTTCACTACTATACACACACATAATATCCTTCGGGATATTACTATAGAGTTGAAACATACTTTTGTAACAAACAGTGGGTGCTTTTTGTACTATTGACGAGTAAACCTTTGCTCTTTTGCACTAGATAAGAATTAGAAAAATACTATCCGAAATTATTTCCTTGTTTCTGTGTATCGAAACTTCATTATTAACATGTTAGACCCAAAATCTGGTCTATGATCAAAGATACTTTCAGCTTTGCATTATATCTTTTAATATTTGTATGTGCTGTATATCAAAATAAGAGCTTAGCTTTCATATGCTATGTTATTAGTTACAATACAGTCAAAAGCATTAAGTGCTAGAGTTAATGAAAATGGCACAGAATCAATACTGATTTTATATTTTACATGGACATGAGATATACTCCATGGTCTCCTCCTGTTTGTCTAGTGGATAACGTGCGCGCCTGTGGTGTACGTGCTCCCGGGTTCGACTTTCGGTGGCGAGCTTTAAAATTTGCAAGCGTTACTCGTTTCTGGTTTCACCTTAAACTGTAGGCTCACATCTAGTATAGACTCGGTGCTGAAAAACTTTAATAAATACATTAATATACATTGTAAATAAATGAGATGTACCATATTAATGAGCTAAACGGTTAACATTACTGTATTGGTGTACATGGTCTCGGGATCTATTACAAGTATGTCTAAACATTATTATTAATATTATTATTATTGTTATTATTATTATTATTATTATTATTATTATTATTATTATTATTATTATTATTATTATTATTATTATTATTATTATTATTATTATTATTATTATGGTCGTTCAGGACAGACCAAGACTTTCGCACGTAAAATATTGATGATTCAATGTAGTATCTCATTAATTCTACAGAACAGACTATGATTCATTGCGAATAATTTTGATCCTTTGTGACGAATTTTGCGCATGGCAGTATTGTAAATAAAGATGGCGGCAAGTAATGTATTGTTGCTGTGGAACAGCAGTGTGTAATGTAATTTCTTGTAAAAAGAGAAGGTGAAAACTGCAGAAGGTTTGCGTGGACTCCAAGCACAGGCAACAGTATGCATACAAATGGTGTCAACAGTTCAGTGAAAGACAAGAATTTGTCGCAAGAGAACCACACAGAGACATTTGACGAACTGCAGTCATCACGGTGAATATCGTGCGTGTTGAGCAAGATTTCCTTTGAGTAGCGATGAGTAATATCATAGACATTGAGTGTTGGCAGTGTGGAGACAATCATTCACAACAATTTACTCTTTCGTAAGGTGTGTGTAAGATGGGACTTTGGCATTTTGACATTCGAGCAGAAGGCAGGACTCAGGTTGATCTGTGAACCGGTTTCGAAATGAGAGAGATACGTTTCTGGAGTCTATCATCACGTGCGATGGGACATGGTTGCAGTAATATACCCTGAGACCAAACGAAGCAGTTTTGGAGTGGAGTTGTCCAGAAAGCTGTCCTACAGCGATGGCGACACCAACCTACTTCATTCTTCGAGAAAGGCATCAGAAACCTTCCACAACGATGGTGTGTTAATATTCAGGGGGAATATTAAAGAAAAACGGACATAGTTTGTGACGAGAAGACTAAAAATATTATTCTTAGTCATACTTATTTTACTAAGTATAAGAAACAATGTGTTATGTATTATCTGTCAAGAAAGTAAATGTACACCTATTTTTCGAGTCTGGCATTCCTGCTCTCCATCCGTGGAGAGTATGAGAATTAAATCAATCAAATGTTTACTGAGGGGCAAAAAGAAAAGTTTAATCTGAATAAGACATTGCAGAGGGACACAAGCTGTGAATACGAATAGTGCATAGTGTAAATAAAGGACGACACCGAAAGAGAAAGCCAGAAACAGCTGTTAAACTTAGAAAAAAGAGTAAAAATTGTTGAAGTGGGAACATAAAACACAAATACAACAAATACGCCGACAACTAAACAATCACCATGCCATGATCTTGGTGTAGTGGTTAAGGTGCTGGCTTACAAATGCAAAGGTCGCCGGTTCGAATCTTCGGTGAGGACATTTTTAAAAATTTTTGTTAATAATACATACAGCTCATGAGAGATGGTAAAAGAGGTCGTATTTAGTCTTTCGTAGCAATTATTATTGGTAATGTTTAGTACTGATAGAACTTTTTGTATTTGCGTATTGCTTTTATTCTTTTCTTCATTTCAAAAGAGAGGAATATCCGAACAAATGCCACCAAAATTCCTCATATTTTGAATGTAAACGCCATTTGCAATTAGTAAAGAATAAAAATTGAACGTTCCGATGTAGCTGCAAAAAGTAAAAAGAAAAACATGGAAGTAGACCATACTCATGGCTATTAAAAATACAATTTCTACATGCCTTACACCTCCCGACCACGTTTCTACGTTAGCAAGTAAGAGGTTTGTGTTTAGGTCAGGCTGGTCAATACGTTTTGCAAAGGGGCCCGGTTTAGCTCTGACGCACCACAGGTGCGAGAAGGGAGCAAAACACTTTTTCTCTCTCCCTCTGTGTGTCTATTTATCTATCTATCTGTATATATATAACGCTATTTGTGAATGCCATAACCACCCTAATTCTCAGCGGATTGAGATTAAACTTGGCACAAACATTAATTGTTGAAATATCTTCAGTTCGTTAACCAGAATAATCAGACGAAAATGTTCAAAATGGCGGCCCTTTAAACTCTTAAAAACTTCCAAGGGAACCAAATTTCGCCCATAAATCGGTATTCAGAAAGTTTGAATAACTTTTCCTCTTTTACTGAAATATTTGTGTGCAGAGACTTATTGTAATATTGGACCCGATTAATCGCATAAAGAATGTTCACGCCCTTTCGCTACGGTCAGGCCTTTTTTTTTTTTTTTTTTTTGCTTGCAGGAGGGGGTTATTTTCGTATCGGAACAAGATCATTGTTAGTGATGATATGAAATTACACATTGAAAGTGAAGTAACTTGTGAAACGTGTTATTTGAAAGAATAATACAGTATAATAAATGTGCTTTCCCCTAACACAGAGAACTGTAAATCATGTATTTCGAGTTCCGGAGCCTGAATGGCGAGGAGTGTTATTTGATTTGCTTTTTAGTAACACATTGCATTTCAAATAAAGGTAGGCAACATTAGTGGTAAGTAAACTAATAATAATAATAATAATAATAATAATAATAATAATAATAATAATAATAATAATAATAATAATAATAATAGGTGTTGTTTGTGGCAAGGCAATATCTTCCTCAATTCTTCTTCAAACGTAATGATTGTAACGCCATATCTCCCTTACAAACAAAATATTAGCAATTTATATCGAGAGAACGGGAAATTGTAGAGTGATGGGAGCAACGTTGGATAGTATGCACTCATAGTAATCAGAAAAATAAGCGATTTCAATGCAAAATGAACGAAGAGTCATTGTCATGGGTAGTCATGGAGCCACGGCAGAGCCCTCTTTAGGCAAAATGTCGATAACTTATATCGAGAGAACAGGAGGTGATAGTGAGATGCGACCAACGTTGGACACCGTGGACCCATAAGGCGCATCGAAAAAAATTAGGGGGGCGCCAGCGAGCCATACTTATTTCCACATAATAACATAAAATTATATTGTCGAAATACACACAAGAGTTAGCTAGTAATATTTCATATTATTATTATTATTATTATTATTATTATTATTATTATTATTATTATTATTATTATTATTATTATTATTATTATTATCGACAGCGTCTTTTCATTACGTGTGCATGTTTGACATGAAGCCAAAGAGAAGATCCATCATTCGTAGAAAGAATAAGAGCAGTCAGTTACTTTAACTGTGAACGACAGCGAAAAATACGAAAAGAGTGATTACCTGTAGCCAGGGGCGAATCCAGGGAGGGCGATCCGGGCGATCGCCCCCCAGAAGAGGGAACTTTTTTCATTTTATATATATAAATAAAACCTATCTCAAAGTTTGGAGCCCTTAAAAGTAACAGTATGACAACCCCCCCCCCCCAGAAGTCGGTCCTGGATCCGTCCCTGCCTGTAGCGAAAAGAAAACTTTCTCTCAAATGTATAAAAAATTAAGCCGAGATAGATTCGAACTCGCATGGACGGCGCGAAAAGTCAGTGCTTTGTCCACTTTTTTTTTCTTTAACTGACTCACCGAACGTGTTTCAGTAACTTACTTATTGCTAATTTTACTTGCTTTTTCTAATAACTTATAGCGATAGGGACACGAACACAGAAACATAAGGAACAGTTAAAAATCATAGATGTTCTCCCGGCGGGAATCGAACCCGGGACACCATACACCAAAGGCGCATTTGCTAGTCACTAGACCAGCGGGGAGGGCACTGCTCGCGTTCTGTGTCGTTAGGGATTACTACCACTGTATTGCCAGCTATCACTTCTGTGGGTTGTATACTATGATCACATGTTTTTTCTTTGCTGGAAGAGTTAAACCTACATTCTATGTAATACATGAGGTATTTAGACCTACATGCTCTTCATATAATGTAATAAAAAAGTCATGCTGGAATAAGAAAAAGAACATTCCTTGGACAAAACGGAAACTATTGGCATCAGAAATATTTATCTACGAGGCATGCGCACTAGTATATTTCAGAATAGTTACTGTTTAGTTCAGTAAACGAAGAAAGGGGTATAAAAAAGCAAATATGTCGCGTCAACGAGATCGACCAGAGTTGACAGAGGCGGAAGCAGATGTCTAGTAATACAACAACTTGGTTAAATTGATAATTGGTTCTTTATTCTGTAGTAGATCGTAACACAACTTTACGTGAGAGCAGAGAAAGACTTACTAACGCTACGATCATACAGACACAAATGGATGTAACTGTGAGTACTACAACTTGGATTTAACGAAAGCCGTTTAGATATTCAGTGGTTTGCAGGGTTGTATAAGACACAAAAAGTTAAGACACAATACAATTCTTATACCTCAGCTTCCAGTAATTAGATACATGCAATTTCTGGATAGATACTGAAACTGCTGTCGGATTTTAATACATGACGTATTGCAGGATACAAAATGCTTTGCATTACTTGTTTGTTTGTAGACAGCTACTAGTTTAGTGTTCTGAAAGGTTGTGTATAAACTAGGGATAGTCAATTCCGGAATTATTACTTTTCGGACTCCCGAAAGTAAAACCGGACAAATTCCGGAATTCGGAAAATTCCGATTTTGGAATAATTCCGGAATTTGGAAAAATCCGGAATTTAGAAATTTCTGATTTCGTTTACATTCCGGAATTCGGAAAAATCCGATTTTTTTCGAAATCCGGAGTTTTTCTCAATTCCGGAATTTTCTAAATTCCGGATTGTTTCCGAGTTCCGAAATTATTCTGAATTCCGGAGTTTAACTGAATTTCATAATTTTCCGAAATCCGGAAAGTGAAAGTTCCGCTTCCGAAAAATGAATTTATTTTGATTAATATGAATCGTGGTGGAAATAAGTCTTTGACCAGGTAATGACGACTGCTTTGAAAGAAATAGAGAGTATGAGAATTCAATCTGTCATATTTGTAGTTTCGTGTGGAGAAAAAACAAACTTGTGAACCAACGGTTTAAGAAAAACTCAAGTTATTATTGTAAACTTTTCCGACATCATAAAAGAAATACGAAAGACATTTTGAATCGAAGAAATATAACATACAAGTTTGCAAGCGGAGACAAAGAAACCTAATATAACCAGACTAAAGACGAATCGTTTACCGCTTAGCGATCAAGGTCAAGCTGTTTTCCAGGGCGAGTTTCGAGTTGAGTCGAGTTTGATAAGGGCTCGCTCGCTCGTTCAGCTCGTTTTAACTCTTTTTTAAATAATGTCCTGATTAGACTGGAAAGCGAAAGCCATGAGAAATGTAAGCACTAATGTGGAATACTTTTTAGTGTTGCTCACGACAGGGGTGCGTCTCGTCTCGTAATTTAAGTGCATCTCGTAGGGCAATTTTTGTGTATCTCGTCTCGTCTAGATAACGAGAAGACAAATTTTTTTTATTATTATTACGAGACTGCCTCAAATGTCGTAATCACCAATATAAGTATATACTGTTGTTCTTAAAATCAAGGCTGAGACCTGCACTGTCGAATTTTTGAGCCCAAGCAGAAGACCAACTCGGGTAGCGATATCAACCGGCTCGGCTCGTATCAACTGAGCGAACAGCTCGAGTCGGCTCGGTTGGGATGAGCCGATGACCCGAGCCGGCTCAGTTGGAACAAGCCATCGACTCAGCTCAATTGAGCCGATGGCTCGAGCTTTCTCGGTTGGGATGGGTCCCCTACTCGGCTCATGTGAACCAGTTCAAGCCAGCTAACTTGAAATTAGTCCATCGGCACGTTTCGATTCAGCTCAACTAAGCCGATGGCTCAAATCAAATCAAATCAAATCAAACGGTTGGGTGAGCTGTTGGCTCGGCTCACTTCTTGGTTCGGTTCAATAGTGAATGCGCTGTAAGCCGAGCCGCTCGACCCGTTTTCAAGCCTAAACCCGGTCCCAGCTGTTGTGAACATGTTTGGCTGAAGCCTATAACTTTTAACAATTTTTGGCTCGAGCCTGAAAACTTGCCCCTTCGGAACTCAAACCCAGAACGTGACCGATGTCCTTCCCTCCTGAAGACTTCTCGACGACCGAGATCGACAGTCAATTAGCTTTTACTATTCAGATACAAACCGTATATCTTTTAAAGATTATACACGGTGTTGATATAATAATAATAATAATAATAATAATAATAATAATAATAATAATAATAATAATAATAATAATAATAAAAGTTTTAAACTTGCCGTTGAAATTTGGCAAAACTTACTTAAAAGTAGAGATTTCGGGGAAAGGGTTCCGTACCTTCAAGACAGTGGCGTAGGGAAGGGGGGGCCCGGAGGGCCCCCCCAAAGAGGTCCGACAATGTACTTTGATACTTTGATGTTTGTAATTTTTTTTATATATTTTTATGTTTATATATTTTTTGTTTGTAATTTTTCTATATGTGCCTATAACAGCACTTGCCCCCCCCAAAACACACATCCTGGCTACGCTACCGCTTCAAGACACACCTCTGCAACTACTAGCATTTTAAACTACCACGTTCCATTGAAGTTTCATGTAGGAAGTATTCTACTGTATGTTTTACAGAAAATAACTGTAATAAATATAACTGAATATCACGCAACAGTAAGGCATATAATAAACTAATTTTTAGGATATGCACAGGTAAATATAAAAGCTTTGCTACAAAATACCTACACAGAGCATAATTCAATGAGCTCTGAAATATAATGTAACGAAATTGCCTATGAGATTCAGTCTACAGAGCAATTGTTACTTAAAGAATGGACATACACTATTTCGAGAATCGAGACAAGACGGGAAAGTTTACCATACTTTTCGTCTCGTCTCGATTCTCATCTCCAAAGAGAGACGAAAATTTTGAGTTAGTCTTGACCCGTCTCGAATGTAAAATGTTAATTCTCATGTTATTTTATTTGTTTTAGAAACGAGATGAGAAACTCCTCTTCTCGTGAGCAACATTAAACCAAACCGAAATATTCTTTCCAAATGTCAAATTTTTTGCTTGTAATGGTATGACCTCAGCGATAATTAGCTCCTAGCTTTTAATCTTCTAAGAGATAATAATAATTATTATTAGTTTATTATTATTATTATTATTAGGGGAAACTATACAGTCGTGGGCACTCTGATAGTGATGGGCACCTATGCCAATTATTTTCAAATAATAAGAGTCGGAGCGCCTGTAGCGAGCTATTGACGATTTTCAAATGTTGGTACGCCTTTCTTCTTTACGCTCACAGTTTGTCAATTGTCTTTCTTCTTTCGTGTGTGTGACGGGGTATAGAAAGGTGTGCGATGTGAAACGTTGTGATGGTTGTTGTTCATTTCTAAAGAATTCTTTTAATCAGATAGGTGTACTGATTAAGGTTTCGTTTCATTATAAATCAATTGGAAATAAAAATTTTGTGTTTTGAGTGATTATTAAATGATAAGAGCACTTCATGCTAATGAGATGTAAGTCTAAATGAGTTTTGCTCTCAAATCATGAGGTGCTCACCACTGTATTTTAATTTAATAGAACATGACAGTGATGGGCACCTAGTGCCCATAACTATATTTTACTATACGATATTTTTTGTCGTTATTTTAAGCCTAAAGTGCATTTCAGACTGTTGTGTTTCTTGCTCGAAAATTTCATGAACTTTAAAGGTTATTTAACAGTGATGGGCCCAGTGCCCATTAATGTAAACTCACTATGCCCATCACTGTATGTTTATATTGAATTAAGCCACGGCCTCCTTTGTTATACAAGCCAGAACCTTGAATGTCGCAACTGCGCAAATCGGTCTGCCACAGACTATCCACCTTCAACAGTTGGCAGGTCACAGACTATTTCTCTACCATCTTAGCGAAGATCCTACCTTTCTCTAGATATTAATGCAGAGAATTTGGGCAGCCGGCTGTGCTGGGTAGATAGTTTGTGGAAGGCAAAAAGGCGCAGTTGCCATTTCAAGACTGGCCTGTATAACAATAAAGGCGGCCGTGATTAAGCATAACAATAGAACTAGGCTTATTTTATAGAGAATTTCTGAAAAAAAAAATGTACAAGGGAGTGTATAACTACGATCTCGGTATAGGGTCCATTATAATCAGGTTACTTAAGTAGATTTAAGTTTCTCATGTATCTGATTACATTTAATTTTAGGGAAAAGGAGGAAATCTGCACTATTACCAATATGAAAGGAAAGTTTCGACGCTTCGACTCAGCTAGACCTAGATCATGATCCCAAAATAGAACAAGAAGGGAAAGCACTGCACAAACGTCAGTGCGTTGGAAGTCCGAAGCCTCTTTTTTCATATTGTTAAGTGTACAGTTTTTTCCTTCAAAATTAATAACAAGGCCTATTCATATTTATCACATATGATTACATTTAAAATATAACTACAGTCCTCGCGCTAGGAGAAACGCCAGTGAATTACTTACGCCAGTGACTTACTACGCCATGTACAGTAATTACACGTGAAGTTATGGAGTATGAAATAGGCCTATTTGCTTTCTAAGCTGAATTCTGTGATGTAATGGTCAGTGTCTATCGGTGATTTTTGCATTGATGCCTCCGATGCGTTACTCAGCACATCATTTCCCACTGCTGTTAATACCGGCTTTTAAGAAACTAATCACAGCGTTTTCATTCAGGTAGCTGCCCAAGTTAGTTTGCGGCCCTTAGTGAGGACTGAATTATTTCCAAGATTATTTAAATACAATTTAAATGCAATCAAGTTTTCGTGATTTGATTTATGAGAAGTTTTGTGATTTACTGTGGCCCGAGAAGTGTAACCAACTAAAACGGTTTGCAGATAAAGCTCCAAATGGTCATGAAGGAAAATGAGAAGATTTTTGCCTTTGTAAGATATCTGAAGAATTTTCTACAGACGAAACGCTCATAAAAATCCACTCAAATGATGAGTTGCCGTCAGATAAAGCCTCAAACTCATCAAGATTACAACAGACTGAAAGTGCTTTAGCAGAACAACTTGAGGAAGCAAGCACTTCTCTACAAGTTGAGGTGACACAAGAAGAGCAAAGCAGAACTACTGACCGGCTAAAATGTATCCAATCGAGAAATCAGATATGCCACTTTTTAAGGACTGTTTGGTATGGCCAGAAACGCCAAAGCGGAAAGGTCGCAATATTCAAAGATTCCTATTTGTAATAACATCAGATAAATAAATGGAAAGAACTGCACAAAGAGGAAAGAAATACAAAAGAAAAACAAGAGAGGGAGAAAGAGGAGAGAAAGAGGAAAAGAGAAGTTAAACAGTCAGGTCCAGCTGGGAAAGTAGAAAAAAGACACGAAGATACTCCTAGTTTTAATCTATTTTCTTCTGAACGTACATGTATAACTCGAGCTGATGTGGAGAAATTATCTTCTGCCCCACCGGCTAAACAAGTGCCTTTTGGCGAACTGCAAGAGAACAAAAATGAGGGAGTTCATTCTTCTTCAGGATCCAAAGAAAATTCAAACATATTGAAAGTGAGGGTGTTGGAAAACAGTACGAAACAATTAGAAAACCGTAATTTCTTTTTGACTTTCTGAATTGTGTAACCAGTGGAGTGAGAGTAGGACCTCGTTTACTAGGAATGAACTGCAAACGCTGTGGATAGGGTTTTCATAAAGCTTGCCTTCTTGCTGTGAAGCCTATGATTATGATGTATGTTATTCTATCCAGTGTTTGCAGATCTTAGACGAAAGTGAGAGTGACAGCGATTAGGCAAACAGAGTGCCTAATTTCATAAGTTCTTATTTTTTTTTTATTAAAAGTGTTATTATAAAATTACAAAACATCAAAACGAGATGCTGTATTATGCATTTATGTAACAAAGTAATGTCTCTTGACCTTATTAAATAATTTTAGAAATTTTTGCACAGGTGCCCATAACTGTAATCAAAAGTGCCCAACTCAGTCTCTGTAGGGCCCATCACTATAAAAGTTATAGTACTTTTTTTAAAAAATATATTACACGTACCTAACATTACATTTCAGTCCGATATCATATTTATTTTAAAGCCCATACTGTAACAATATTATTTAACAAGTATAAGATACATATGGCCAAACGTATAAAAGTTATAAATTAATTACTTTAAAAAAATGCCTTAAGGTGCCCACGACTGTATAGTTTCCCCTATTATTATTATTCCTGAAGATGTGATAGTTCAAATATTGAAACATCCGAGTATTCAAATATCTGAATATGATAAAACATATGTTATCGCTGATCAATCGACATCAAAAATCCTAAAGTAAAAAAAAAAAAAAAAAAATGTGCATTCGCACAAGCACCTTGACCGCTACGCGGTAAAAGATTTGTTTTTAGTCTGGTTACGTTAGGTTTCTTTGTCTCCGCTTGCAAACTTGTATGTTATATTTCTTCGATTCAAAATGCCTTTCGTATTTCTTTTATGAAGTCAGAAAAGTTTACATTAATAACTTGAGTTGTTCTTAAACCGTTGGTTCACAAGTTTGTTTTTTCTCCACACGAAACTACAAATATGACAGATTGAATTCTCATACACTCCATTTCTTTCAAAGAAGTCGCCATTACCTGGTCAAAGACTTATTTCCACCACGATTCATATTAATCAAAATAAATTCATTTTTCGGAAGCGGAACTTTCACTTTCCGGATTTCGGAAAATTATGAAATTCAGTTAAACTCCGGAATTCAGAATAATTTCGGAACTCGGAAACAATCCGGAATTTAGAAAATTCCGGAATTGACAAAAACTCCGGATTTCGAAAAAAATCGGATTTTTCCGAATTCCGGAATGTAAACGAAATCAGAAATTTCTAAATTCCGGATTTTTCCGAATTCCGGAATTATTCCAAAATCGGAATTTTCCGAATTCCGGAATTTGTCCGGTTTTACTTTCGGGAGTCCGAAAAGTAATAATTCCGGAATTGACTATCCCTAGTTTATACACAACCTTTCAGAACACTAAACTAGTAGCTGTCTACAAACAAACAAGTAATGCAAAGCATTTTGTATCCTGCAATACGTCATGTATTAAAATCCGACAGCAGTTTCAGTATCTATCCAGAAATTGCATGTATCTAATTACTGGAAGCTGAGGTATAAGAATTGTATTGTGTCTTAACTTTTTGTGTCTTATACAACCCTGCAAACCACTGAATATCTAAACGGCTTTCGTTAAATCCAAGTTGTAGTACTCAAAGTTACATCCATTTGTGTCTGTATGATCGTAGCGTTAGTAAGTCTTTCTCTGCTCTCACGTAAAGTTGTGATACGATCTACTACAGAATAAAGAACCAATTATCAATTTAACCAAGTTGTTGTATTACTAGACATCTGCTTCCGCCTCTGTCAACTCTGGTCGATCTCGTTGACGCGACATATTTGCTTTTTTATACCCCTTTCTTCGTTTACTGAACTAAACAGTAACTATTCTGAAATATACTAGTGCGCATGCCTCGTAGATAAATATTTCTGATGCCAATAGTTTCCGTTTTGTCCAAGGAATGTTCTTTTTCTTATTCCCAGCATGACCCTTTTATTACATTATATGAAGAGCATGTAGGTCTAAATACCTCATGTATTACATAGAATGTAGGTTTAACTCTTCCAGCAAAGAAGAAACATGTGATCATAGTATACAACCCACAGAAGTGATAGCTGGCAATACAGTGGTCGTAATCCCTAACGACACAGAACGTGAGCAGTGCCCTCCCCGCTGGTCTAGTGACTAGCAAATGCGCCTTTGGTGTATGGTGTCCCGGGTTCGATTCCCGCCGGGAGAACATCTATGATTTTTAACTGTTCCTTATGTTTCTGTGTTCGTGTCCCTGTCGTTATAAGTTATTAGGAAAAGCAAGTTAAACGAATGAAGCAAGTAAAATTAGCAATAAGTAAGTTACTGAAACACGTTCGGTGAGTCAGTTAAAGAAAAAAAAGTGGACAAAGCACTGACTTTTCGCGCCGTCCATGCGAGTTCGAATCTATCTCGGCTTGATTTTTTTTATCCATTTGAGAGAAAGTTTTGTTGCTTTTCGCTACAGGCAGGGACGGATCCAGGACCGACTTCTGGGGGGGGGGGGGTTCATACTGTTACTTTTAAGGGCTCCAAACTTTGAGATAGGTTTTATTTATATATATAAAATGAAAAAAGTTCCCTCTTCTGGGGGGCCATCGCCCCCCTGGATTCGCCCCCTGGCTACAGGTAATCACTCTTTTCGTATTTTTTTTGAGGGGCCGCGGTGGCTCAGTGGTAGAGCGTTCACCTCTGGTGCTTGGGGTCCTGGGTTCAAACTCTGCTCCCGCCAAGTGAACTTTGTGGTGGACAAACACCATGTGCGTGGGTTTTCTCGGGGCTCTCCCGTTTCCTCCCACTTTCTTCATTCCACCATTTCACTCATCTTTCATCATCACCGTCTCCTTTAGGCTAACCGGCATAACCGTGGGACGTAAAACTCAGATTTCATTTCATTTCTTTTCTTTTTGTATTTTTCGCTGTCGTTCACAGTTAAAGTAACTGACTACTCTTATTCTTTCTACGAATGATGGATCTTCTCTTTGGCTTCATGTCAAACATGCACACGTAATGAAAAGACGCTGTCGATAATAATAATAATAATAATAATAATAATAATAATAATAATAATAATAATAATAATAATAATAATAATAATAATAATAATAATAATATGAAATATTACTAGCTAACTCGTGTGTGTATTTCGACAATATAATTTTATATTATTATGTGGACATAAGTATGGCTGGCTGGCGCCCCCCCCTAATTTTTTTCGATGCCCTTATGGGTCCACGGTGTCCAACGTTGGTCGCATCTCACTATCACCTCCTGTTCTCTTGGTATAAGTTATCGACATTTTGCCTAAAGAGGGCTCTGCCGTGGCTCCATGACTACCCATGACAATGACTCTTCGTTCATTTTGCATTGAAATCGCTTATTTTTCTGATTACTATGAGTGCATACTGTCCAACATTGCTCCCATCAATCTACAATTTCCCGTTCTCTCGATATAAATTGCTAATATTTTGTTTGTAAGGGAGATATGGCGTTACAATCATTACGTTTGAAGAAGAATTGAGGAAGATATTGCCTTGCCACAAACAACACCTATTATTATTATTATTATTATTATTATTATTATTATTATTATTAGTTTACTTACCACTAATGTTGCCTACCTTTATTTGAAATGCAATGTGTTACTAAAAAGCAAATCAAATAACACTCCTCGCCATTCAGGCTCCGGAACTCGAAATACATGATTTACAGTTCTCTGTGTTAGGGGAAAGCACATTTATTATACTGTATTATTCTTTCAAATAACACGTTTCACAAGTTACTTCACTTTCAATGTGTAATTTCATATCATCACTAACAATGATCTTGTTCCGATACGAAAATAACCCCCTCCTGCAAGCAAAAAAAAAAAAAAAGCCTGACCGTAGCGAAAGGGCGTGAACATTCTTTATGCGATTAATCGGGTCCAATATTTCAATAAATCTCTGCACACAAATATTTCAGTAAAGGAGGAAAAGTTATTCAAACTTTCTAAATACCGATTTATGGGCGAAATTTGGTTCCCTTGGAAGTTTTTAAGAGTTTAAAGGGCCGCCATTTTGAACATTTTCGTCTGATTATTCTGGTTAACGAATTGAAGATATTTCAACAATTAATGTTTGTGCCAAGTTTAATCTCAATCCGCTGAGAATTAGGGTGGTTATGGCATTCACAAATAGCGTTATATATATACACAGATAGATAGATAAATAGACACACAGAGGGAGAGGGAAAAAGTGTTTTGCTCCCTTCTCGCACCTGTGGTGCGTCAGAGCTAAACCGGGCCCCTTTGCAAAACGTATTGACCAGCCTGACCTAAACACAAACCTCTTACTTGCTAACGTAGAAACGTGGTCGGGAGGTGTAAGGCATGTAGAAATTGTATTTTTAATAGCCATGAGTATGGTCTACTTCCATGTTTTTCTTTTTACTTTTTGCAGCTACATCAGAACGTTCAATTTTTATTCTTTACTAATTGCAAATGGCGTTTACATTCAAAATATGAGGAATTTTGGTGGCATTTGTTCGGATATTCTTCTCTTTTGAAATGAAGAAAAGAATAAAAGCAATACACAAAGACAAAAAGTTCTATCAGTACTAAACATTACCAATAATAATTGCTACGAAAGACTAAATACGACCTCTTTTACCATCTCTCATGAGCTGTATGTATTATTAACAAAAATTTTTAAAAATGTCCTCACCGAAGATTCGAACCGTCGACCTTTGCATTTGTAAGCCAGTACCTTAACCACTACACCAAGATCATGGCATGGTGATCGTTTAGTTGTCGGCGTATTTGTTGTATTTGTGTTTTATGTTCCCACTTCAAGAATTTTTACTCTTTTTTCTAAGTTTAACAGCTGTTTCTGGCTTTCTCTTTCGGTGTCGTCCTTTATTTACACTATGCACTATTCGTATTCACAGCTTGTGTCCCTCTGCAATGTCTTATTCAGATTAAACTTTTCTTTTTGCCCCTCAGTAAACATTTGATTGATTTAATTCTCATACTCTCCACGGATGGAGAGCAGGAATGCCAGACTCGAAAAATAGGTGTACATTTACTTTCCTGACAGATAATACAAAACTGAACAAATAAATATACAACAAATGAATAAAATATGCGACACCTGGCTAATAATGCAATTAATTTGGTAGATTTGCAAGCAAAAGTACCTACCCTACCATACATTTTGTTTTCCGAAGAATTTGCGTTAAAATGGAAGAAATTGAGCAATTTTGTAAAGGATAAAAAGAAAATTAAATTAGTTAATTCTAGGGGAATTACCAACAAAAGGATATTGCAGAATCATATACGTATTTTGTTAATGACTGTACCACTCTGTTATCTAACCGGAACAATTGCATACACCTGTGATGTATGTGGGTGTGCAGTTGTTAGTGACTTATTTCACAAATGTATTCTTTTTCAATACATTCCCGAAAACAGATGAATTATGCTAATCATGAATGCTCCTAAAATAAACTTCTGTCTCTCAGATGCTAAGATCTTCGGACTTGAATCAATCTACGTTATTGAGGTTGTATCTGACATTGTGATAACATGTACCTTAACAGTAATATCTCATCGGACAAAAAAATCACATATCTCTTCAACTCCATACATTATTAATAATACGGACTTTTTAAAACTGAAGTGGATAGCAGTATTATTTTAATCAGTATGGTACCTAGTTATTTTCACCGTCTTGTTTCAGCCTTCTATATGAAGATAGATAACCAATCAAGTAAACTAAAAGCAGATTGGCCGATTTATTTAGTTAGATTGGAATATTGTGTATGGAAAACTGAAAATTTACGTAACTAGAGTGAAGGAAAACATGAAATCTTTTAGTTATACCTCCTACAAGTATTTCCTTTAGGTAAAGAGGACGAATCGTTTATGAAAGTAAAGAATAATGAAGGAATTGATGATTGACAATGAAAAAGAATATTCACGGACATTAGTGTTAGCCAAAACCTTACACGTCCTAAGATCCAACAACATACTCTACTACTGAAACACTTTCCCAGATAGCGTCTCAGTAAAAGATATAGCCGAATATTCACTCATACACGACAACTGATGTTCTTCAGATATAAAGTATTCTCACGGCGCAAAGAATCAACACGTTGAACTAAAAGGTAACCAAGAAAATTCTGTCGCTTTTTCTGGAGGTCTGTGTTCAATTGGCACTCACACCGTGAGTTGAATGCGAATGGAGGTAAGACAAAGGCAGATGGTTGGTGTGGGTATATCCAACACACTACTTGGTTGTAGCAGTTCAGATACACCATGAATTACGAATATAGGACCTCCACAGAGTGTCATAAGGGAGTGTATGTCGTACGATTTCAAACTGGGGGGTAAAATGCCAATGAAGTGAGGCGGAGGATATGACAAGCCTTCGGTGAGGGTGCCGTTATTACACAGACGGTGAAGCGCAAGTTTAACAAGTCTAAAGGCGGTGACGAAATACTCGAAGACGCACCACTTGCGGGAAGACCAACACATGTACAAAATGAAGATCTTCAGGTAACAATTGAAGCAAACAGTGACCAGATATGTAAGGAATTAAAACTACAATTCAGTGTGAATGGAGAAACCATTCAGCAGCACCTCCACCAACTTGGGAATCACTAAAAGTTGGGTCGATGGGTCCCACATGATTTGACTTCGGGCCAGAACGCGAGCAAACACATGTGCCTCTTTGCTGTCTCGTCTGAGGAAGGAGCCATTTCTGGACTGGTGTTGATAGTGATGAGAAGTGGGTCCTGTACGAAGCTCCACGGCACCGTCATCATTGGTTATCATCATATGAGCTGGTTCCAAAACAGCCGAAAAAAGAAGGTCCTCCCGTGTGTTTGGTAGACTGCTCGCGGCATCATGCATCGAGAATTGCTACCAGCTGATCAGAGCATCAATACAACTGTGTACTGTCAGTAATTCAGCCATGTTCAAGAAAATCTCAAAACTCTGGAGATAGCACTTCTGGATCTCAAAGAGGTCCTCCTGTTAAGGATAATGCTAAGTCCCACGTGGCTGGGATGACTCGGGATACTATCCTACGCCTTGGACGGGAAATACTATTGCATCAGCCATACTTACTGGTCATTATACCGTTTGATTACCAATTGTTCCATTCCTTGGGCAATCATCTTCGAGGACGCCAATTCAAATCCCTAGTAGGGGTGCAAAATGCTCTTGATACCTTCTTCATCTCACTACCCACTAAATTCTACCGCGATGGAGTCCATGCTGATGGGGACTACTTATAGGTGGTATATCGATGTTCGAAAGAGGTGGGTGAAAAAGCGACAGAACTTTCTTTGTTACCTTTATATATTTACTTCTTAATATTGAAATGATTGGTTTTATAAAGCTTTTTATGATAATTTTTAAAGGCTTTAGTTTACCAAAAAAAATTTATGTTAAGTATATGCGTGTGTCTTCTTGTTCATCCGGGCAACAAAAAGATGAAGAACTTCTCTCATACTGTGGGTGTCCGTAGTGAGAATTGCCCCTTGCGTCACCCCTCATTTCCACAGCTGATTTTAGTGGAATATATAGAAATGTGGAAAGCAAATACTTATGGTGAAAAATGTTCCGCATCTAGGCAGAAACAGCAAAAAGCTAAAAGGAAAACTGAGCTGTGATATTTTAGTGGCTACTGCAGCACATAACAATTTCTTAACCCTTTCACAGAGGAAGTCGACTTTTGTCGACAGAAACAAAATTTCCTTAACATGCGAATGTCGACTATAGTCGACGTGTTACAATTTGTTTGTCCGTATCTTGGCTTTGTCGAGAGTAGTCGCCAAAGTTGTACCGTTCATTTTTTTGTGTGTTGTATTGTTTTCGATAAACAATAGAAATCACACAGAAAACCTTTGGCGACTACAATCGACAAAACCAAGATACAGACAAATTTTAACACGTCGACTATAATCGACATTCGCAGGTTAGGGAAATTTTTTTCCGTCGCCTTCCCCAGTGAAAGGGTTAAAGTGCATCGTGACGGGAGGTGAAACCTGAAGTTTAGAGTATCATCAAGAAACAAAATATCAGATCATTGTCTTTACATCAATACCTCGCTAAGCATCCAGTGATACTGCTATATCACCCAATATTTTGATACATATCGAATACTAATTATTTTCGTCGTTCTTGTGCTCAATATGGGAATGAAAAAGTAGAGTTCACAGACATAATAAAATCAAATGTTACCTTTGCTCGTATTTTATGAACACTTACTGTTAATGATTGTGAACCGTGTTTTGAAGTCCTGTGCAAACGCTGGGCAAAATGCATTCCCTTATCTGGTGACTACTCTGAAGGAGGTCAATTCATTTGAAAGTAAATATGCTTGTTTTATATATTTTTTTTAAAAAAAAATGTTGGCATTCTTTATAAACACACCTTGTTTATTCCTAAAGCTACAGAGTTTTACCCAAAACTAATCACAAATATGTTGTACAATGATGTGAAACGCTATCTTCATCTAACTCTCATTAAGTGACAACTATATTCGAAATATAAGGAAAATGGCAAGGAAAATAATGACAGGGGAAAATAAATTACTTTGAATCATTTTTCATGACAAACAAGAATTGTTATTTTAAACCTTACTTTTAGTAGTAATTTGATGCATTTTTGTGTTCTTCCTTTCCACTCTACATCTTCATTTGTACTCAATAACTTATTTCTGATAAACATCTTTAAAAAAAGAAAGAACACATTCCTCGATAAAATTGTAACCTGTGTGAGCACTCGATATTGATTTTCTTTTGTCCCTCTATCATTAAAAGTGATATCTAGAAAACATGTGTCTTCTTCGGTAAGGGTATGTGAAGATGAATAATGAAGTGTCAATTTATTTTTTTGTAGTTTGTTTGCCTATTCGCATAATGGTTCTTCTCCCCATAATCAATGATATATTGATATGTTTCAAAACTGGAAATAACATAAGGTATATTATGAATATTAGGTGAATGAAATATCAGTACGATGTGAGTCATTTCCAATGGAGCAAGAAAATGAAAACTACAATAACTCGTTAATAAAAGTAGCTGCTATCTTTTCTCACCTTTTAATCTATGACTGGATTCCAGGATAGAAAAAAAGAGTAGACTCTACGGTGAGGAGGAGTTTTCAACCACATATTGTTGAGTTTGAGTTTGAGTTTAACCTCCCTTTCAGCAGCAAGGCTATTTGAGACGTGGACCTACTGATTAACGTGGAATTCGAACCACATGAGCTCCCGACGGGAATCGAACCTGGGTCTTCCACGCCAAAGGCACGTATGCTAACTTCTTAGTCACGAACGAGCTCCTCAACCACATATTGTATCATTCAATCATCATTGAGGGTTTTCCCTCCTAAGAAGTGATCTAAATCGTAGAAGAGATTGGTGTCAGTATGAGAGGTATCAGGAAAATACGGTCGATGAGGAAAGGTTACATACTGCCAGTGGCAGCGGTTGGACGTTAAAAGTGGGTGGGCAAGACATGATCTGAACAATTGTATATCAATGTTAGATATCCTGAGTGTTCCTAACACTGTTTGATGAAAGGTTGTATAACTAATAGGATACTATCTTTTTCACTTAAAATACCGCATATCGTATTTCTATTTTATTAAGTAAATTCATAAGAGCAATACAGGTAGGTATTAACCCTTTACACTCTTAAACAACGAAAGTGTAACAAGATATTTGAGTTCTTCCTCATGAACATCTTAAAATTCTGTCTGGAAAATTGTGTGATTAGATTATTTAATAAATTTGCAAAACAAATAAATAGAAGGGACAATAATGCATGGTGCCAAAAGGATATCTGAACAAGTGGCTGAGGACGTAAAGAAATAGTATCTCCAGCTGACAGTGAAAGCTTAGACTGAAGGATTTAAGGAACACTCCAATGAATTCATAGCCAATGACAGAGATGGTATTGGACTTGATGAGTTTTTTACTTAGTCTTAGGAAATGGGAAGAACTTCGTTGACTTATGGTCAGTTATGAAATTGTGTTTTATGTTCTTTCACGGAAACGCATTTTTTGAAAGTGGTTTCACAATAAATAAAATTCTCATTGTTGAGAACCTACAAGAAGAATCTCTGGTGGCTCAACGGATCATATATGATTCTGTGATGAGAATAGGTGGACCATCAGGATTAGTAATTATAAGAGGTATGACAAATTCAGTGAGAAGTTCAATGAGACAATATCAAGTGTATTTGGAAAAGAAAAAAGAAAAAATGCTGGAGACGAGAAGAGGAGGGAGAAACAGAAGATTCAGCAACAACTAAAGGTGTTGGAGGAAGAAGAGGAGAAAATTAAATTGCGTAGACAACAAGGATATTCAGATCAATGAGAAGAAAACTATGCGAGAAAGGATGAAAACAAATTTCTAAATGGGTTGCATTTAACAACTGCACCAGCAAAAGTATGTTACATAATGTGTGTGTGTTTTTTTTTTTTTTAAAAATCAGTAAAATCGTGTATGAACTGTTTATTACTATCGGCAATATTATAATATTGTAATTGGTATTATAATGTGTATTTTTTCCATATCTTAAGTACTCTGTATACTGCACACTTTCGTTTGTAACAATTGTGTAATATGTAGGCCTAATCAATATCGGCCTAATGCACATGTTTGTAAATTTACATTCGTTTGAAAAGAAAATTTAAAAAAGAAAGAAACAGAAGCGGAAGAGAACAAGGCCAACTATTGGGTGTGTAGTGGCTGGGGGGCTGGGGAAGTTATTCAGGGGTCAGGGAAACCTGGAACTTTCGTCATGGAAAGTCAGGGAAAAGTCAGACTTTTTTCTTTCTCCAAATTGTGTGAACACCCTGTTTACATTTCCAAATAAAACTATATAAATTAGGGCGTCACTTGAAAAAGTGGGGGGCAACTGCCCCCTCTTGCCCCCTCTAATCGCCGCCCATGCATACTGCAACGTGTTAAAAACCTATAGTGTCCTTGGAGCAACATTTGCTCGGACATTGTCATACAACTTAGGGTACAATGTATTTTGAACATTACTAATGGGTATGACAAAGTTATGATGTATGCAACGGAGTTCAACATGGAAACGATCCGCATTGAGGTTTCACCTCGGTTGAGAAAGATGTTATGGATCATTCCCACCATATATCATCTTATCGGTAACAATACCTTCTGTGGGTGCAAAGGCAATTTAGGAAGCTGTCCTGACGTTGATCGCGACTTAACCATTGTTCTGACCATTTACGATATGAGACCACTTTTCATCTGAAGTGTCAATTCGACGCATGAACTTTCGAAGTTAGTCTTTACATTCATAGAACTGCATACCTCGGGATGGCCATACTTGTTGACTTGTGTAATCTCATATATTACCCACAAGGGAAACTTTTGCACTTACCGATGGTGTGAAACTGCCTAACCACAGTGATATGGTCTATGCTTAACTAGTTCGCAACTTTTTCACCTTACCTATGACACGGAACCGCTGTACGACAATGGAATGATGTATGCTTAACTCTTTTGCAACTCTTTCACCTTACCGATGGCATGGAACCGCTGAACGACAATGAAATGATGTATGCTTAACTCTTTTGCAACTCTTTGACCTTACCGATGTCATGGAACCGCTGAACGACAATGAAATGATGTATGCTTAACTCTTTCACCTTACCGATGTCATGGAACCGCTGTACGACAATGGAATGATGTATGCTTAACTCTTTTGCAACTCTTTGACCTTACCGATGTCATGGAACCGCTGAACGACAATCAAATGATGTATGCTTAACTCTTTTGCAACTCTTTCACCTTACCGATGGCATGGAACCGCTGAACGACAAAGAAATGATGTATGCTTAACTCTTTTGCAACTCTTTTACCTTACTGATGTCATGGAACCGCTGAACGACAATGAAATGATGTATGCTTAACTCTGTTGCAACTCTTTGACCTTACCGATGTCATGGAACCGCTGAACGACAATGAAATCATGTATGCTTAACTCTTTCACCTTACCGATGTCATGGAACCGCTGAACGACAATGAAATGATGTATGCTTAACTCTTTCACCTTACCGATGGCATGGAACCGCTGAACGACAATGAAATGATGTATGCTTAACTCTTTTGCAACTCTTTGACCTTACCGATGTCATGGAACCGCTGTTCGACAATCGAATGATGTATGCTTAACTCTTTTGTAACTCTTTGACCTTACCGATAGCATGGAACCGCTGAACGACAATGAAATGATGTATGCTTAACTCTTTTGCAACTCTTTGACCTTACCGATGTCATGGAACCGCTGAACAACAATGAAATGATGTATGCTTAACTCTTTTGCAACTCTTTGACCTTACCGATGTCATGGAACCGCTGAACGACAATGAAATGATGTATGCTTAACTCTTTTGCAACTCTTTCACCTTACCGATGTCATGGAACCGCTGAACGACAATGAAATGATGTATGCTTAACTCTTTCACCTTACTGATGGCATGGAACCGCTGAACGACAATGAAATGATGTATGCTTAACTCTTTCACCTTACCGATGGCATGGAACCGCTGAACGAAAATGAAATGATGTATGCTTAACTCTTGCAACTCTTTCACCTTACCGATGGCATGGAACCGCTGTACGACAATGGAATGATGTATGCTTAACTCTTTTGTAACTCTTTGACCTTACCGATGTCATGGAACGCTGAACGACAATGAAATGATGTATGCTTAACTCTTTTGCAACTATATGACTTTACCGATATCATGAAACCGCTGAACAACAATGAAATGATGTATGCTTAACTCTTTTGCAACTCTTTGACCTTACCGATGTCATGGAACCACTGTACGACAATGGAATGATGTATGCTTAACTCTTTTGCAACTCTTTGACCTTACCGATGTCATGGAACCGCTGTACGACAATGGAATGATGTATGCTTAACTCTTTTGTAACTCTTTGACCTTACCGATGTCATGGAACCGCTGAACGACAATGAAATGATGTATGCTTAACTCTTTTGCAACTCTTTGACCTTACCGATGTCATGGAACCGCTGAACGACAATGAAATGATGTATGCTTAACTCTTTTGCAACTCTTTGACCTTACCGATGTCATGGAACCGCTAAACGACAATGAAATGATGTATGCTTAACTCTTTTGTAACTCTTTGACCTTACCGATGGCATGGAACCGCTGAACGACAATGGAATGATGTATGCTTAACTCTTTTGTAACTCTTTGACCTTACCGATGTCATGGAACCGCTGAACGACAATGAAATGATGTATGCTTAACTCTTTTGCAACTCTTTGACCTTACCGATAGCATGGAACCGCTGAACGACAATGAAATGATGTAGCCTTAAATCTTTTGCAACTCTTTGACCTTATCAATATCATGGAACCGCTGAACGACAATGAAATGATGTATGCTTAACTCTTTTGCAACTCTTTGACCTTACCGATGTCATGGAACCTCTGAACGACAATGAAATGATGTATGCTTAAATCTTTTGCAACTCTTTGACCTTACCAATGTCATGGAACCGCTGAACGACAATGAAATGATGTATGCTTAACTCTTTTGCAACTCTTTGATCTTACCGATGTCATGGAACCGCTGAACGACAATGAAATGATGTATGCTTAACTCTTTTGCAACTCTTTGACCTTACCGATGTCATGGAACCGCTGAACGACAATCAAATGATGTATGCTTAACTCTTTTGCAACTCTTTGACCTTACCGATGTCATGGAACCGCTGAACGACAATGAAATGATGTATGCTTAACTCTTTTGCAACTCTTTGACCTTACCGATGTCATGGAACCGCTGAACGACAATGAAATGATGTATGCTTAACTCTTTTGCAACTCTTTAACCTTACCGATGTCTTGGAACCGCTAAACGACAATGAAATGATGTATGCTTAACTCTTTTGCAACTCTTTGACCTTACCGATGTCATGGAACCGCTGAACGACAATGAAATGATGTATGCTTAACTCTTTTGCAACTCTTTCACCTTACCGATGTCATGGAACCGCCGAACCACAGTGGTGTAGTGTATGCCATACCCATTTCCAATTTTTTCGCTTTAATGGTTACACGAAGAAGCCAAACGGCAGAAACACGGCGTGTGCATACAACGTCTGCAATGACACGAGTATTTTTTCAAGGGTCTATCTTCAAGGGTTGAATATGTTCCTCAGGATCTCATCCGACCATGACAATGGTCACTGGAACAAAATATGACAAACTAGCGGTAAATCCTTTGCCTTTGTTGAGACAGATACACGTTTAATGTGTCTTTTTCTCAGTTTGCTGTACAGAATATCCCACTTTTAATGTACAAAGACAGATCACTCACAGTTATGTTCTCCGTGTTGGATTTCATACGATCTTATCTGCTGACTGTCTTGAGTACCGTAGTCTATTTTGGTGGACGTGTACAAAGTTTGTTACTTTAGACGCGTAACTCTAGTTCATCCCTCTGTTGTGATGTTGAGGTGAGTTTCATACCAGACTTCGAAGTGGAATTTCATTTGCACCAACCTAACACATGAAGATATTTACTCAATATAAGCACTTAAGAAATGCATTTTGGTTAACTCAAATTCCGGCTACTAAAAGTGAGCTAAAGCTTACTTCGAAGTTCAGAGTTTAAAACTGAACTCAAATTCGCTACTCAATTCAGCTACTCACAACTTAAATAAACTGCCATTGATATATTCTAAATAAAAGATACCAATCAAAAGTGACAAGGAAGCACTTAATATGAAAATGTACAAATGAACTTTCATTTCTAAATGTAATAGGAATAACAAGGGGAATTTTAGTATTGCCTTCTTAGAAGTGAACCTTGCATTGGAATCTTTTAAACATCACAATAATTAATAAACTTGTTATATGTAAACGAACGTTGTACATATATACACTATTAAACGTCTTCTCAAAGGTTTGTTCGTAAAACGATGGATTACATTTTCTATCTATTTACTGTAAGTTGTCTGATATATTGCTATAGCAGTCCTCTCTTATATTACCAAGTTATTATATACTTGATATTGCATGCCCAGTTCTTCAATTTTTCTTTCTAGGGGTATGTTCATCCACGTGATTGGTGAATTAAATGCCATGGTCAATCGTACTTAGAATTAGGAATTAGATTTCTGGGCTTTTAGCATCTATAGCCATGTTAGCCCATCACGTATGGAGGATGACGTCCTTTGGCGATCCCACTAGCCGAGGAAAGGGAAGGAAGGAGGCGGCTTGGGACTATAACGAAATACTTTAGTTTGTATAATATTTACCTGTACCGTGGGCAAAAAGTGCTCATAAATATGTAATATACTTAGTAGAATGTTCATTTTAAATTAACAGAAAAGAAGAATGTTTTTAATATATGTAAGAGATTATTATGGGATAGTTGTGGCTATGTACATGTTATGTGTTGACTTAGTCAAGTGAATTGATGTATTTCACGGTTTTAAAAAGGAATATTTAAGACATATCAAGCAATAAAGGTGAGGCTAATGATCTTTGAATGTCTGAGTTGATTCTTGCATAAAGAAAAGTTATTATCGCTTCGTAACTTATATTTTACCAGACGGACCAGGTTGACGACGCTTTTCTATAGAGTCGTTATAAAAATTTGGTTTACCAAACCCGGGATCTTTTGAAAATTCAGTTCCCGAAGAAGGAAAGTAGGGCTGAATTTACTTGGATATTACCATTTATGAATACGAACTTAACCGTATTACGAAGCGGTAAGGTCATCAAAAGAAAAATGGATAGTGAAATAGTGCAACAGGAATCTAATACCAGTAATACAGGTGAAATTAGTGCAACACCAAGTTTGTCATCTGAGGATCGACTTTTGTTAGCTGTGCAGCGACAAATTATGCAAATGACGACTGAGATAAAACAAACCATGGAACAGAAGCTCAATGAATCTAACACAAACATGGAACAGAAGTTCTATGAAGCTAACCAGACCATGGAACAGAAGATAGAATTGAAATTCAACGAAGCTAACAAGACCATGGAACAGAAGTTCTATGAAGCTAACCAGACCATGGAACAGAAGATAGAACTGAAGTTCTATGAAGCTAACCAGACCATGGAAAAGAAGATAGAACTGAAATTTAATGAAGCTAGCAAGCAGTATGAAGAATTAAGTAAACGAATAGAACGGATAGAACTGAAATCAGACGATACGAAACAAACAATCGTCCAGGTGATGAACGACATATCCTCGCAGTTTGAAGAGAAGTTAAAAAGGTTAGCCGATGAGTGTCAAGAAAAGCACGATCATCAAAATCATGAAATCTGTGCTATAAAAAAGGATTTAACGTTAATAGAATCTTCTGTTAAACATCAAAAGATCCAGTTGGCTACTATGCAGGAAGAAATTAAAACGTTACAGGCTAGAGACACCATTCATCGCAATAATCTGGGCAGTGATCGCTTCGAGTTTCCCCAATCACCGGATATAAATACGCCTTCGCCGGAATCTGAGGAGGATATTATATTAGAGGAAAATTGTCCGAAGATCACTGATGAACGAAATATAAATGGTATCATGACACAGCACGCTACGGACCGGAACAATCACACCACAAGAACAAGGAGTGAGAAAAGAAAGGTAAAGCTAAGTGTCAAGATGAGCGAAATCAAAGCCATGAGTAAATTTAGTGGTAAGTGCAATGAAAATGCTAGTTCTTTCTTTGAGAAATTCCAAGACGAATGTAATATAATGTCTATCGACCGATCACAATACATGAAATTAATACCCCATGTATTACTCCCACCTTGTTTCTTATGGTTTAAGGCAATACGTGATCACATTAGTACATATGAGGAATTTAAAGCGGCATTGATCGCGAATTACGAAAATGACTTTTTGCTGGCAAACAGAGATGCCACTCTTAGAAATCAACATTCCAATCCTCGATTGCACAAATCTATTGTAGAGTTTGTTATAAATGTCTATAATGAATTAAAGGTTGTTAATCCCTTGCAATCGGAATCAAGAATAATTGCATCGATTCGCAATTTGCTTCCATTTAAATTACAGCAGATCTTATTTTCCACACAGTGTATGAGTTTCAGTCATTTATTAATGCTTGTACAATGCTACGAAACTCAATACCATGCTATGAATCTAACACAATCAGGAATGGGTAAAAATAAGAATAATTCAGATCATTTGGTCCCTGTTCGGAATTTGAATATCCGAAGTGTGAATAATAATGAACCGAACCTAAGACGAGTATACTCTAGCAATCAAAATGAACAAAATAGACAAGGTTATGTAAGGAATCCGCCTAACCTAATCAACCGAAGTAGACATAAAAATAATAGAAATACATGTCGAAATCCTAGAGATGGTATCAATCCTATGTATAGACATAATCATTGTTCACGAGATGGTACTTCGTATCCAAATTCAAATCACGATGAAAGACATGTACAACCTAATGTAGAACCTAACCACGATTGTGCGGTACAATGCACTTTATTAGATTCATATGCCAGTGCGAATGTAACATGATTACTGTTAACGAAATTAGGTTAAACCCATGTTGGTTATAGATTCTTGTGAATTTTCGTTTTAAAGTTTGTGTTAATATTAATAATGAAAACGATAATCATAAATATTTGAGATGCATCTAGTTAAAGAGTTAGTAGCACCCAACATTCTTGATCAAATAAATAAGAATGAAAAATAACAATAATAATGAAAAATGTGTTTATTTAATAACAAAAAGGTGTCTTTTGTTTCTGTAAAATAAATTTATTTACTTCCATTTGATTATTCAAACGTAGGTTATGTTTAATTTTTATTCTTTCTTATTAATGTGAAGAATCATAATTCAATTTATAATTAGTTAAAGGCAAAAAAAAAAAAATTTTACTTTATATCAGATTGATTTGTGTTTAATTGTCAAAGATTATGTTAAGAATAAGATCCATTCTATAAAATCCGTTATTCAATGACTACCTTGAATGAAATTCTTCTTTATTTATGACATCTTAGTGCTACTATGTATACATTACAATTGCAACATCTAACTTATTTGTTATACAATGCGCCCGAAAAGAATAAATATTATTTGTCACATCATCGTTTGTAATAATGATCGAAACTAGTAATCTTGATAATTTGTGTTTCACCCTCGTTAATTATATTTCTAAGCGACGATGTTTTTAATGATAAAGAATAAATAATAATGTAATAAAAGAGAAATATTAATGAAATCAAAGATTTATTGTAAATGTATTTATGTGAATGATAATAACTAATATTTTATATATATATGAGGGTTAAACAAAAAAAAAATAATGAAGATATATACGAGGTGTGATCAAAATATAAAGAACATATGTAATGTACGAACATTAATCTAATCAGACCAGTGGTTCTTGAATATAAAAGCCAAGCCTACTCATGACTTTTATATTCAGTCCCTTTGGCGGGCGACATTTTGTATAACGGAAATACTTTAGTTTGTATAATATTTACCTGTACCGTGGGCAAAAAGGCTCATAAATATGTAATATACTTAGTAGAATGTTCATTTTAAATTAACAGAAAAGAAGAATGTTTTTAATATATGTAAGAGATTATTATGGGATAGTTGTGGCTATGTACATGTTATGTGTTGACTTAGTCAAGTGAATTTATGTATTTCACGGTTTTAAAAAGGAATATTTAAGACATATCAAGCAATAAAGGTGAGACTAATGATCTTTGAATATCTGAGTTGATTCTTGCATAAAGAAAAGTTATTATCGCTTCGTAACTTATATTTTACCAGACGGACCAGGTTGACGACGCTTTTCTATAGAGTCGTTATAGGACCTATATGTTAGATACCATCCCGGCATTTGCCTGATGTGAAGCAGGAAAACTCACGAAAACCTAATTCAGGATGGCTCGTCTGAAAAAGCTTCTACAGTTTTTCGACCGAGAGTTCTCACCTGGAATCGTTTCTTCTTTTTACTATCGTGGACAGAATGCGTAGGCCTATGTTTTAATTTGTTAATCTCTTTGTCCATAATATGTACGCGTTACTTTGCAGGCCACGTAGAAAGCAACTTTTCTCGTTTTGAATTTTCTGAAATGTCCGCATTTCCCATACCAACAAAGACTGCCATAAATTTTTACCTTTCTCTTATTAACACCAGTAATTATGTCCTTATTCAAAGTATCTTATTCGAATACATTCCCTTAGTATCAACGCTCCTTAACTTCTTCCGTCGTATGACATCATTCTATATAACTATTTAAATTTCTTAATAATATAAAAAAAATCTTGCTTGTCAAAAATCTCTAAACGCTTCGAATTCTTTCTTTGTAAAGTTAAAGTTATTTACTGTATTTACTTTTTACATTGTTTGTAACTTAGTTATTTTACAAGTGATCTTCCTTTTAAAAGCTCTGAACTATGTTATCCATAGCCTTGGGATTCTTATTGAACAGGTGTATCTCTTCGTCCGTCCGTTTGTCGACAGACAGTAACACAAAAACGCTAAGAAATACTGAGAATTGGGTTTTAGAAGTAGATTTAGAGTCGTAAGAATAGGTACCATACCTTCTGTCAAACACCATTATCCAAACAAGAATTGGGCCGCGGTGGCTCAGTGGTAGAGCGTTCACCTCTGGTGCCTGGGGTCCTGGGTTCGATCCCAGACCTCTCCAAGTTAACTTTGTGGTGGACAAACACCGTGTGTGTGGGTTTTCTCGGGGTTCTCCCGTTTCCTCCCACTTTCTTCATTCCACCATTTCACTCATCTCTCATCATCACCGTCTCCTTTAGCCTAACCGGCATAACCGTGGGACGTAAAACTCAAAGATTTCATTTCTATGAGCTAACCCAAAAAGTATCGGGCCTTTTGATGTAATTAGCGTCTCACAGCTCATTCTATGTGAGTCATAGCGAGTCAGGCATAATGCCATTTGGCAGCTAAGTGTTGAAGCTAATAGATACGTAAACCATGTTATTATTCTTCAACAAAACTTCATTACATTCTACAATTGTATTTCGATCAAGGCCGTGAAGAAATGTTTACTATTTGTGGGCAAAATCCGAAAACTAGTTCCACCTCGTATATCCCTCTATTGCAACAGAAAATCGGACCAGATGCCTATTTCATCATTGAACTTTGCAACTTTTCACTTTGCGCTTTGCAATTTGTAGCAAGGTTTGGATTCCACACACAAAATAATATATATTTCTACAAAGTGAAAAGTGCAAAGCGCAAAGCGAAAACTTGCAAGAACTTTGCAGACATTTTTGACTTTTGCTCTACATCATCTTAAAAAAAAAAAAAAAAAAATGCAAGGCAAGAGTTTGCAAAGTTGTGTCGTATTTTGCAAAGATAAGTTTGGCTGTGAATGAATGATTGACTAACTGGTAAGAGGCATTGTCGTTTAAAAATGTTCGGAGGTTATTATATTCAAGTTATGAATGCAATGAGGATGAGTGTTCTACGAAAATGTATGAAAATAGAATCAACTTTCACGCCATGAACTTATTTCAGTTTGAAGAATGCTTTCGTTTGACAAGTGAGCAAGTGGAATTCATATTGGAGCACACTGAGCCAGCTTTGAAAAGAATAACAAAACGTAGTAAAGCACTTACAACAAGACAACAAGTACTTCTTTGCTTTCATTGGCTAGGAAATTGTGCTCAAATGCACGAAATAGGACAAATGCACGTTCTGTCAAAAGGAACTGTTTGTAGAACAGTACATGGTGTGGTGAACTGTATAATAAACATTATGTTTCCACACAGAGAAAAATCCGTTCTCCGGACAGCGGTATATTGTACAAATATACGGTCTCCTCTTGCTTACTATAGAAATCAGTACGGAACATACGTTATCTGTATGCTACATAGGCAGTGCCCTTAGATGTTACATCATGCCGTTGCAGGATGTCTGACATCTAACAGTTTTCCGTATATCACATGCATATACTCATGTTACCTTCGTCAGCTATATGTTATATACGTCCATTTGTATGTGAGATCCTGACCACCTATATTGTTTCATACGGAAAGTACGTATAGATGAAACACTTACACAGAAAGTATTATAAAACATACATTTCAGTTATACGTCTGCTGTACGTTGTCCAAAAACTACAGGAATTACGCATGTAACCAATCTTTTTAAGTACGCCACCTACAATTTTTTTCTCAGTGCAGGTATAGTAAAATGGCCAAATGAGAGAAACAACATTGCAAGGATTTTTATTTTACGTAAAGGTGATTTTCCATCAGTTTGTGGGTCCATAAATGGAACACTTATAAATATCGATACTCCATCGCAAAATGAAGAGGTGTTCGTAGATAGACGTGGGAAGCACTCAATTAATGTTTTGATGATATGTGGTCTCGATTGTAACTTGAAGATAATAGTAAAAATAAAAATATTCGGGACATGTATAAGGGGATCAGCGAATTTAAGAAAGGCTATCAACCTCGTGCTTATATATTAAAGAAATCTGACGGAACAGTTCTCACTGATACGGATAGCCTCTTAAATAGATGGAAAGATTTCTTTGACGATTTGCTGAACACGCAGCCAAAAACTAATGTGCGTGGAGAAAAGGAGATACACACCGCAGAACAGTATATTCCAGAACCCAATCGAATAGAAGTGGAAGCCGCTATAAAGAAATTAAAGAAACACAAATCTCCGGGTGTAGATGAAATTCCGGCTGCGTTAATTTTAGCTGGAGGCGAAAAATTGTGGAACAAGATACACAAACTCATTCTCTTTATCTGGAACAAGGAAGAATTGCCACAAGAGTGGAAAGAGTCAATCATTGTTCCAATTCACAAGAAAGGCGACAAAACTGACTGTAATAATTATCGAGGCATTTCTCTTCTGTCAACATCCTATAAAATCCTTTCAAATATTCTGTTAGCAAGATTGACCCCATACGCAGATGAAATTATTGGAGGTTATCAGTGCGGATTTAGACGAAATCGATCAACTATCGACCAAATATTTACCATTCGCCAAATACTCGAAAAGAAGTGGGAATACAATACCCCGGTACATCAACTATTTATTGATTTCAGAAAGGCTTACGACTCGGTTAGGAGAGAAACATTATACAACGTTCTTACAGAGCTTGGAATACCGAGAAAGCTAATTAGATTAATTAAGATATGTTTAAGTGAATCCCAAAGTAAAGTCCGGGTAGGAAAATTTTTGTCCACGAGCTTCCACGTCGAAAATGGCCTGAAACAAGGAGATGCGTTGTCGCCATTATTATTTAACTTTGTGCTGGAATACGCCATAAGGAAAATCAAAGATAGCAACCAGGGCCTAGAGTTGAACGGCATTCACCAAGTTATGGCATATGCTGATGATGTAAATTTAATAGGGGATGATAGGAGAACAGTAGAAATAAATGCAGAGATATTATTAAACGCTTGCAGGGACATGGGTTTAGAAGTAAATGCAGAGAAAACTAAATACATGGAAGTGCGTCGGGACCGTAATACGGCAAATTGTGGAGGTGTTAAAATATTAAATAATACTTTTGATAAAGTGGATACTTTCAAATATTTAGGATCAATATTAACAGACGAAAATCATATTCACGAAGAAATTAAATGTCGACTAAAAGCAGGGAATTCGTGTTACTATTCGGTTCAAAATCTCTTGTCGTCGAATTCTGTCGAGGAATTTGAAGCTTAAAATATATAAAACGATAATCATGCCTGTTGTTCTGTATGGTTGCGAAACATGGTCGCTTACTCTGAGGGAAGAACATAGACTGAAAGTATTTGAGAACAGGATCCTGAGAAGAATATTCGGCCCCAAGAGGAACGAGAATGGGGAATGGCGGAAGCTTCATAACGAGGAACTACATAGTTTATACGGTTTACCCAACATTGTTAAGGTCGTCAAGTCTAGGAGGCTTAGGTTGGCAGGTCATGTAGCTAGAATGGAAGAAAGTAGAAACGCTTTCAAAGTCTTGACTGGTAGACCCATAGGAAAACGACCATTAGGAAGGCCTAGGCGCAGATGGGAGGATAATATTAAGATGGATCTCGCAGAGATAGGAATACAAAGTAGAAACTGGATCCAATTAGCTAAGGATAGAAGTCAGTGGAGAGCTTTTGTGAACGCGGCACTGAACCTCCGGGTTCCATAGGCCATAGAGTTAGTTAGTTAGTTAGTTTAGTGCCGCGATTATATGTTTGTCTCGATTATATGTTTTACAGGGAAGCCTGGAAGTGTACATGATAGTCGTGTTTTCCGTAATTCTGCGGTAAGCCGTCTATTTGAAGGAGGTTGGAGACTGACAGTTTTGATTGGCGACAGTGCATATGGATTGAAGAATTGGGTTATACCACCTTTGCATAAGAATCCATAAGATGCACTGTCAACGTTTCAATAGAGCCCACAAGTGTACAGGAGAATTATTGAAAACCGTTATAGCATTTTAAAAGAGCGGTTTTCGTGTTTAAATCATATTCGAAATGAGTCTACAAGAGGCTGGGAAGGTCCTATTCCTAGTACGAATCCTTGCATATTATTAACTATTATACAGCGCCTAAAGTCGGACTTCAACATTCAACTGTTACTTTGCAAAGACTTTGCAACTTAGCAGTTACAGAACATTAAATTGCAAAGGTACTCAAAATTAATGGTGGAAATCAACAACTTTTCACTTTCCAAAATTTGCAAAAGTGAAAAGTTCCGAAGTTTAATGGTGGAATAGGCCTCAGATCGACAATTTCCGGTTTCACTCTTCAAATTTGGAAGTTTCATGTAGTTTCAAAATTAGAAACAAAGCTCAACCTGTTTGACATTAAAGAAATTTCTCTTGCAATTTGTAATCTCCTGAACAAGTTTCAATTTATCTTCATTCCTTTTTCTTTTTCATTATAAGTGAAGAGAATTTATATTATTTCAGGGTATTAACTTAATGCATTCTGTGTGGAGTGCAGTGTAATAGGATTTAAAGTAGTTAGGTTGGTATCCATAATATTGCTAATTAGGCGAATTCTTACTAATGAACTGAGAGATAGAGTAAGAAGATTGTATCAGATTTCACGTTCTATTTCTCATAGAATATTATTACTTCATATAATTGATGTGATGTACTAAGTGAAGTTAATTCAGCCTATTGACTAATAATTATCAAACTGGATTTTGTAATTGCATCAATTTTGTTTAAAAAAATGACTTCACTGTTTTAATTTCTCCATACGTAGTTTTGTTTTTTAAAAAAGGAAAGTTATTCTTGTTCAGTTTCGAATACGTGGATTATAACAGAGTTGTGTGCTATTCTTGGGAAACTGAATTCGTATAACAAAGCTTTATTATTTTTCTTCGTAATGTCTTATCGGCTTTGCTCTGATTCTGCTCGACAAGCGAGCAGACATTCTACATTGAGAAAAATCCGTTATTTGACAGCGGTATATTGTACAAATATACGGCATACATATATTTACTACGAAAATCTGTACGGGGTATATGTTATCAAAACACTGCATACGTACTCCCCTTTTTCCCGCTTACATATTATATCAAGCTGCTACACAATGTCTGACATGTAATGGTTTTCCGTATATTACATATGAATGCGTATGTTCCATACGTCACCTATATGTTGTACACTTCCATCTGTGTGTGAAGTCCTGATCGCCTGTATACAGTTTTTTCTTACGTATGAAAAGTACGTATATACGGAAAACATACGTAAAGTACGTATAAAATAAAGTTTATTAGATACCGTATCGTTTACTGCGAGATGTTACGTATGGTTGCACGTTAAGTGCAAAAGCTAAAGGATTTACGCATATAACTTACGGACACCACATACGTTCAATTTCTCAGAGAGTCACGAAGTTGCTCCGCTGACATCCGAACGAGATAATTGTGTTTGCATTTGATATATTATAGCTAGACGAATCCCAAAGTTATACGTGCAACCGGGCGGAATGTCATGAGTTACAACATATTTTGTAATGTAAAAGCTACAAAAAAAATTACCTGGCAAAATAGTTTGAATCGAGTCATTTGATTGGCAAATGGTTGGGTAAATGGTAAATTCGGCGAACACATATCTCATCATTTTCAAGGATGCACTTTTTGGGATTAAAAAAAATGCTCCAGGGTCCCCCACGGGGTCCCAGACGGTGTCCAACTCAAAATTTTCAAATGGCAAGGGAGATTAAGTAGCACATCATTTGAAAACTGTTGCAAAATAGAATAAACTGGAACAAGTCTCGACTCTCTACGACAACCCTGTGCAAAATGGTGGCGGGTAAAAATGTAAACAAAAACTCAATTGAAAAGTCCATGGTTACCCCTATAAATCGGAAACGATGAGACAAATGTGAAACACTAAAGGAATTGTGGTATTATTTTCAAAGTACAACTATTTAAGTTAAAACGTCTTGTCCTAGGGCTCCCACAGGATCCCATGTGGGGTCCAACTAAAAAGTTTCAAATGGCAAGATGGGTTAAGTAGCACATCCTCTAAAAGCTGTTGTTAAACGAAAGGACATGGATCAAGTCTCGACTTTGTACGACAACCCTGTGCAAAATGGCGGCGGGTCAAAATGTAAACAAAAGGTTAATTGAAAATCTATGGCCATTTTGAATCCAAGATGGCCGCTTAAACCTATATCGAAAGGATAGGCATACTAAACTGATGAAGCTAGGTAAACCAAATTTGGCATGAATGTTGATCAATAGGTGACGAAAACATGCGAAATGTTCAAAAACGCAACATTTTGAGTTCAAAATGCGCACTATGTATCGAACGCATGTCCAGCTCAAACCACTGGTGTTGCAGAAGCGAAAAGTGGTATTTACGTTTATGGTTAATAGCAGATTTCCACAACACATCAAAAAATATAATCTGTAATCCAATATGGCTACCAGAGTGAAATATGAGTTTGTATGTAAATATGCTATTTCTTGAAATATTGTGACAAACCAACAAAGTTTACGCAGCTCGGTGCACTGAAATGATTTATACGTTGTTTGGTACTAGTCGTTAATCTCGTAAATGAATGCTTTTTGTATATTTGGTATTGCTTGAAATATTGCGATCAAACCATCGAGTGGCATAAAAAGTGTAACCACCGCGAATACGTTACAATAGAGCCGACAACCTGACTGGTGCAGCAGTCCTTTATGTACGAACTACTATAACAAAATTAGAAAAATACCCGAAGATATTCAACTTTTGTTTAGTAGTATGAACAGGAAGTCAGAGTTGTGTGTTCATCGCATATTCGTTATATTCACGTAAATTATATCAAGAGAACCGTGACGGACGTGCATGAGGAACAAAACATATATGTGTTGTTACGGAATGAAATAATGGTTGACGTGAATCGAAAGTCAATTGTTGTTTAGTCTTTCTATTGTTTTCTAAATACATAATAGAGAAAAATAGATTTAGATTTATATTGGTATGAATGACATAGGTTTTAAGAGACCATCTTGGATTCAAGATAGCCATAGATTTTCAATTAAGCATTTGTTTACATTTTGGCCCTTCGCCATTTTGCAGAGGTTTGTCGTAGAAAGTCGAGACTTGCTCCATTTTCTTTCATTTAACAACAACTTTCAAACGATGTGCTACTTAATCCCCCTTGCCACTTGAAAATTTTGAGTTGGACTCCATCTGGGACCCTGGAGCATTTTTTTTATCCCAAAAAGTGCGTCTTGGAAATGATGGGATATGTGTTAGCCTAATTTTCCATGTATCCAACCGTTTGGCAACAAACGAATCGATTCAAACTATTCCGCCAGGTAATTTTTTGTAGCTTTTACATTACAAAATATGTTAGAGAGCTCCTTTGTGTCTAAGCGGTAAGCATAAGCGCCTTTGGCGAGGGAGACCCGGGTTCTATTCCCGGCGGGAACTCATGCTGTTCGGATTCCATGTTGTTAATCAGTAGGTCCCGCCTCATATAGTCTCGCTGCTCAAATGGACGTTAAACACTCAAAATCAACTCAAGTCAAAAAATATGTTGTAACTCATGATATTTCGCTTGGTGGCACGTATAAGTTTTGGGTTCGTCTAGTCATAGTATATCAAATGCAAATACAATTGTCTCGTTCGGATCTCAGCTGAGCAACTTCATGACGGTCCCTTGTTAGTGTATAAGACTCTGGATATACACGATGTACGAGTAAGGATAGCATATTCTGTAAATCTAGAAAACAAAGATATCAATGTGTCAGAAATTCTTTAAAACACTACATATAAAGCAAACATAAAATTTAAATCCAAAAGTTTGTAAGTGTGCAACAAAAAGTGGGGCTGAAAATCTATCTGTCAAGTGCAATAAATGAAAATTGATTTTTTTCCTTTTGCATCAATATTGGTTTTCCACTTGTGAGCAAAGCCATATTAGTGAATGGTTACTTGGATTTGTTTAGAGAAAAACAAAAATGTTTACTATATGAGTTGGATGTTTTTTTCATTTTAATCTTATATATAAAAGAGAACGCACAAATCCTTTGTTCCCTCATCACGCTAATACGGCTGAACCAATTTCTTTCATTTTTGGGGGGTTATTAGGATTTGGACCCTAGATGGTTTTTATCATATCACTTTAATTTTTAATTACCAGTGTCTTGAGATAATTGACCATTCAAGTGTCCATAACGTACAAATCCTTTGTTAGTTCATCATAGGTAAAAATAAACGTATTTATATGCAACCCGCATGACCGTGTCACTCGGCGGGTTAACATAAATGACAGGCGATATAATGTTAACATTTACTGCAATCTACTATGGTTTTTATCATATCACTTGAAAGCGAAAAAGTAAAAATTATCTAAGTAACAAAGTTTATTGCGTTCCGGGGTGACCCCAGCGAAGCGGGGTGAACGCTGCTAGTATTACATAGAACTAAAACTAATTAATTCTTTACTGTAATTACAGGGGTTCAAGAGTATAGTACTCCAAAGCATAGTTAACTAGAATTGTAGGATCTAACATAGAAAGAGTATCTGAACTAAAAGCCAGTACAAGTAAAAGATTTTGCAACTTATGAAACAAGAAATGTTACACACTTGAAGTGCTTAGATATAACCTATCTGAGGACAATCGGTAAAGCAAGATAATTTAATTATTCACTAAACTACGTAATTAGACAACTAATCTGTTTAGATGTTTCCTAAATGTTGGGGCGCAGTGGCCCAGTGATAGAGCGTTCACCTCTGGTGCATGGGGTCTTTGCTTCGATTCCAGCCCTAGCCAAGCAAACTTTGTGGTGGACAAACACTGTGTACGTGGGTTTTCTTAGGGCTCTCCCGTTTCCTCCTACTTTCTTCATTCCACCATTTCTTTCATTTCTCATCTTCATCGTCTCCTTTAGCCTAGCCGGCATAACCGTGGGATGTAAAATTAAAAGATTTCGTTTGGATTCCTTAAGTTATATTTGCAAAAGACTGTAAAATGTTTGTATGAACTTGCTTCGCAGCATTATCAAAGTAGTTTTTAATAGATGACCAGTTGTTTCACTATATTTTCATGGAGCTCATCTCGTGAAAGACACCTTGATGCGATTAAAAGATACTTTTTTGAAAAATTACAATCGAATACTGAGTATTGAAAGCAATGATTTACAGTGTCTAACGCACCGCGACCCAGAAGATGATATTAACTAATCTTCATGGACATTTACCACATTTATTTCCACCTTTTAAGATTATAGTTAATTGAATGTGCGTAAGTCGTATTTTTTTAAAGAATCTCTGTTGTGTCCCCCATATCCTGCTTTCTGTTTCACATGTCTAGGCCAGTCAGAAGCCTGACCTATGAACATTTGAAAGAAACTCTACGAATCTTAAATTTTCTCTAAAACTCGACTCAGTACCAATGCCCTTACCTTGCAGAGTGGACCTGGTATCCAACCTACTAATATATATATATATATATATATATATATATATATATATATATATGTGTGTGTGTGTGTGTGTGTGTATTCACAGTTAAAATTCAAATCTCCTTTCATGTATATTGTAATGGCCATCTATACAGTTCTTGTTACGCATGGAGTTAAGAAGAAATAGAACAAACCATACTTTGTAAATTTTTACTCGCAGGCTGGATGAAACATACTCGCGAGCCGCCATTTGGTCATCACTGGTTTAAAGTATTGTTAAGGAATTTTTTAAAGAACAATTGTTTATTAACATTTTGAAGAACAAAATTAGCTACATTACTACCTTTTACAGCATGTCTTATTCTGTGTAAAACCTGTATGTTTTTGCCTAAAACCGTTTACAAATTAGATCATCGCGAATACTGAAAAATACTCACTGACTCATCATAGCTTGTAGGATATATACTATAAACATAGAAACTTGAAATTTGGCACAGATTTATTATTTGTGATGCAAATAAAGGAAAAGTCCGAGAACTTCAAATGTCCCTCTCCAATGAGGAAAATTAATGGGTAATTACATAATTTACCTTATAGTTACGTCACTTGATTCAAAATCTATAGAGTACTTTCTGTAAGCACGGAATATTAAAATTTAACACAAATGTAGGATTCGTAGAAATTCGGCACAGATTTAGGATTTGTGATGCAAGTAAAGGAAAAGTCCGAGAACTTCAAATGTCCCTCTTCAATGAGGAAAATTAATAGGTAGTTACATAATTTACCTTATAGTTACGTCATTTGATTCAAAATCTATAGAGTACTTTCTGTAAGCACGGAATATTAAAATTTGACACAAATGTAGGATTCGTGATACAAGTAAAGGAAAAGATCTGAAAATTGGAAATTTTCCTCTCCAATCTAGAAAAAAAAATAGTGGATAAAGGTGCATAGTTAAGCCACTTTATGATATTTCAGAACATATAGGGTACTCCTTGTAGACATACATTTACTTTCTCTAAATTATTTTGAATGCTTGCTGTTGCACATTTCCTTAGTCCGCAATGAAGTGTCAGGCCGTTTTTGCCGCCGTTTGCGACAGCTTGTTACTCGAAAATGATGCCGAATTTAACAAAATGTCGCATAAACTCTTTTGTTTGTTTGCTTATGTAGATTCTTTTCCCAAGCATTGTAAATGGAATTCTGCACCACTTTGTATATTGTTACGTCACTTATGACAGCGATTCAAGTCCTATATGGTACTTTCTGTGAATATGTAAATTTCAAATTTTGGGATAAATGTAGGATTTCAGGTATAAGTAAAGCGACACCGATAGATGTAGCGGCGTACAAGTAATTTGCTAATTTAAAATTATTGTCACAATTTAATTACAATTTATACTGTATTGTTTCAGAAAATTATTCTGAAAATGGGTAGTAACGATGTTGAACGTAAATACGCTTTATTGTTCATTATTAAGATAAAGTCCGTAACCAATTTAGCTTTTAGCATATTTATATTTTAACTTCAAATTACATAATGGGCAAACTACTATAAAGACCAAATGTTAGCACTTATTTCACAGATTAGGATTTTAAATCATAGTGTACATCAAAGCAAAGGATAGCTGCAAAAAAAAAAAAAAAAAGAACTAGTTTACATAAATTCAACTTAACACAAAGTTGCTTAAAATCAGACACGCTCTCTGAAATGACTAGTTTCTATGTCTATGTAGTATCGGACTGGTATTACAACCGATAAAACGATAAGTCATTTTAAAGTACTGGCATCTATATCCTCAGAAAAAAAGAAAACTTAATTGCTTTTATAAGAAATGAAGAAATACAGATGTATGTCAGATCAAATCTCTAAGATATACCAATCATTCCTCTCCTAGACCAGCGATAAAACTGGATCTGAAAAGGTATTGGGACGTATGACGTCACGCCGTTCCCCATGCCCATCTTTGCCCATTGTTACATTTTAGGAAGTGCGGGACGCCACTGATATTTTTTGGAATTGGAGAACGGCCTCCCCCACAGCTAAACCCCCACAGCTAAAACTCCCATACTTATGTGGGGATTGTGACCGTCGCTATGTGTGGGAGATTTGTCCATTTGTGTGGGAATTATGACCGTTGGGGGTTATGACCGCTTATCTGTGTGGGAGTTTTGGCTGTGGAAGTTTTGATGGTCATGCATTTGGGAGATTTGTCCATTTGTGTGGGAGTTATGACCGATTGTGTGGGCGTTTTGACATTTTCTGAGTGTGGAAGTTTTAGCTCTGGGAGTTATGACCGTTGGTGGATTTCGGAGATTTGTCCATTTGTGTGAGGGTTTTGACATTTTTTGAGTATGGGAGTTTTAACCTGCTCCCTTTCTTGGCTTTTTAATTTGAAGATCAGTGTCCTTTCCAGCAGCGAGGCTATATGAGACATGGATCTACAGCTAAACGTGGAATCCGAATTACATCGAACGCTTACCGGGAAATCGAACCGAAGACCCGTACGGTAACCAAATGTTCTCGATGGTAGTGATACAGTTGGGTGTATAAATACGTTCGCTTTCACTTAGAATTGTAACCGTAAAATGTGTGTAGAGCTGTAATAGAGGAATTACGAGTATTTTGTTAGCAAAGTAGAATAGATTTTCTTTAAGGTGACTTACAGGTAGTATCGATATAATATAGGGACTATATAATTTTAATCAAAATATCTGATGTAATACATTGCTTTCTGATCAAACGTACATAGCAGTACAGAGCATATCCAATTGATATTTTAGAAAATAAAAGAGAAAAATGTGTAAATAAAAAATCAATACACGAAACCAATCTTAAAAGAATTCCATCACTTTCTGTATGCAAGATAATACAGAACTAAAGGAGAGAGAGGAAAAAATGAAAAGATGAGAATTGAAATAGGGGCGTGATAGATGAAATTTCTGTTCTCCATGAGTCGACATTGCCAACTGACATGGTCGACATGGAAAAGATGTTGTATGGTGATAGAGAGATGATACTTCTTGCTGAGTATTTCAAAACTGACCAAGAAAAATCGTTATCAGACTTAAGTCTAACAAGTAGATTGTCGATGAGGAGTTGCAGAAATCGGGTAGAAGTATTATCAATTTCCATGACAGAGTGCGTACGGGGACTTCCCCTTATGAATTTACAGATGACTGATATTAGAAATACACTAAGTGCTCAAACATTGTCTAACTTGTTGTTCATCAATGTTAATGGCCCACTGCTAGACAAGCTCAAAGTAGACGAGCTAGTTATTTCTTGACTGAAGGATGGACATCATTCCGCTGCGGATGATTTAACGCGAAAAAGTTACCAACAGGAAATAAATCCGATTTCAGATTTGTTTTAAGGTGGAAAATTACGAGTTATGGAAAATATATACTTGTATTACTACTAATGGTTTATTTGTGTTATTCAACTTTGTACCTAATTTTTAGTAAGTCTCTTCTTTGCTTTAGGTAAACTACTTTGAATAAATATTCATAATAATTGCAGTTATGCATATTTGTAACAAATTTAACGTGGTGTTTTAGTGATTACACAAATTACAATTATGAGCATACTTTATGGATATGCTCTCACATAGGGTACCCGAGCACATTTATACACTATGAAAAACTGATTTTTCAAGTCTTTTGTGAGAAAAAATACTGTGAACTGAGAAACCATAACCTTTTCCATATTGTACAGGAGTATTTTCGTGCGAATAGAAGTTTCTTTTGGAATGCGTTCAAAAATTAACACTTGCAAGAATACTCTCTCAGTACAAGTATATTTTAGGCACACACTAATTTCCCCCCACCTCGGACTGTTTCAATTTCCTCACTGACAAACACTTTACCATTTTCTATCGTAAAGGTCAGATCCACTGTTATTGTAACAGAGTGGTGCTTGAGCGATTGACTAGAAATTCAAACTCCGATTAGTGACAATTTCACAGTCTTGTTTTATTACAAGTGTAAACTCTTTAGTCAGTTCAGAAGAGGCCATGGATCGTGTTCAGAGTTGATGGCGATGGATTTTGGTGAGTCAGAGTAGGTCCCAGTGGATGAGAGTGGTTCATGGTGGGTGGTGGGTCAGAGTGGGTCACAATGAGTGGTGGGTCATGGTGGATCGTGGGCCAGAGTGGGTCATGCTAGGTGGTGGGTCAGTGGGTTGTGGGTCAAGTTTTCATTGACCCACGCCAACTCTGCCCCCTCCAAAACCTTCCTAACTCAACATACATATGTACACTTTCTTAATAAAACTATAGTTGTTTAGCAGAGAAATGACTGATTTAGCATCACAATTTGACCTTACACTTCATCTGTACTCTTTCCCGTATAAAAACAATCTATATCTGTTACTTTTTGCTGAAAACATAAGGTGGAGTATTTTACAATTACTTATTGTCTTTTCGGGTGCACAATAATACTTGTTCAATATTACATAGACGTAGTGGCTTGTAATATTGGACGCCTCCCCCCCCCAAAGCTTAGAACCCTACCAACAAAAATTTCTGGGTGCGAGCCTGGATTTATGTCAGAATGTAATATAGAAAGGAGAATAAAATTTTCTTCTAGAAGTCTCTTGCAATTCTCAGGAGTAAAGGCTATGCACTCCTTTTATCAAAATATCCTAACTGCCCTCTCTAACGGTCTAGTGGGTAGAGTGCGGGCCTTTGGTACATGTAGTCCCAAATTCGATTCCCAGTTGGAGAACCTTGAAATTTGTATCCATTATGGTGGTTCCATCTTAAACTGTATGCCCATGTCTTATATGGTCTTGGTGTTGAAAGAAACGCTGAACACCATTCAATCCTAACATTTAAAAATATCCTTGCTACATCAAAGCAGATAGGTTCATAACAAGATAACAAAGTTAATATTTTCAGCACTACTTACTATAACCTTTCTCACAATATAAAAAAGTTAATATTTACGGCAATATTTATTACAACTTTTCTTACAACAAGATAATAAAGTTAATATTTGCAGCACTATTTATTATAATCTTTCTCACAACAAGATAATAAAATTAGCATTTACACAATTACTTATTATAATCTTTTTCATAACAAGATAATAAAATTAAGATTTACAACACTTTATTATAATCGTTCTTACAACAAGATAATAAAATTAACATTTACAGCACTACTTATAATCTTTCTCACAACAAGATAATAAAGTTAGTATTTACAGCACTACCTATTATAATATTTCTTTATTATTACTTAGGATATAAACTTCCGTATCTTCCCTTTGTTTCTTTCATTCCACCTACAGAAGAAGAAGACAGGTAGAAAAATTTGATGTCTTTATTTGTTCCGCTGTAACAGGTTGCATTTAGACGCCATCTCTCCTTCCCCTTTCCACCTTCCACAATTTTGATGCAATTTTTGGATGATAGAAAGAAAAAGGAAGAAAATAATAGGAAAAAAGAAAATAAGGATCTCTCGGCGCACGAAAACGTTGTCAAAAACTGACATCCGCGACCCGCTAAAACTACTTGGTATTCAAACCTTCCAGTCCTCTTCCTCTTGATTCCCCTCACCTCCGTCTAGCTTTTTTTTTTATTATTTTTGAGCCAAAAAGAAGTTGCTTGTGTCTCCCCCTCTTCAAACGCTGAGCCACTACTCTTATGTACCAGACCTCAACCTAACTTTCTTCTCATTTCCTGAGCGCCAGTCAACTCAATATTCCTCATCGTCGGAGCAAGTTTTTGAAGAGGGAGTTTCCCTAGAACTCTAGTAGCAGGGGTGGTTGTTTCCAACAGCGCCTCTAAGAGGAAGTCCTTCTATATAGTGGGAGCATAGAGGAACCTCAACTGTGAAGCTAAACCACATGCACATCACTTTGTCTTCTCTGTAATATACCTTAATATAGTAGCCAATATAGTCAATTCTAACGTCCTGTTTTGGCGTTCTGTGACTCTTCTTTAAGCCTCTTTTTACTTAGGATAAGGTTACCTAATTTTTTGTATAAAATCTTATCAGTTTAACTTCTCACGATATGCCCTTTAGGCTAAGAGGGACGATGATTAAGTCAAATGAATGATGAAAGATTGTTGTAATGTGAATGTAGGAGGAAACGGGAATACCTCAAGGAAACTCACGGACACAATTTTGTCTGCACGAACTTACTTTGTCAGGGATCAAACCATGGATTGTACACACCATACATAAGCGTTCTACTCATAATTATTCAAAGAAATTATTCTAATGGAAGTACAGAGCCTTCTCACACTTTGGTCTGAACTAAGTAATTCTATGTCTCTTAGAGAACCCAAAAATCTATCGTCCCAAAAACAAAGATAGTTGAAGAGATCTTATCTTATTATGCGGCAAACAGACGGCATATTCAGGAACAGCCGCAGAACATTTTTCAAGGGAGGATAGGTAAAATAGCTAGCCACACGCAGGTGTAGACGTGTTGATCTACATACTTCATTTAAATCAATAATTATACTCCCCCACGTTGCATAACTTTATTAATTAAAATGATTCTTATAATAATAAGAAATAGTAAATATTCTCCTATAATAATAAATAGTATCTAAAATAAATATATAAATGAGTACGGTTCGCAAGGAAAATCTCATTGGTAATAGTTTGAATTTATCTTGAGCTTTTTCATAGATTCCATAAATAATAAATAAATAAATAAATTTGTGGTGTTTCTTTGTGTCTGCCATTTCACCCTCAGTATTATTGCCTGTCCTCTCTAGCAATCGGGTTTGTATCTCTGCGTTACGATCACAAAAGAAATCACTGCTAATCCCAGAACTCATCCCTTGAGACAATTTTTTGTGGCGTAACATCATTACAATGAACGTGTATCTGAAGAGCGACAGCTGACTACTCAGTATCAGGCATGCACCCAGAAATTTTTATTGGAGAGGTATAACTCTACAAGCCTATGCAGTATTGAACCAGAATTATTCTATAAAGGAAATGACGATAAGAAATTGTGAAATACTTCCACCTATATTTGCTGAAAAAATAAAGGAACTAGAATGTTTTTATAAGAAAAAGATTCAGATGAAATATAAAATCAAATGTTTATGCTACATCAACTATTTACCATGCTGCCAAACATGTGTATTAAGGGGCAGACTACTAAATAGTTTTGAAAAACTAATAATTATTCTTTTGCCCGTTTTTCGTAAGTGGAAAGAGGTAATAAAATGTAACTTACCACAATAATACTGTAGATAAAGTTATTCTACACCTGCAAATGCAAGTCGGAAGAATTTTCAGTGTTGCCATCCATAGAAATTACAGTGTGATCAGAATTTGAATTACTCAAAAATCTAGGTCAAGGCAGCGACTAGAAAAATGAACTCAACGGTAATTGATGACTTAACATGCTGTTTATGTTTCTTATTTACTACTTTTTAAATAATATTTGTATTTATTTTGTAATAACTTATTTATTTTGTAATAATTTGTGTAAGTTTTACCTATAAAATAAATAGAAATATTATTTAGTTATAAATAGAAACAATACAATACAATGACCAGTTTCTTTCTCTTTCTGTTTAATAGCCTAATTAAATTATGAATGGGGTAAGAACTCCAATTATGAGACCCTAAAAGTTAAGATGGTATATACAGGTTAATTATGGCATAAACAAACATTGTTGTTACTTTAATATATTCTGTGGAATGTCTAATTTACGATAGAAACTATTGGAGTGCATAAAAATATAATAATAAAAAAATTATATTGAAAAATGTGACCAAAGTTGCTACACTGCCATTTTTATGAGGTTACCTAATAAGAGACCCCTTGATTTCACCATTCAACACTGTCTTTAAGCCAAATCCTGTGATGGCACAAACATATAAAACGTTACATTTTCAATCTACCCAATTTGTCTCAATTTTAGAATATACACACTGTAAAATTTTACATTTTTTCTGTGCATAAACTGCAATGATTTTTGATCACTTCTTTTAATGTGCAAATATGTACCGAATAAGTAAGAAATGTGTCCTAAATGACAACACAATTCCAACAAAATTACTGGTTATATGTACAGGATTAAGTCTAAGAGACTACTTTGTTAATACAGAAATGTCAATACAAATGAGCTCCTATTATAAGACCCAATATTACTCTATGGGTTACATTAAAAGACCGGTTTGATATACTGAGCCCGTTAAGGGACTCATAATAAGAAATTCGACCGATAAACAAATGACTAAAGGCATCTCAAACATAATTGAAAGAAAACCGGTAACTCATTACATATTACAATACGCATATTTACTGGTATAGAAGAAAGTAAAGATAGAATGAATATCAATTCACCTTCTCCATTTTCAGCGCCTGATTTGTGCACGTTAAAAAACTTTGTAGATTCATAATTTCTTCCAGCCTCCACTATACTAAAAACTCGCCACAGAACGAGCTCACGTGAGTTCCGGTGCTGTGGTGGGCTATTTCGTTTTGTTTTAGCTCGCTTCCACTAGATTTCAGCTCTTGCTTCACACGATAGATAGGGTTCTCAATTTAGGTGTCTATCCTCATATTAGGGGTTCTTACCCTATATTTAAGTATACAAGAATTAAGTAGGAATTGCTTCAGTACACTTGGTCTTTTTCGCATATAGGTCTCTGGTATAAACATTACAAAATACCCTACATCTGGAAATTCAAATGTGAAAGCAGTAGTAAAACTTTAGGGCATATAATCCGTTTAAAAATGTTATGAAATTGAAGCGTTCTACGGAAAAAGGGCCTATAGGGAAAATGAAGGTTTTGAGAAAAACGCAAGGGAAAATTTATATTACTTCTACTGAATAGATTTTTGAAGTGAAACATGGGTTGTAAAAGATAATGATATAGTTAGCACTTGCAGAAATTACATAGCAATTATGGTTTCAGATACAGTACATATACTATTTCAACAGATTAAAAAGTAATTAATACCCTATCCAATAGGAACTTTTTCCGAAGAACACAATATGTCCTTCACAAGAATCAAAATAAACTGAAAAATGATACTACAAGGGAAAATACGATATGTTCAAATATATTATGAACTTAAGGGAAAAAATATGTGCAAGCTAATAGGCACTTAAGGGCTTATAGTGAAAATGATGGGTTTGAGAGAAACGCAATAAAATGTTATACCACTTATATTTAATAGAACGTTGGAGTAAAACTTCAACGTCTTTTCGTATAGTGAACAGTTTTAAACAATACAATGTCTTGTAATAGTGTGCAAAGTGCCCTGTTTTCATAGAACACAATATAAATATTGAAAAATATTAAAACTACGCAATATGCGATGTGGACGAAACTGAAAGAAAATAAAAACGAAAGAAGCACTGGATCCAAAACTCATTTACATGAAGTTTGCCTGAATTTCCTGCATAATACATTCAAGCCAGTCCGTAACTCTTGGTGGGAGAAAAACGAGAGGATCTTCATCATCTGCTTTGAAAATCTGTCCATCTATAGCTCTACCTTTTTGCGACGTATACGGTTTTGCACTTCGACGTTTTCGTTTCTGTACCTCGCGTTTCATACTTTCTTTTTGGAATTCAGTTCGCGTCTAATAATTTCTTCACCACTATCCAGTACCAGCAGCACAAAACTCGTATAGCAACATAGACACAGTTCCAACACGATCAGAGTCCAAATGTTAGTGCAGTAATTGGTGATACAAATAAACGCATAACTTAGCTCACTGTTGCCGAATGAAAACGAACTTTTCAGCACTTCTTGAGCAAACACTAATTGTTCATTTACGCCGATCTCCGGAGAAAGGGCCTACGAAAGCAGTAAGAATTCCAGAGCAACAACATCAATAATAATATTTTGGAAAAGATATTTGCGGAACGCTGAAAGGTCTACAGTTCATAACCTTACATAATAATAAGATCCTTTAGAGGTACTTTCATTCAAAATTACGTAGGAAAATGAAGTGTTGCAGTTCTATTACCATTAGATTAAAGCCGGAATGCAAATTACTAGTCGCCCACTCGCACGGGGCGAGTGGCTTATTTATTTATTTATTTATTTATTTTGACTTATTTTACATGTCGAGGTTAAGGCTATATGTAGCCTTATCTACCACCTAAACATGACACAGAATTGAAAAATCAAAGGATATAGCTAACAATAGCAAAAGAAAAAAAAGTTAGAAAGTAAAAAAACCACAAGAAACAGACTGTCACTTGAACACACACACACACACACACACAAATATAATATAGTGCTACACGAAAGTACATACATGTTATAATATGTAATAAGTGTTGAGTTTCATATCTTTATGACAGGCTTCTCTATTGGCTCTTCTGTCTCTATGTCCATTCAACCCTGCATCGATAACAATAAATTATAAACTGCCCTTTTAAAAGATGCTAAAGATTTTGACTCACGTACCGAGGTTGGCAAAGTATTCCAATCACGACACGTTGAAATTATATATGATTTGGATGAATAAGTTGATCTATGAATAGGAATTGCAAGTTGGCTATTAAAACGTGATCTTGTGTCCCTCTCATGGAAATCGCTTAAAAAATTAAGATGTTTTAGAAGATAGGAACGTTCTGTAAAAGTAAGTGTTTTATACAGCAGTACCAACGAGTGCAATTTTCGCCGTTGCTGCATCTTCAGCCATTGTAGCTTTTTAAAGAATGGAGTAACATGATTTGAAAATTTTAAGTTAAAAATAAAACGTATACACGCATTTTGTACTCGCTGCGAACGCTTTTGTAAATGTATATCAGCGTCAGTTAAGGCGGTGTCACAGTACTCCAAATGTGGTACCACTAGGGTTTGAACAAGAGTTTTTTTTCAACTGTGTTGGTAAAAAGCTTTTTAATTTGCTGAGAGAATGAAGAATTCCAAAAGCCTTCTTGCATGATGCGTTAATTTAATCGGACCAAGTTAAATATTTGTTAAGTATGACGCCAAGATTTTTCACAGAGGAAGAGAAGGGAATATTTACGCCTTCTAAAGTTATATTGGGAACAAGTGAAGCATCTATTAACGTCGTTGCACGTTTGGAAGTAATTAAAATTGACTTTGATTTGACTGGATTTATAATCAAACAATTATTTGCTGACCATTTAGCCAAATTACTCAAGTCTTTGTTCATCTTTGTTATACAAGTATCTGTTTGCTTTGGTGAAGAAGATAGATGCAATTGAACATCGTCCGCATACATGTGATACTTACAGGTTTTAGAGATTGTGCTAAGTCATTAATATAAAGGCAGAAAAGAAGAGGCCCTAAAACACTACCTTGAGGAACCCCACAATGAAGGTTACGCTGACCAGAAACTAAGTTGGCAACCACCACATACTGTTTTCGGTCGCATAAGTAATTTTGGACCCACTTAGCAGCTGAAGTAGAGAAACTAAATTTTTGTACAAGTTTCTGTAGCAAAATGTCATGGTTTACTGACTGGAATGCTTTGCTATAATCCAGTAAGGTAAGTATGGTTATCTCTCTCTTGTCCAAAGCAGAACGTATATCATCAGTAATACTGGTAAGGGCTGTAGAAGTGCTGCAATGTTTACGAAACCCGGATTGAAAAGTGTCTAAAAGGTTATAAGTTCGAAGGTGCTCACATATTTGATCACTTACAATATATTCAAGAGCTTTAGATAGGGCAGGTAATATTGAAATAGGCCTTAAGTCTTCTGCAGATCGGACATCTTTAGTCTTAGGGAGAGGCAGGACTCGTGCTGTCTTCTACAAGACTGGGAATGTTCCGGTAGTAAGGGAAAGATTAAATAAATTTGTAATTGGGGAGAGGACGAAGGGTAATATTTTCTTGATCAATGTTATGCTTATTTCATCAGCACCTATAGCAGTGGATTTTATCCTCTTAATCGCTTTCATTACATCATGTGGGGTAACACAAGTGAAAGAGAAAACATTTTCTTCAAAATTAGGGATTTGTCCTGTATTATCAGATCTTGCATTTATCTGTGAGCTAGAACTATCAATTCTACAGAAATAATTGTTAAGATAATTGGCAGGGAAAGGAGCACCTACATCCGGCTGGACTCTTTTGCTGCTACGAATGCCAAGTAGCTTCAAATTTCTCCAAAGATGGGAGGGATTCTTGTTCTCAAACAGGGTGTAGGAAAATTTTAATTTCGCATTACGCACGGCTTGATTACATCTATTTCTAAGGATCCTATATTCCTCAAATTTGTCATTTAAGTTGGGTAGATTCAATTTACATGCTTTCTTAAATTTACTATACGCTCTGTCGCGACAAGCCATTAAACTTCGAATTTCATCTGTAATCCAGGGCGAAGGAGAACGAGAAACACGTTTTTCTCTCAAGGGGGCATGAATGTTCAGAAGATAAAATATTAACTAATTGAAATAAGATAGTTGGTCATCCACAGAAGAAAAAGAACTTATTAGATGCCAAGGCAATAACGCAGCATCACGCAAGAGTGCTTCATTGTTAATGTTGGATCAATCTCTGTATAAAACAACTTTAGGCTTGAATTTGGGAGTCTTAATAGAATAGCAAACAAAGATAAGATCATGACGCGAAATGCCAGGTACTGAAAATTGACCGAAATGATGAACTCTATCAATGTCGGAAGTTAAGATTAAGTCAAGAAGTGAATCTGAGGTGGTAGTATGAAACGTAGCTTCGAGCGGACAGATGGAAAAATTTAAGGATGTAGTAATCTCGCGGAATGTTTCTACTTCACGTTTAGTGGACAATAAATCAAAGTTCATGTCCCCAAGTATGAGACTATGCATATAAAGTGGTGAGATACGAGAAATATCTTCTTCGAAATTCTTAAATGATGCCCCTGGTGGGCGGTACACACAAGCCAAAAGCAATTTTTGGTTCTCAATACATATCTCAACTATGATGTACTCAGATTCGAAGCTATAATGACCACCTGATTGACAAAGAATTTTTGCGTCAATGTCATTTCGCAGAAAGATTGCAACCCCACCACAACCTTTGTTAATGCGATCGTTTCGGATAATTTTGAAGTTATTTAAATAACAATACCAGATCATTAGAAAGAGTTGGCTTTAACTAAGTCTCGGAAACTAATATTGCATGCAAGTTCTGAACGGAATGATAAATAACTTCGAACTCAGTATAATGTCTGACAAGGCTCTGCGCATTAATGTGCACAGCATTGAACGTTGGTCGCTTCGGTTTATTAAGTTCTGTTTTTAATAAATACTGAGGGCCTTCGTAAGACACTTGGAGATCGGGTAGCTGTAAAGGTTCATTGTCTTCGAAAACAGAGGGACATAATTTATTTAGTTTGGTTAAAACGAATGAAGAGGGGTTATGTTTGTTGCTTATATTGTCAGTCATTGTACTCATGTAATATTGAATATTTCAATGGCAGGTATTGCGAAAAAACAGAAAGACTAGAGGAAACGAAAAGACTATAGAATGGAGATTTACTGTTTCCTTGTTGGTTATGTTAAAAAAAATCCATTGCCTCATAACATGCGGATTGTGCCTCAAACGAGGTTCTTGCTTGCTCTTCCCGAAACGGAGTGGCTATTGGTAACTTGGGGGGTGAGAGAGAGGAGAAAATAAAAAAAACATAGCACTGACCTTGAGGAGGAGGCGAGCCGAAACTGGAAACAACAAGGGTGAAAGAACGCAGAGACAGGGACGTCTTCCTGTGCTGATGATGGGAGGGGACACTTTTGTATCCATTCCCACATTAGAATCACTAGAAGCTACACTCGTATTGAGCTTGACAAATGCATGTAAACGCATCATTGATAACCACATCCAACACAAAATATTGCCGACAAATAAAAATAGCAACACAACCACACACTTTTCAGAAAAAAGCGAGCACACCATACTTGTTGAAAATATTGTCAGATAAATATAAAGCTCATAAATCACATAGCTACTGCAGTTATCGCTTCTGTGTATTGTAGAATTTAAACACTGACAAGTATGCACACATAAATAGATATAGGACGTTGAAACACACGCACACGAACACAAACAATTCAGATGCATACAATAATCATACTTGGATATACATTTAACAAAAGGGGATATATATATTAATAAAATAGTAAAAGAAAAACAAATCTCTAACATATCACACACAGTACAATATGTACACGTTCCGTGCTGCGATATTATGCCACTAACTGTTGGAGATATTCGCTATTTCTGTGTCCTCACAAGCTGTTAAGTTCGGCCTTGGTAGAGACGAAATGTCTAGTTCCGTTTTTAAGGACAACTATCTTTCCGTCTTGAGTATACACCTGCTTGTAACCATATTTCTGAACTGCAGAACGCAACAATTCCAGTCGGTGATGGCACAAGTCTTCTTTGATGGTGATGTTGGAGCCCTTCAGTTTTCTTTTATTGCTGAACACCTTAGCCCTGGTTCGGTAGCTTACAAACTTGACAATTATTGGACGTGGTTTTCCCTCTAATTTGGGTCCAATCCTGTGACTTCGACTAATGTAGTTTACGTCCATGGGAACACCTAGCCGCTCTTCAAACAATTTGATAGCTATAGTGTCAGTATCTTCATTTCTTCCTTCCGGTATTCCGAAGATCCGAAGGTTTTCCCTCCGCCGGTATTGCTCCAGTTCCACAATCTTCTCTTGCAGACCACTAATTTCTGCGTCCTTGTTCTTTAGCTCTTTCCGAAGGTCATGCACTTCTTCAGAATTGAACTTAAGAGTTTCTTCCAGTCTTTCCACCACTACTTTCGTAACTGATTCAATTATTGAATCTACGATTAGTTTTAAAATTTCAGGGGTTTGCACCACTGACTTGACTTCTTCGCAGATTTGCCGCACGAAGTCCTTTTTCTCTGCTTCGAGCGCACTGTTTCCTTGGGATCCTTTGATAGCCTTAGAGGGAGCCATTGTACTGTGAAGTCTTCGTACAAACAAAATAACTGTAAATTAGGAAGGTAATATTTATACAAGATTTTCACTAGATAAGAAAACGTTATATTGTTCTTCTATCTATAACTGAGCTATGGAAACATAGGTTGTTGCGAAACACTTCTTCCACTGAACTTTATGGCATGAAAAACACGGAGCGCGATACGTGCACGTCTAACCACTAGCCATCTCACTCTTCACTTCATCGGTGCGGGAGAGTATTTAATATCATATCAGAGATAAGTAAATGATTTCTATTGTGGAATGTGGGCTGGTAGTAACTTTTTTCATGGGCTAGTAAAATTTTGTTGTTTGTTTGCATACCTGGATTAAAGTTTTGTTTGTTATACTTTGACTGCAGTAAGGTATAGGTTACTAAAGCTTTAAATACACTGATATTTACAACACAAAAAGAGTAATTCGTCCTGCTGTCTTCTGCATTTAACTATGAAACTGTTTGGTATAATATTTTAATACTTTTAGTCACAGTTTATATACTTACGATTGAACCTCAACATTTCTTCCAAATTATCGGTGATATTTTTGATTGATTCTGGTTTATGGTCACAATTTGGCAACCATAGGCACAGGAGTAGTGGTGCTAAAAGATACAGGGATTCACCCAAGATAGGCCACATATTTTTGACCATTGCATCATATTTTTCACACCTTTATTAATATGTATTCTTCATTTCAATTATCTATTTCATTGATTCATTACAAGAATTTAGATGATCATGGATACAAAACTGACGAATCAACTTGCACTAACACCAGGACTAGTATACTGAAGGAAAGCGCCACTCATCACAACTTGTGTATCTATTGCTATCGAGATGAAAGTGTAATCGCTCGAGCAGAAATTTCCTTTTCCAGAGGAAAATTCAAAACTGACTGTGTTTACCTATTTAGTCGCTAATTACGATTTAGTTTCTAAATGACAAGCACGTTTTTTTCTTCCATTCACAAAATACTTTGCTGGAGCACAAGCTACGGAAATCTCTTAAACTCACACCTGGTGTACCATCAACTCACGGGATACCATCTTCGCCATTTATTATTCGTAATAAACACTGGATTCATAGTAAATACTGAATAGTGGATATCCCTCTGATAACATAAATAAGTTTTTCTTCACCATAGTAGCATTTCCAAGCATTCTTACTTTTCAAAGACAGTTTCTTCCAGCAGATTCAACTGGAAATCTCGAGGATCATCAATATTAATTACCAAGCAATTTATTCTGGCCAAAATATGAACTTTCAGTCTTCTATCATCAACAATGGCTTTACAACTAAACACAATTGACTTTTTATACGTGGTCTGTATTATTACTTAATTGTTTCGCAATATCCGTTCCTTACCGAAACACTGCAATTTCTCTAACAAATTCTCTTTGGGAAAAAACACATACAGTATATCTTCCTACCTAATGAGACTCACTTTACATCTAAAGGTACTAGCCAAGTCCCAAAGTATCATTCAATTCGACATAACAGTATCATACCAGCTTGAACAGCAAATGGCAGAATAACGATTGGTTATCCTCTTGCACCTGCTCATACAGCACCTATCTGAGACCTTAATTTCTACGCTCTGCTTTTCCAACAACCATGTGACTCTTATTATAATGTATATTCAGCCCTGTCATGAGATTCCTTTTGTATTTTTTTTAAAAAATATATATTTCTAACAATGTTCATGGCTGACAAACATTTTCAATCGTTCTGTCAAAAACACGCCAGTTTCAGGACTTTATCAGCACACATACTACAGGAACAATCGTACAAATGCCCAAACCAAATAGACATATCTCCAACACTACTCCAAATATAATTACAGTTTCTAATAATTTCATTAATCACTGCACAGTGCTTGATCCTATGAGCACTGACCACATCCTAATTAAGATTTCTATTACACACTCAATTTTACACACTTCTCATTCTATCGCACCACATCAAGTCATACAATTTGATAAAGCAGGCCAACGATAATATCGCTTTTCATTTGCACCCGAACCTGGTAACTTAGGGCTACTCACTACGGAAGACTTGCATAATATGCTTGACATAGTCCCCACTTATCCATTTATCCACTGACTGCCACATTCCTAAATCAACTATTTACCTTCAACGTCCTCAGCTTCCCCGCATTCTTCCGTTTATTCGTTATTCCAGAGAACTTTACCGATATTACCAACGTATTGGAAAACTTCATGGATAATTCTAACAAGCCATACGTGGTTATTTTCAACCATATAAACAGCGCTGCTTGGGAGATACTTAATACATGCTTTCACTGCTCATCTCAAGAAGTTTTGGAAAATGTCCAACATACTAAGAAGTAAAATTGACATACACGCCATGCTCATTTATTCATAACAACGAAGCTCTAAATACTTATATAGAGATAAAGCTGACACTTGTACCGACTGCTTACGAACGATTTATATTCTTTAGTACCAACAGGACTGCGAAAGATCATTGAGTAAAAAAAGTTAACTTTCAATCTTCTCATCTTCAACCAAATACGTCTTACTCTCTTCCTGCTACCCACTTACTTATAACTTCTGTCACTACTGTCGAAATCCAGCAAGCTATAGAACGGAAACGAAATACATGTGACCATATAAGGTCACATCAAAGAATAACCGTATGTTCTTCACTACTTCTTGATGCTCATTTACACATTTGTTCTCAGAACGGAATAAATTACGTCACACTGAAAAAACTTCTAAAGTTATATTTTTTTAAACCCAGAAAATCTGCCAATATGTTACTTCTTATAGATCAACTCAAGTAGGATATATTTATAGTGGAATTCGTTAAATATTTCTTGTACGAAGACTTTGTCACCACCTCTCTGCCAAAAACATTCCCTTGTGAATCATCAAGCAGGTTTTTGTCCTAATTACTGTATCAAAGACCGAATCCTAAGACTAATCACAACGGATCATTATAATGATTTCAAACCATCCTGCTTTGATTTCAAGAAAACCTTCGATAAAATATGGCATCGCGATCTCACTTCTAAACTGTTAAATTTCAACCTTCCTCTTGCCTATATTCAATTATTTTTTACAATTTTTCTCTTGCAGATTAGTCTGCATAATTATCTCTATCAATTACTTGTTCTCCCATTACTTTTCTACATTCCAAAATGCTCCGAGGCTCAACTCTTTCTCCATTGATATATCTATTAAATGGTATGACGCATATTCAACTCAACTTTCAGATTACATAACACATTTTCAGTATCCAGACAACCCGGCATCCTTACGTTGGAAGAACATAGCCCAACAAATCAATCGTGATCTGCAATCTGCTGAACCCTTCCTTTCTCACCTGATGCAAGCATTGGCGGTTAAAGATTGATTAGCGTAAAACACAAAATATTGTTCATTATTCCTCTCGGGAAAGGCAGAAAAATCAGAAAAAAATCAAATCAGTTCAAGTTAACAGTTAACGACATACGCATCGAAACCAGTAATTATGTTAATTAATTTATCTGGCATTCTCATTCAAATACTGTTGTTGCTAATCAGGGACGGCATTAAGGGTGGGCGGGGGTGGGCGACCGCCCACCCATCCGTCCACCCCAACAAAAGTAGAATAAAGAAGGTGACTTCCTGTATTTCAAAACCAATAAGTATTACTATCGATTGTGGGTTCTAGGACCCTGTTTAACTCTGCAATGAATAATGATTTTAAGTGGGATAATCAGTATTCACTCTAAAAGTGAATACTTCCTCTAATTTGAGAAAATTGAAATACTTGCATGTCATTATGGATGTGATATCGATAGTGTAGAGGTGGAACTTGAAACTTCTCCCGAAAGTTTTGAAACGTTATGAGGAGGAAAAGCAATGCAAAATTACCTCTGTTCCTCAGTTCACTGAAGTGATGGATCATTTCCAAATAGCTTTTCATGAAATTCACAAATTAGCCATAATTGCTGTCACCATTCCTGCATCTAGTACACCTTGTGAACGTTCTTTCTCGTGTCTTGGGTTAAAACATAAAGAAATCGAATGGCAAACGGTCGCCTAAGCGATCTTTGTTTCCTTTCAGTAGAAAGAAAACTTGTAATGAATATTCCTCTAGGAAGATGTGGTAAACGCATTCGATGCTGGACATAAAACTCAACGCATTGTACTTCATTAAAGTGCAGATATAAGTTTATTGTTAGTTTGTTCGTACCATGTGATCAGCCCTTCATAGTTTAAAATACATTGTTGTTTCTGTGGATCATGATGAAGTTTTGTTAATTGCTATTTACTTCTTTATCCAATATTTATAATTGTTTTATTTTTTTTCTTCAACTTGAGTTTCAGTTTCAAAGATTTCTGTGTAAGGTATGATTAAACAATCTTGCTGTCGACTTTTTTCTTTTCTTTTCTTTCTTTCTTTCTTTTTTTCTTTTCTTTTCTTTTTTTTTTTTGAACATAGGTCTATGCTGTGCTACGACATGGCATATGCTGATGTCCCTGCAAGCGTTTAATAAGATCTCTGCATTTATTTCTACTGTTCTCCTATCATCCCCTATTAAATTTACATTTATGGCATATGCTGATGATGTAAATTTAATAGGGGATGATAGGAGAACAGTAGAAATAAATGCAGAGATCTTATTAAACGCTTGCAGGGACATGGGTTTAGAAGTAAATGCAGAGAAAACTAAATACATGGAAGTGCGTCGGGACCGTAATACGGCAAATTGTGGAGGCGTTAAAATATTAAATAATGCTTTTGATAAAGTGGATACTTTCAAATATTTAGGATCAATATTAACAGACGAAAATCATATTCACGAAGAAATTAAATATCGACTAAAAGCAGGGAATTCGTGTTACTATTCGGTTCAAAATCTCTTGTCGTCGCGAATTCTGTCGAGGAATTTGAAGCTTAAAATATATAAAACGATAATCATGCCTGTTGTTCTGTATGGTTGTGAAACATGGTCGCTTACTCTGAGGGAAGAACATAGACTGAAAGTATTTGAGAACAGGATCCTGAGAAGAATATTCGGACCCAAGAGGAACGAGAATGGAGAATGGCGGAAGCTTCATAACGAGGAACTACATAGTTTATACGGTTTACCCAACATTGTTAGGGTCGTCAAGTCTAGGAGGCTTAGGTGGGCAGGTCATGTAGCTAGAATGGAAGAAAGTAGAAACGCTTTCAAAGTCTTGACTGGTAGACCCATAGGAAAACGACCATTAGGAAGACCTAGGCGCAGATGGGAGGACAATATTAAGATGGATCTCGCAGAGATAGGAATACAAAGTAGAAACTGGATGCAATTAGCTAAGGATAGAAGTCAGTGGAGAGCTTTTGTGAACGCGGCACTGAACCTCCGGGTTCCATAGGCCATACAGTTAGTTAGTTAGTTAGTTTAGGTCTATGCTGTTGCATATAGGGATCACGTCTAAAAATCTAATGTACACATAGTAAGAATATATAAGAGAAAATATAAATGATTTATATTTTTTTTTGTCTCTTGCTTTCTTGTAATAAATCCTTCAAAGATAAAAATGTTTGCAGTAGCCTATTTTACCTTGTTTTACTTTACCTACTTATTGTTTATTTTATATTAACGAAAGGTAGAGTATTATCTGTTAGTCTGTGTTGTTTGAACCTTCTTTTATTTCTATGCATTCATGTGCATTCTTGGAGAGAGAGCAGGTAAAGTTGTCTTGAACTTCATTGACTACACAGTACACACCGTTATTATTGTTTAAAAAAGAAAAGAAAAGAAAACTGGAAGTAGAGGTAGTGTGTCTGCTACGCGGAATTCGGTAGATCGAGCATAAAGCCACGAACTCCCGCAGCCCATCCTAAGTCTTATATTTCTTCAGTCCCACCAGGCGAATGCTGGAATTGTACCTTCTATAAGGCCAAGACAGCTGTTTTTCACATCCTTGTTCCTCCCCTATTTTGATCTGAGCCTTAGCTAACTAAAGAGTATAAAAATTGAAACTTAATTATTGTCCAAAAAAAAATGTCTACATTGCCCAGTTCTTATTTTTATTGTCCGCCCACCCCATCAAACGTTTCTGGCGCCGTCCCTGTTGCTAATGCGTATAATAAGCTGAACCTAGTACATTTATCACCGTGGATAACTTGCATGACTTCGGGACTAAGGTCATCAGTAATCCTCAATACATATAAAGTTTTACTGAGGTTCGTATTAGCATATGAGTTTGTGCCTTTGATCAGTACATCTCCATTTTATACCGAGAAACTAAAAATTCTTGAACACCATGTATTAGCGCAGCGTTTCCCAACCGGTGTGCCGCGGCACATTGGTGTGCCGTGAATGGGCCGCTGGTGTGCCGCGAGGAATCGAAACAAAATTATTAATTTTATAGCAATCAAATTGCAAAACGTAGGGGATAATTTGTATTTCAATGTGGAGTTAAATATAGTGGAAAATTTTTCATCTAACATCACTATACATAATATCCAGAACTGTCCGGCTTATGGTAGATTTTCGACTTGTTTCTACATCGCAATGAAAATTTTCCGATCCATAAAAATTCCTTTCAATTGTTTATACAGAGCAATAAAACTTTCCGATTCAAAAAAGTTGTTTCACTTTTTGCTTCAAAATGATGAAAGTTTTTCGACTCATAAAAAAGTTTTTCAATTTTTCCATAGAAGACAGAAAATATTTTGATTCATGAAAAATTGTTTCGCTTGTTCCTACATAGTACTGAAAACTGTTTGAGCCATGAAAATTTTCAGATTCTTTAAACGATCTTTCACGTTTTAACAATTTGTTTAGAACGGAAAGTTTTCCGGAAAAATATAGAAGAAAAATTTCCACCTGACATCACGACTAAACAACGATGTAGGAATAAGTGGAGTATATTTTTATGAATCGGAATATTTTCCGGAAAATTTTCATCAACTGTTTGTAAGTGTGCCGCGAGAATACAAGTAACACCCGTAGTGTGCCGCAAGTTGAAAAAGGTTGGGAAACGCTGTATTAGCGTAATGCATTTCGCATCAAAGTACCCAGCAACCCTAAGCACGAAATTTATAAACGCCTGACTTTCCCACCACGAAATACCTAGAATCATGTATTTTAGTAACTGGTTCGATATACGACAAACCCTTCTTTCAAATAGAATAAAATTTGATAGAAGCTGTCGTAATCTTCGTCATCTTATTCATCATAGTCCACTTCCGTTCGTATTTTCTTTGTATCATTACTCTTCACCCCCAAATTATTCCTACATTCGTGACGGCATGAAGTTCTTCCTAATCTTTATTAATTCTTTCTTATATTGCACAATAGTCCTTTCATGCTTATAGGATACCCACTGTTTACATAATAATTCAGAGCTCAAGCTAAACTCATTCGTTTTCTTACATGATCTACGTGTTGTGATTCCCAGCTTCTTTAGACTGGATTTAATACATTTTCCCTTATTTTATATGATAATTATAGCATTAACGGTGTAGCAGGGAAACTTTACACCGGCAAGCGGGTAAGGATACTCTAGGGCAGGGTTTCTAAACCCCGGGGTCGCGACCCGGAAGAGATAACTATAGCTAGATTGTAATACGGGAAAATATTTTTAAATATTATTTTGAATTTTGTTCGAATAGGCATATATTTATTTATTTTACATACTGTTAAGAACAAGAAAAAATAGGTCTAATAAACATTTTTCAACAGGTGCTAAGTTGTTTTAAAAATCAATTTAAATGAAAGAGGTATGGTATGAAAATAATGAGAACTGCATACTGAAATATAATTAAAATTGAAAGCTAATTAGGTACTTGAGCATGGTGTGATTTCACTAGTGCGGAAACGTCCGGTTCAATCTTCATGATGCATATTATCAAGTCATTTAAAATACTCAATAACTCTTTTAACAACTATCCAAGTTTTTTAAAACCATAATTAGAAATAATTTTATTTTTTATCATATGATCCAATATAAGGGAGTTATGAAGTTTTACAATTTTTAAAACGGCTTCTATTTTCAAACGGTATGACGGTTCGGATTCAATACCGTATTTGTAATATGAATGAATTGATCAAATTTTGTTGTAATCCATTCGCTTTTAGGGAAGTTACTGTATCCTCTATATACAAGAAATGGATTCGACTATTATAGAAATAGATGGATGTCGTGAGATCTTCGCAATAGGTATATTAGAAATCACACACAAGCTTATTACAAATCAGAAATTGTGAGGGGGTTGCTGGCAAGAGGATGTGATGAAATGAAAGGAACTAGCTTAAGAACCACTGCCCTGGGGAATTATAAACCGCTTGAATTTCCATTAATCTGAAAGGTTTGAATGGAAAATCATACCATATCAAAAGATACAACAAAGAAATTCACCGACGAGGAGGTAATAATATCATAGGGTATTGTTACTCCCTCATCGTGGTGTTTCCTTGACGTATCTTTTGAAACAGTATAATTTTATGTTAATGCATTTCAATTATCCTAGCAATAATTCCCGGGGGTAAAGTTTCCCTGCTATACCAGGACAGTTCCGGATTTACATAATACATCCAGTCAGGGCTTGTTCGGAACTACAAGATGTCCCGATTTCCCCCGTAAGATATAGATCTAAGTTAATTGTCATTCATATGCTATTGTAAAACCTCCCAGTTTTATTAGTAATAGATACTCAATTGATTGGAATAATCTGCTCTCTGCCTCTTTGAAAGTACAATATGGCGTATTGCAATTTTCCATAGGCTATCCTGGCTTTAAAGTCTATAAATATACGGGAAGTACAAAAATGACACCTTAGAGGAAATCGAAATCAATAAACATTCATCATGGATCATTGTAATCACAGTAAACTAAATGAGTAAATAAATTCTCAATGTAACTTATAGAAAACCTAATATTCAGAGAGGCTTGTCTGCAAAACTTATCTATTATTTAAAAAAAAATAATCTCCCATTTTATTCATAGATGATGCGCACACTCGTTTGTAACTTTCGTAATAATAAAAAGAGTATTAAGAAACACAGCAAATAATCATTGCTAAATTTAACCATGCGGTATGTTTGTTTTCAAACACTACAGACTATTTTGTTATATTTCTAATATTTTAAAATTGGTTTGTGAATTTAAGTAACTTTCCTGGCAACACTAATACGTAAATGCTTAGAATGGTTTGTTTCCATGACACGTTTCTTTGAATTTTTATAGGTGCGTATGGGCAATTTGTACCCGGTTTACCGTATATAAAAATAAATAATCGAGAAATCTTTTCTCAGTAGAGAGCGTAATTTGCGGGAAATATGAAGGAGCAAATATACCTCTTCTGAGTTTGAAAAATATACTGTCAAATAGAGTTAGTTAAGACATTTTAAGTTTTCAATCTGAAGCTGCTCAAAGACTATGCAATATAAGTCACAATTTACATGCAGAAGTCCGGTTTGCACATGATCTCTTTTTTTTTGTTGTTGTTGTTTTTAATATCATAAGATATACAGAATATCATACGTTTTCTCATAAGGAACAGGAAAAACTATGTCTCAAGTTACCCAGCAAGTTGGGGCAACTTGAGACAAGGAACAAACCTCTGTAATTAAACATGAGAAATTAAGCTCTATCACAAGTTGAACATAGTAAGGGATACTTGAGACACAGTAGAAAGCAGAAAAAGAGTTTTATTTAAGAAATACATATACAGAAGGAAGTAAAAATCAAAGTTTGCACTCAGACGTCTATACAGGCCCGTATCCACGGGGAAAAGGGGGGCTGGGCCCCCATAAAATTTCACGATAGGCTTGCAACTTAACTATAATATGGTGATGAAGTATAATATGATTGGGTCGGGCCCCCCTAACTTCTACCGCCCTCCCCCCTAAATTTTTGGGCTGGCTATAGGCCTGCGTCTATAGAGCTATATCGAAAAGGGATCTCGTTCTCGAGACTTTTGAGAGGCAATTCTTACAAACATTAAGGTCAAAATTAACCTTGTTTTCGTCGTCAACGCCAGGAAAAACATGAAAAGCAATCAGTGGATTAATAGATAGAAGTAGTGTTGACATCAAGCATTTGGTGCAAATCCTCTCCTGTAGTGGGAGGTCCTAAGTTATCAGCTCTGTGTGCAAAGGAAATGCGATATGATCGTCAGTCTGCTTAATCATGCCCCTCCCCCATTGCTCGTTCAGAACTATAAGGGGGGTCGCTGGAAAGAGGATGTGATAAAATAGGGGTCGTGGTAGGAATTAGGTTGAAGACCACTGGCCTAGAGCGTACCCTATTGTGTTTAATGGGTGACTGAATATTCATTTGTGCAGTACGGCCAGTCTTTTCTGACATATAATTTAATTTCCCTAAAGTTAGCTTGATGAGGGGTAACTTGAGACAAAAAATGGGCTACAATAAAACACTTGAATGTTTTTTTAATGTAAATTAAATAACTAATCAGAAGAAAAGCGAGGTAAAACCCCAAATATACCATTCTTGTCCAAATTAAGATATACTATGTCCAAGACATTCTTGTTATTCTTTTAGAACTCATACATGAACTTTATCATAACCACTTTTTTGCTGTAACTTAGGCCACAAAATGCTTTAGCCTTTCCCTTTTGGTATCCAAGTCATACATTAATTTGACAATGTTCTTCTCTGTAATTTCTTCTACTTTGATGATCACAATCACGCGGCGGAATTCTGCATTCCGAAGCTTCACGGCTACTGTCATCTTCACTATCATCTAAGAGAATATTGTAGAGGATATCAGGCTTAGCGCCTATTTTGAATTCTCCCTGTATGTTGTTATTGTTCTTCAAACAAGAAATTGTAATTATTAAATAATAAAGAAGAGACTTCCCTATGTTGTCACCTCATCCCAATACAAATTCATGCTTACCATTCTCTTCCTAGTTTCCGTAACTTCATCAAAACAAGTTCAGCCACGCCGTTTCAGCAATTAAACTTCCCTATTAACCAAGATAATTGTGATGAGCTAGTCATCCACGTGCGGAGCACCAGGAAGAAGCGAAAGCTAGGAAGTAGAACAAAACCAGGGGACACGGAACCCTCCAGGTGAGAAGTGTAACAGAAGCCGCCAGAAACACACCTTGGACCCCTATTCAGAAGAGTCGTCGTAGCAGCAATTGAGAGACGGTCGGCACGCCTGGGCCCTCACCATCCATTGCATGACAGAGGTGTCATTCCAAAGAGGCCAGGACATCTGGGAGCTGTTGCCCTGAGGTCGAGAGGTTCTTCACTCTCGAACGTGTGGTCCAAGATCGATACCAGACGGAACCACTCAACGGATTGGAGGATAAGGCTTCACCCAATATTTGAAGAGGCTCATCACATCGAAATGGCTGAGGTACAGTAAAACCCTTTCCTTTCCTAACCTTTGCGTCTCTGTGATTTCTTCTATTAGAAAACATGCATTTCATTTCATTCATCCCCAATTAATTACTTCAGCGCTGTACTGCTCAGATCCCCACGTACATTCTCTCTTGCCATGCGAAGTGCTATCCCCACATTCTTTCAGTTAAGAACTTATAATTGAGCAAATAACTGTGGTTGTAACCCCACAGTACAGTACAGCAAGAATATCATAATCAGAATTTGAGTCACCAATTCAATAGGTCATTGCGGAAAGAGCACATGTTCTATTCTAATCGGGCCCTTTCTGTAATGACCGATTCAATTGACTAACATTGTAAGTAAGTTGTGACTGTCGATAAATTCCATGTAAAGCTTTTTAGTTTTAAATCAACACAAATAATTAATATATTTGAGGTTTTATCTCACTTTTCTTCTGATTAGTTATTTAATTTCCATTAAAAGAACAGTCAAGTGTGTTATTGTAGCCCATTTTTTTTTGTCTCAAGTTACCCCTCATCAAGCTAACTTTAGGGAAATTAAATTATATGTCAGAAAAGACTGGCCATACTGCACAAATGAATATTCAGTCACCCATTAAACACAATAGGGTACGCTCTAGGCCAGTGGTCCTGAACCTAATTCCTATCACGATCCCTATTTTATCACATCCTCTTTCCAGCGACCCCCCTTATAATTTCTGGTTTATAATAAGCTTGTGTGGGATTGTTAATATACCTATTGAGGAGATCTCACGATATCCATCTATTTCTATAATAGTCGAATCCATTTCTTGTATATAGAGGATACAGTAACTTCCCTAAAAGCGAATGGATTAAAACAATATTTGGTCAGTTCATTCATATTACAAATATCGAATCCAATCCGTCACAGTTTCAAAATGAAGGCCATTAAAAAAAAAATAGAACTTCATAACTCTCTTAATTTTTGGTCATATGATAAAGAATATAATGATTTCTAATTTTGGTTTTGAAAACTTGAACAGTTGTTAAAAGAGTTATTGAGTATTTTAAATGACTAGATAATGTGGTTCAGGAAGATTGAACCGGACATTTCCGCACTAGTGAAATCACACTATTCTCAGGTATTTCATAAGCTTTCAATTTTAATTGTATTTCAATATGCAGGTTTTGTTCCATATGTATTTTTCTGGTATTTCAATATGCATTTCTTATTAGTTTCATGTCGACTCTCTTTCATTTAGATTGGTTTTTAAACAACTCTGCACATGTTGAAAATGTAAAATATACCTTTTTGAGTTGTTCTTCACAGTATGTATACAAATAAAAATATGCCTATCAGAACAAAATTCAATATAATATTTAAAAATATTTTCTGGTATTAGATTCTAATTATATTTATCTCTTTCGCTTATCTTCAAGACCCCCATGAAACCCTCCCGCCACCCCCTATGGGCCACAACCCCTAGGTTGAGAGAACTTTGCTCTAGGCAATAATTTTTCAAAGTTGATTATATTCCTTCCTAAAATAACGGGTAGTTAAGGCAATGTAATGAAGATAGATTCCCAAAAAGCTCTTTTATATTTCCGTATCAATCTTAGTTGTAAACTATTAACTGGATAATAATTACTTCCAATATTCTTCAGTACCTTGTAGAAGTAAACTGCCTTTACAAAATGCCTTCATGTAAAAATGCCAAGATTCTAAAAAGAACGTATCATTTTGTCTCAAGTCGCCGTTTCTCAAGGAACCCCATTTGACTATATATGTTCTAATCATTGATATACTAATATGATAATACAAACAGTAAAACTATTTTGTACTCGGAAATCACTGCTCTTCCTGGTGCTTAAATTCTAAACACATGTCCTATCAATTTTTATTCCTGTATACGATTACAAGCATGGACTCTTAGAGAAGTATAATCGAGTGGGTGAGATTGAGGACAATTCACTCACTAGAACCATTAGGAGATAAATAATTACCCTTAATATTTAGTAATAAACATCCTGAATTGAACTCTGGAAAAATTTGTATCACTTTTAAAACATTGGTCAGAAATTTAAGGACATATTGACGAATATTTCAGTTTCGTATGCTAATCTGAAATATCATCTACCTATTAAATGGATAACTAAGCTTCATGGTCCGGGTCAGCCACATTTGAAATAGAATTAAGAAACAAAAACTACAGTGCTTCGCATTTTAACTGCTTTCTATTATAATAATTGCTGAAGCTTGTGTTTATTATATGGAGCGTTCAGAGCACAAGGCAATCAAGCCATAGAGTTGTGAGAAAATAGACATACAATTTATATTATAAGCTTACATAGAAATTTCAAGTTTGTACGGAATGATTAATTATATGGAAAATTTTTACAGTTTTTTTGTCTTTACGTTTTCTTACTTTACCTTGATTTTTCAGACTTCCAAATTTCATCCTATCTTCCACTGAAAAGTACCTGTAATTCAACAAGGAAATAATTATATATGTTAATTAAATTGAAATTCATTGTAATTTAGACCATGACAAACCATTTACCATTTTTTATTGCAAAGGGCAGATCCACCGGTATTGTAACAGAGCGATGCTTGAGCGATTGACCGTAGAAATTCAAACCGAGATTAGTAATAATTTCACAACCTTTTTTATTACAAATGTAAACTCTTTAGTCAGTGAAGAGGAGGGCGTGGATCATGGGTCAGAGTTGATCACGATGGTTTTTCGTGGGTAGTGGGTCAGTATGAATCATGGAGGGTGATGGGTCAAAGTAGGTCAAGTGAGTCGTGAGTCACGATGAGTTGTGAGTCAGTGGGTCATGGATGAAATTTTCCTTGACCCACGCCATTTCTGCAGCGCGTCCATCGCTGTAGTAGTGATGATGATAATGATAGTTATTAAATGTTGTTTTAGTGTTTAATGGTACTATTTTAACATTTAGATGACAATGTTTAGTGTTTCTAGTTAGAGCTCGTAATAAGAAAACTGAAGGCTATTATAATTTGCTAAACGTATTCCCACAAGAACAATTCCTTTAAAACAATCTCCTCAGAATCAGAGGAACGTATCTCATTTCAATAGTGTGTAGCACGAAACTAAATTATTATTTTGATTAGCTATTCTGTCATTTGTGTAGTGTTGAAACCCATTTTGTAATGCCTTGATTACTATTTAATAATATTTTTGCCATCTTAATATTTTTTAAAAATTTTTGTTTTAAAATAAGTTATTTTCCTCTCTCCTGTAAACCTATGAAAATGGAGTTCTGGTTCTCATGCGACGAATTGTAAAGCTGGATGCTGTTCCAACAGACCCATTCAGTTAACTTCTGTTTTCAATAAATTATTTGAGAAGATTCTTGTCGACACACTACATGTTCATCTTAAAGAATACGAACTATTACCAACATATCAAGCAGGTTTCTTGTTTACCTTTTCTATTAGTGCCCAATTGCTACTCATAACTACCGTCCTCACTAATCAACACAATAAAGCCTTCCATCATATCTAGTCCTTATGGACTTAGCAAAAGCTTTTGATAAGATATGGGAGTATGGCTTGCTGCGCAAACTGCAGTCACTCTGACTACCCACTTGTTATACCCGTATCATCTTCTTCTTTTTAAGCAATCGTATTGCATATGTTTTAATAGGAAGTTCAGTATCTAGACCTATTTTTCATCATATAGTCGTTCCAAAGGGCTATGAACTAAGTCATTATAATATATCTTATACGATTCAGGTAAGCCCCGGCCACCGCCCAATGTCTATATTTTCCAATATGATATTGATATTGCATTTTTATCACTTAAAAGTCTGTGCTATGCTTCAGATAAGCTGTAGATTATAACTGACACTCGAATATTTCATTGCCTGGTGCAGAAAGTAAAAATTAACTGTCAATTCCGATAAAACGCAAGCTCTTGTTTTTTCCTTTCACCTAAACGTAGAACTAAAGTCTGCTGAAATCCTGGCAATCTTCACATATCTGTTGAAGGGCGTTTCCTTCAACCGACCGCCTCTGCTACATATCTTGGTGCAGTATTCGATTCCAAACTCACTTGGAAGCCCCACTTTCCGAAATTGGCGCAAAAAGCATCAACCAGATTAAATATTCTACTCCCTTTCAAGAGTACACCTTTGAACTGAGTGCAGATGTCTTACTAAAGACATACAATTTTTCTCTGGCCTCCTTTCATTGTTGGTCAGATTGCTTGGTGGCAGGCTTCTCCTAAACTCCAAGAAAAGTTATCAGTTAAGGATGGCCATGTTATTTGCATGTCACATCGGATTCGCTTATCATATCCAAATTACATGACATACTACACATAGAATTTCCAACCATTTCCGATCATCTTGTTACAATGCAAGCAAGATGCATTCAATCCCGCATTACAAATGCTCATCCATTCTACCTTGGCACCTTAAGAGTGGATACCCTTACAGATGCTGCGCCGCTCCATACTTCGCTCCATATACTCACCACTCTCTATGTTCACACAACAAATCTAGACGCTACAGAAAGAGCAATATTTGACATTTATGTTACTACAGATCGTCTACCTCATATTTTCCCATTTTAGCACATCATCTTTGCTCATTACTAACACTGGGTTAATGTTACATCTTACATGATTCTCGAGTCGCCCCGAGACAGAAGGTCTAACCATCATGTGTATCAACTAATGTTTCAAATATGATTGTGACGTCAATGCACTTCGTATCATTATCATGCCTGATTATAGATGATATACTTAATTAAATTTATCCTTTAATTATATGTATTTGCATATTTGCAACATTAGTATGGTATCTTGCACTGGATTATTTATTATTTTGTTTCTCAATACTAATCTTTACGTGTTTTGTTGTTTTCTCTCAATTTCTCTATTTTGTAGTGCAGTTACACAACCTACTATACCTATACTGACACCATCAAAATTGATTAAAACCTTTGCCAAAAAGAGGGCGTAACTCTCTAATGGCTGGCGTTAAAAGATGATTTTGATATGAGTTCCAGTATGATGAAATAACCAAAAAGATGATTATAGAAACTTCACGAACCTAATTCTTTACCTAAAAGAAATACAATATCACAAACGAATAGTAACCTCAGAGAGGTACACACTGTATTCTTAGTTGTGTACTCCAGCATCAAAGTGCGTTTGAAAGAGTAATATTAGTCTATAGCTACCAGTAGCGTACGCAGCCATTTATTTCGGGAGGGGTAGGAATTCAATATGAGGGTATTTTATATTAAGATTCCTAAAATTGCCCTTAAAATTAGGCTAAATTTACATAAAATTCGAAATTTCGGGAGGTCCGGGTCCCCAACGTACGTCCCTGATAGGTACTGTCCTGACAATTACGTTTATGGTGAGTGCACACGTTGCACTAACCATCTTGGTATTTGAGTATGGTTACAACAACATATATTTTATCATCGGGACAGCCACAATGAATCTTTGATGGTTTCGACTACTATTCTATATGATATTTCCAACTATATGGCAGCCTTATAGTTACATGTATTATAATCGACATACTTGTTACCATCATAAAAATGACTTGTACCTCAATACATTTTGTTGTTCCAGCAATGTTTTTTAACAATATAATGTTGTCTTCCAAGTATTGTGGGCGCCATATTGAAATTCTAGTATTGTTGCATTCAATCATTCTGTTTGTTCCAACTATATCGTTTTTTTCAGTGCGCCTTTGGAATTTAAAAGTAATTTCAATGTTTACTTTGTTTCAGTAACCTGTACCCTCTTCATGGTCTATCATGTTTCTTACTTGGAGCTTTTCAGTTTTGAAACCATTAACCTATTGGATCTGTGTAAAGATAAAATACAACACTCGAGATACGACTTGTCTTATAAATACAGAAGATTTTATAAGCCATTGGAAGAAGTAAAATTCGATACCGATGCCCAGTTATATGTAAATATTAATAAAGGGATAGAGCTGATATTTAAAATAAATACTTAAAGACATTTGAAAGTTGATTACAAGAAAATACAAATAGGAAATGAAATCTTTGAGTTTTACGTCCCACGGTTATGCCGGTTAGGCTTACAACGATAACGTTGTAGGTATCATTAGCAATCTGTGCCTGTTTACAGAAAGGGATCAAAGGCGGGGAGCAGTATAATGTATAAAGAAAAAGAAAAACATATAGAGATTTCGAGATATTATTTGTGTAATCGGTAACTAAAATAAGAGTTGTTGTTACTATAGCAACGATATAAATATATGTACATATACGTAGACATCTTGACGAGTATATAAGTGTGTGTATAAAAGTCTAGATATCTTGTTGGATATGCAGAAAAGCTAATAATGTACACTTCGCATGGTCAAATATTAAAAACCAGTTAAGAAAGTGTTAAACGCTTTGAATATTTTTGAAGATTAACTTAAATATACGAACCAGGCCCTTACAGGCTAAAGGAGACGGTGATGATGAGTAATGAATGAAGAAAGTGGGAGGAAACGGGAGAACCCCGAGAAAAACCATGCACACGGTGTTTGTCCACCACAAAATTCTCTTGGTGGGAGCTGGGATCGAACCCGGGACCCCAAGCACTAGAGGTGAACGCTCTACCATTGAGCTACCGAAGTCCCAAAATACAAAAAGGTTCTATACATTAATTAACTAGGGAATCGAAGACTACATGAAAATTAATGTAGTGTTGTTTAGTAAAGACTATAATTGCTTATATTGCGTGGGAGAACGCATAGCAAGTGGTTCACTATACTTAGGGTTAGCCCGGTTTAGCCGGACGGTCCCGCATTTATATAGTATGTTCCCCCATGGCTGGTTCAGAACTACAAACTGTCACGTTTTCCCTCTAAGACATATCATTAAAAAATCTCGCTTTTATTATTTATAGATAATCAACTAATTGGAATGAACTTCACTCTGTCTCTGTCATGTACATTTGGTGAATGTTGATGTATAATTTAATTAGTTCTGATCAGTGGCGCATTTAAGGGGGGCTTCCAGGCTCAAGCAACCACTGAAAATTTTCTTTACTATTTCAAAGTAGTATAAATGGAATCTCTTGCACAATATTCAATTTCCACGAATAAAGTTAGCAAAGCCCCCCCCCCCCCCCTCCGAAACAATATTATAAATAGGCCACCGCTTCTGATATTTCAATAAAAAGCAAATGTAAAACTATGAATATAGCGCATTGTAATTTTCTCTAGGGTACCAGTTTTTAAGTTTAGAAGTATGCAAGCTCTACAAATATGGCATCTTACTAGGGAAGGTCGTGAGGAGTTACTCTGACTTCATATTGATACAATGCTCAATCGACTGTTTTTACATACAAAACAATTACGCAAACGGAGACATCCTCGATCTGGAGCGTGCTCGAATTACGAGCGTTCAAATTTCAAAATTGAACAGATTTTTGGAAAAGATTTTAAGTAACTATTTTTTGAAATACATGCTTCATTTTTGGTATTAGGAGATTTTCTTTTTTGCGAGGTCAAAACGTACGTATTTTGGAAGATAAGGACACTTATTATGCAGGTGGTGAAGGGTAATGATGTTTTACAACTTGCAAATTGCCTTCTGTTTGGACTCTGGGTCGATATGCTGATAAAGTATATTTGACATCCATATTCGACTGTATTGGCATTCAAATGGCATCTTCCTGCGTTGCTACCTTCAAATTGAACAATGACATTTGTCTCCGAAACGCTTGCCCACGGAACTAACGTGAACGAGACTCCGAACTCAGCCAGCCTTGGCGATTGTTGGAAAATACTGACCAAACTTCAGGGAATATATTACTGTAATCGGCCAAATGTGGCCAAAAAAGGTCAGATAGCGACAATGTATGCAAACATCTGTTTTCTCCAGAATAAAAGTAACCTTTTTCATATCTTTGAGCGCTGATTCCCGCTAATGATTTTCTTTTTTTAATTTTTCAGCCTATTTTATCGCTGAATACCTTCAAGTATTCCCTAGGGGGAAACTATTAAAAAAAAAAAAAAAAAAAAAAAACATGGCAAGCGATGATGTATTGAAACAAAGTCTTCTGCAATGCATAAGCATATTCCGACAGAGTTTGGAGTACCGCTCAGGATAGTTCCACAGCCGACCGCTCTGGCTCAGCACGATTAGCTTGAAGCAGGGGCGGATCCAGGACGGACTGCTGGGGGGGCGGTGGGTTGTAATACTGCTACTTAGAGCTACTTTTAAGAGCTCCAAACTCTGGGATGGGTTTTATTTATACACTGAGAAAAAAAAGACTAGGATTTCCGTGTGGATACCTCGTAATTACTCGGGTGCGCTCCTTAAGTAATGTAATTTCATGTATAAAAGTACAGCAGGTGGGAACACCATGCCAAGTCTGGAGTTCGGCGTCGAACTAGACTCGCTGTGATTGGATAATTTCATTCACATGATAGATTTCGTGTTAAAAACTATTACTCTCGTAAGGTAGGGAGTCACAGATATAAAAAGAACCGAGAGGGGACACTCGTAGGAAGGTAGTAACAACATTATATACCTAAGTTACCACCGTCGGAATGGGTATGGCATTAATTCTAGATCTGGAATGGTGGTCCCACAATACAAAATTTTCGCTGGACGGTGGTGTAGATCGTACTACTGATGAAACAACATTACTTAATGTGGTGACCCACGTAACCTGGTAAAAACAGCATTTACATGCCGACTGGATTATGCATTTTTCTCCGTGTATATATAAAATAAGAAAGTTTCCTCTTCTGGGGGGGGGGGCGATTGCCCCGATCGCCCCCCTGGATCCGCCCCTGGTTTGAAGCACCAATTCCGTGCGATTCACTACGATTGAAATGCGGTGGTTTAAAACGACATTCGTATTCATTGTCAGTTCTAGCCTGTGGTATATAATTTATTTGGATTAACTTCAATTTAACAATAAACTGATTTTTGTTTTCCATACATGATACTGTGTTGTGCGCCCCATTGCTGCAGAATTTTTGTTGGAGAGCTGATCTAGGCAAAACAACACATTGGTGACAGAGCCTTTTAAGAAAATATTGATCTCACTCCTACCTACAGAAGGGAAAGAACATTACAAGATTAAAATATCACAAGATTATCATAAGATTAATTATAAATACCATGACGTTCTTCATTGAATTTCGGACGCCTGGCAAATCATTTCGGAGACAAATGTCATTGTTCAGTTTGAAGGTGGCCACATAGGAAAGTAATATTTGAATGATAATACAGTCTAATAGGGGTAGCAATTTCGATACTCTGTGCCAAACAGGAGGAAATGTGCAAGTTGTAAGTCGTCATTACCCTTTACCTCTCTACAATGACTGCCCTTATTTTGCAAACTGCGTATGTTTTAGCCTCATCAAGGGCGCCCATCAGATGGGCAAGGTGAGGCGCTCGCCCTCGTAGAGGAAAGTGTACTTCAGTATATCGAAAATCCAATAGAAATTTTACATTAGTTACAGCGTCGCTTATACTTTCGCACCCTTGGAAACCATAACATGGGCGCCCATGAGCCACAACACTGTGTTGGGCACCCAAGAAAGGCCCGCGATACCCAAAATGAAGCGTCTGTCTCAAAAAGCGATAACTTTAATTTATTCGCAAAATCTATTCAATTTTTAACTTTGACCACTCGTAATTCGAACACACTTTCAATCGAGGATTTCTCCGTTTGCGTAATTGTTTCATATGTAAAAACGAGTCGATTGAGCATGCTATCGATATGAAGTCAGAGTAACACCTCGCGAGCTTCCCTAGTTAGATGAAACCGAATGCTATCAACAAATATTCATTATGGATCATTATAAACCCAGTAAACCAGGCCCGTAGCCAGCCCGAAAATGTAGGTGGGCCCGCTGAAAGTTATAGTTCATATTATATTTCATCACCATATTATAGTTCATTTGCAAGCCTACCGTGAAAATTTTAGAGGGGGCAGTAAAAATTTTGGGGGACCCGCCCCCCCTAGACCCTCTTGGACTAATACAAAATGTACTCTTATGTCGGTGGTGCTTTTCCCCCCTCAAGCGAATTCTGAAATGACGCCCCTGGCCTGCAGTAAACCAAATACATAAGTAAACTATTAGTGTAACTTAAAGAAGTAACCTAAATTCAAAGGGACTTGGCTTTATCTATTATCTAATAATTAAGGAGTTAACTTTCTTTTCTCATAGATGGTGTGCACAGTCCTTGATAGCTTTCATAAAAAATAAACAAAACATTAGAAAACAGATCAAATAATTATACTAAATTTAATCATATGGTATGCTTGTTTGCAAGAACTAGATACTATTTTTTCTCGTATTTCAAAACATAAAAATTCAATTGTAAATTTAATTAACTTTGCTGACAACACTAATGCGTAAGACAACATTAAGTATCCTATTATAGATGATTAAGTTTGTGTGATTCTAAGGCGCTATACTTTTACTTTTTGTTGGTGCATATGGGTAATTTGAACCCATGTCACCATAAAAACAGAACATAAGAAGTTAATTTCCGTTAGATGAGCGTAATTTACGAAGGGGCAATTGCATTACCCATGAGTTGGAGAAATGTATATGTTTAAACGGTGTTACAAGAATAATAAAAAGTAGGGTGGGCCATAAGTCCCTTACCACCCCTTGTAAAATCCGTGTTCGCGGAAAATAGTGAACAACAACCATGTAGTAACATAGTAGGTCGAAGGGAAGTCGGATTGTGATGGTGACCAAGATGGCGGCCATCTTGAAAGAATTTTAAATAGGAACATGGTCATGCGGCACATTGTTTTAGGCTAGAATTTAAAGACAAACACAATGATGAAATCGGTTTGTTGATATCTTAATGTGTTCAAAAGTTACAGGCATTTCAAATTGATAATTTTATCTGTCACGCATGGCGGAGCATGTACTCTACGTAGCCCCCATCCCGAGTAAGTTGTTCAACCGAATTGTCCATGACCCTCAAAAGAGTTTCTGGTGAAATATCAGCACAGGCTGCAAATATGCGTTCTTCCAGGTGTTCAAGATCCCGGATCTTTTCGGCGTATACCTCTGCCTTCAGATGACCCCACAGATAAAAATTCAAGGGCACAAATCTGGTGATCGTGCTGGCCATTCAATGGGACCACGGCCCCCAATCCAACGTCCAGGAAATTGTTCATCCAGATAGTTACGGACCTTTAATCTGTAATGCGGAGGGGCACCATCCTGCTGGAAAAAGAGTGGAAATGTGCCGTCCTCGGACAATATGGAAGGGAGGATGAGATCCCGCAACATATCCAAATACCGTTCAGCAGTGAGAGCGCCTGATTGCTGATGATGTCATATTTGAAAGGTCGAAAAGAACAGTGGTGTGACTCTCTGGAACAAAATGGGGTTTCACTTTTGATCAGTCAGTGGCATGCATGTCAGAAACAGGTGTAAGTAATATCTGCATTCTGCTGCCATCTATAGAGGATTGGATTAACTAATTCATTAAAAAACGTGCTTGGTGTCAGAGCAAAAGTGGGTGTAAGTTACACAGACAACGGCGTCGACTTTCCAAAATTTATGTGGGTGCATATCAATGGCGGAACGTGTTATATGTTTCGGTCAAGTCTCGAAATTTTTTGATTAATTTTTTTTAGCTAAAACCTTTTATAACCACTGTTATAAAGAATTGTGCTGTGATAAAGTAAAATATACAGGTACTGTAAGAATAAGTTGGGGCTGCCCTAACTCAGTCGGTAGCTCGGCTGACTTAAACGCAAGAGAAACGAGTTCAAATTCGGGTCCAAGGTTCAGGATAATTTATTATAATGAATATTCTGAATACATGTAATCGTAACATTAAGTGTATACTTTAAATAAATTACATGATGCACAATGATTGCAATAGGCAATGACATTATCAACATGTTACTAAAAGAAAATACCACATTCATACAAATTAAAACGAAAAAAATTCATAAAAGCAAATAATTTTAATGGTATTGCAGAAAGAATTTGTAAGGATTTTGTTGTGAACATAAACTACAAAAGGCTTGACTTAAGTGTGTTGCTTGGTTGCCTTTGCACAAACATTCGAAACAAACAATTATGTTTTAGAGCTTAGACATTTTAACTTCCATCTCAATGTTTTAATAGCTTATATTTTTTTTTGATAATGGCAAGTGAGAAATATTTATTTTATATTGTTTCTATCAAATTAAAAATCATGTAGATGCACCGCACCCACAAGAATATTTGTGTGGGTGCTGGGGCACCGAAGCACCCACGTAGTCAAGTATGGCAAGATAGCCCCCCCACTTTAGAAAATTGAAACAATGACTAGGTCATTCGTTTGTACTACGTTTGTACCTTTTGTACCGAAAATATTTGCGTTTGTACCATTTTCCTTATAGGGTTACTTGAGAGGTCAACTAGGGGGGCTATCTTGGCACCAAGATAGTCCCCCCGTATCACAGCACAGAAAATTGAAATACACCATTCGAAACAAATCGTTTGTACCGTTTGTACCGAAAAAAATTTTGTTTGTACTCTGATAGGAAGCGAAGCTATTATCACTGCGGATTGCACACATTGTTGGGAAAGTGTGATGGCTCGCCTCCGGGAGTTTAGTTTTAGCGTTGAAGGCATCTGTCAATGATAGTATGTTATAAAATAATTTCCTTCGCACAGAGTAATAAGTTTCTGTGTAGAATTATGTATTTCTATTAGTGATAACTTGTTTAATTTAGGTATACACTCTCAGGAGTTATTCAGAGTAGCTGTTGTTTCCCCTACATGGGGCCTGGTCCATAAAGTTGTAGAATATAAGTCTTATACATTAAAAATATGTGTAAATTTACCAAACACCACTGTCGGAAAATATATATATATATTTGTGTGTAATTTTAGTTGCGTTTTCCATTTCATAGAATCAGTGGAATATTTACGGTTTTGTTTATGGGCTTTGCTGGTTTCGGGAGATGCTTTGCTAACTTTATTCCTGGAAATGTGAAAATTCTGTAATATATATAAAATAATAAAAACTTGCGATAAAATTTCTGTGCGTGCTTTAGTCCGGAAGCCCCCTTCCTTAAATATGCCACTCCAAAGAATACAAATAAAGTTCCTTCTGAGCCTTGACATTTCTAGTGAAGTCATTATCACGTGATACATTAATTAAATGCAGTATTGTACTTACTTTAAAGTGAGATATTCAAGAAGCAAACACTTATCCAAGAAAATTGACAGCTAACTGTAAGAATGTACTTTCTTTTTCTCTCCCTTCATTTTCAAATATGCAGGAAATGAAAACAGCAAGTAAGGAAGAAATTTCCCTCATACCCCCTGCAAAACCTAGACAGAAAAAATTATGAACTGCACTTCAAAATATTTGTAGGGAGCAAAATGGGAATATTCCAGTAATACATATTGCATGTTTTTATATAAATATTTGTTGGATAATAATAATAATAATAATAATAATAATAATAATAATAATAATAATAGACTACTTTCCGTTTACTTATATATTCATTCTTTCTTGTTAAACAACTACAACAACAAACTACTATGTACGTATATATGTGCATAAATTCAACTCTAAACAATGTCAGAAATACAGCTGAGAAAGTTCTTTTAAATAAATAGATTTGGTAGTTCTTTGGTTTAACTCGATAAGGAAAATAGAATTCTGACTATAATTTTTCATGTACAGTACACAGCAAAAAACCTGCAACATGAGCATTTAAGTTTATTGTGAAACGACGAAGTCTTTTGCCCCAAAATAAGAGTGCAGGGGAGAACTCCGAGATATCTTGTGGCGTGATTCGTGCCACTTAGACGTTATGATTCCCTGCGCTATTAGGCGTAGTTTCACAATAAACTTACTTGATCATGTTGCAGGTTTTTTGTTGCGGACTGTACTGTAACATAGGGTACCTTAACAATGTTAAAACCAAATGACTGATGCCACTGAAATAAATAATAATTTTAGATAGAAATCAACATATTTTCAACAAATTTCCGCTCTTTCGATTTTTTCTCGAATCTTTATTCATATAGACTCGGAATTTCGATACACTCGATATATACTATAGTTGAAAATGATGTGAAATCCTTCAGTATTAGGTCCCACAATTATACTCTTTAGTATAAGAAAGACTGGTGATAAAGGCAGATGAATGATGATAGAAGAGTATTGGTGTGGGAGGAAACGGTAGTACCCCGAGAAAACTTGGTCAGGAATCGAACTAGGGACACCCCGAATCAGACGTAAGCGCTTTACCACTGAGCTACCATACCCACTTACACTGTAGTTGAATCATAATTAACCTACAGTTGAATAATTTCCCTTTTCGTCCTTATGAGTAATCGAAGTTATGAAGTGAACGACCTTCTGTATTAACATGAGCTCCGAAACGAGAATTGAACTTTAAGTGGCCGCTGATAGTGGGGGCGCAAGCCACCATGCTTGATATTCCTCACAGAACAGCCTCTCCCCACCACACCAACTTGCCTCCACGAGTATTGGATTTAGGAAGTCCAGATGACATATTAATTTAAATTGATATGGGACACGAGTAAGGATTTCAAGTTAGTGTCATTAATACGGTAATATACTAAAGTTACGTTTATAAGAATAAAAATGATTAGTACGCTGTAGAAAGGAACTAATGTGCTACATCGTAAGAACATGGTTTAGTTATTAGTACTCACATAGAATTATAACGATTTACTCACGCGACATACAACATTGAAGTTATACTCACAGTTGTATACGAGACTTAACACTGATAAATCACCCATTGCTTTCAATATTTGCCTTACGATGCTAAGTTAATGATAAAGAACAGTGTTTGGTAAATGATCTCTCATTAATCTAACGACTTCTCGTATTGTGACCAGGAGAAATGATTTATAAAAGATCTCTCTACGTGGCTTTAGGATATGTATTTACTTTGTGTCGTATTCAATCATGAAGGTACGGATATGGTTGGTTAGAGGCATGAGTTATACTTGGATAATCAATCACTTCGTCCCCAAAATAACATTAACCGGAAATATCAATACATTCAGCACATTATATGTATAGGTCTATACGTACTGAATACATTAGCGATCTACATATACAACATAAAGATTATTAATGTAACGAAATAATAACAAAAGAGTTACAGATATTATCAACCTAGTCATTTAACGTTGATTTCATAAATTGGCTATTTCTGTCGTTGAAAAGAATCAAATATTCTACAGTATCATTATTATCCGAACATAGAATGATGGATATGGCTTCAAGATCTGGTATTATACTACATTTATATTCTCTATTTTCTTATAAAAGTAGTTTTTTTTAAAATTTTTTTCCTCTGAGAATATATGTGGAAATAGTTGAAATGTTCGCACCGTTTCCTAGTTCAATACTACATAGCCGTAATGTCTTCTAATATTGGACTACCCTTACTAACTTTAGACAGCCTGTGGCTCCACATGGCGTAGTCGCTAACGCTCTCGCGTTTGGTGCGAGCGGTCGCGGGTTCGATTCCCGCTGGGGCCACCAGGTCAAAAAAAGTGTAATAGCTTTCTGAGGTCAGCCATCTTGAATGAGTTTTTTTCTGGATTTCCCTCATTCACACCACACAAATGCCGGCATGGTACGTACCATAATGATCCTTGACCGCTTCTTTCCTTTCCCAATCCTTTCTTCCATTCCTTTCATCGGATAGTGTTTACGCCGTGGTAAGTCATCCCTCATATATGTGACGGGTTAAATGGCCTCAGATGCCGAAAGCCCAGAAACCTAATTCCTCATCCTTTGGACAGCCTCCAACAAAATTTTCGGTGTGTGTGTGTGTGTGCCTACTATCAATAATAAATGAAATGAAATGCAATATTTCAAGTTTAACATCAATCTTTGTGCTATAAACTAAAATTTTGTCATTATAACTAAGGAGAGCCGAGACTTGCCTCATTTTTGTACAGAACTTTTTCAACAGGTATGAAGCTTTCTTACCCTAACTAATTACAACGATAAAATTTAAAATGTTGTTGATGTGACTTCTCCTAAGAGCTGCATTGCAGGATCTATTACTTTATTGTTATGTTCAGAGATGTCGTATGTGGTCCTTCACCTCTACAGAAATCTATCCTGCTAGTTTAATGATGATATCAAATATAGATAACCGTATGTATACAATGTGTTTCAAAACAACACAGACAACGTTTGCGAGGTGATTCCTGACACCAAGATAAGACAAAAGGTATAGACCAACCTGGTTGCACAAATGCTTCCTTTCGGAGTTATAGGCTGCCGAAAACATGAAAAAAATTAACTTTAAAGGTCCGTAGCTCCAAAACTATGGAACGTACTGTAGTCGGATCAAGACTTCACTTAGAAACTAATACGTGCACTACCCAGAAATTCATGTTTCAGAATCTTAACACCAGCTTCTGTAAGTTCGATATCTAAAAGACTACATTTTTAGAGAAGAGCCTGGCAGTCTCACTATTAACACCTGGCGGCGGATAAATCTTTGTAATAGTGCCAACATAAGATTCATAGAAAATATTCGTGTGGCCACTACGTAATTCCACTATACCTGACTTCGATGACTTGAGAGAATATGTAATGTTCTAATGGAAGAAATTTTCTGACGGTGACATCTCTTCTTTTACTATGGCGAGGTAGGAGCTATGCAAATTCGCAAATGGAGTGAAATACGTTTCTCTCTAAAGAAGATAACTTTTTTACCTATAGCAGTTAGGCCCCTCAAATTCGGTATGAGTACCTGAGGTCGATACCGAGAACAAATAACCAAACCAGCCATATAGGGTCACTCTCAAGGTCAAAAGGTCATTGAAAAGTTATAGAAAGGTTATTGAAAAATTTTCTGAAATCTATAGAAAGAGACCTATACGTTACAGTCACCTTAGAAACGATATGTGTAAGCAGATGACACTTACCTCTACAATATACCCACAAATACCCATGGGTCACATTGAAGAGTGGGAAAATTATTTTTTCTAGAACATCATTATTTGTGCTTGAAAGTTTGATTTAGTGTCAAATATAAATAACTGTTTACAATAATCTAAAGACAACAGATGATTTTCAAGTTAACAAGTATTACATACTTTCACTAACTAGTAAGGAATATAAAAGCATCACACTAACAGTTGTATCGTACGAATATAAATTTGTGTTATCACTTGTAGACGATACTGATACATCTGGTTATCATTTAGTAAGAAAGGTATAGTAACTAAGGTAGTAAAAAAAGTTTCGAAAATGACACAATATATCCCACAATCTATTGCGTTATATTACCATCTGTGTTTGTATAAGAGCTCACTGAGTTTAGGGACGGGTATACCAGGTCTTGATCTGTGATGCAATTTTGGAATTAGTTGCTTCAATCTTTCGATGCGTGTGTTATCTGCCATACTGTATGATTCGATTATTCTAACTCTATCATGACGATAATCCCAAAAACCTAAATAAAAGTGTCCATCATCGACATAAGGGAAGAATACCAACTGTGACTGGAGCATTCTTTCATTACTACGAGCATTCATACTCGTATATTGATGTATGTCACCGTACTCGAATGTCGAAATATTGTACAGTTTCATCAGCAAACCTTCGTCGAAGACGGAATAAATACTATTGAAAACGGTCGTCAATTATTCGAATGACGTTTATCGTTTATGTATCCGCTCAACATATCAAAATAAATATCGATCACATAAGTTGTTACGTCCTGGATTGGATCCAGGAAGGGTAAAACCTCTGAAATTGAAGAAGCTACTCTTACGTCATCATTAAAGTTGAATTCTATGGCAGATGTACTTGCTGTGAGGATTAAGTTGTATTGTGCAGTTGTTGGGTGTGTTGTGCGGATGCCGGCTTTTTCTAGATAAGAGTAGAAATCTGTACTCGTCACCATATTCATTACTAATATCCAGTTTTTAAATAAAAGTTCTTATATCTATATTTTCCTCAATTAATTTAACTTTTTACGGGTCGTAGTGCATGTTTTGTCTGCATTGTTCTTAGTTTTGATGCTGTTGATCTTGAAATTTGCACCAGAACACATATCTATCAGTCGGATATCAGGGATTAAACTTTCTTCATATTTCCGACGCTGTAGAAATGCATGTAAATATTCTTTTTTTTTTCCATCGGAGTTCAGTGAACATTGGGTCGACACACGATGTCGGATAATGTTTTGCATCTACTTATCGCAACATTATGTTAATCCCAGGCTAGCTTTTATGTAACCAACGTCTATTACAGATCTGCCAAGTGTGATGCCTTTAAATTGTCTGATAGATCACGGAGGCAGAGGCGATGGAGGCGAATGATCTTCAACCGACGCCGGGAGGCATTTTTTCTTCTCCTTTTTCTCGGAAAATCACTTGAGAAAATACGTTCAAGAGAAGTTAATTGAACTCAGGAAGTAAGAATGAGTAATATTTAATTGATACTAGCAGCGTTCACCCCGCTTCGCTGCGGTCACCCCGGAACGCAATAAACTTTGTTACTTAGATATTTTTTACTTTTTCGCTTTCAAGTGATATGATAAAAACCATAGAAGATTGCAGTAAATGTTAACATTATATCGCCTGTCATTTATGTTAACCCGCCCCGCTTCGCTGCGGTCACCCCGGAACGCAATAAACGTTGTTACTTAGATAATTTTTACTTTTTCGCTTTCAAGTGATATGATAAAAACCATAGTAGATTGCAGTAAATGTTAACATTATATCGCCTGTCATTTATGTTAACCCGCCGAGTGACACGGTCATGCGGGTTGCATATAAATACGTTTATTTATTTTTATACCTATGATGAACTAACAAAGGATTTGTACGTTATGGACACTTGAATGGTCAATTATCTCAAGACACTGGTAATTAAAAATTAAAGTGATATGATAAAAACCATCTAGGGTCCAAATCCTAATAACCCCCCAAAAATGAAAGAAATTGGTTCAGCCGTATTAGCGTGATGAGGGAACAAAGGATTTGTACGTTCTCTTTTATATATAAGATGACTATCTTTCATTTTTAACTGTTTCATTTTTGAAAATGTATTTTTTTTTTTAAAAAAAAAACCTACACTCATACGTCCTGCTATGGTTTTCATGAGATTTGAATCTATCATAGGGATCTCGTCATTCTCGTTCCACGAGCTCCTAGTATATAAAATAAACAAACAACACAGCATACTTTTCAACTATTTGAAGAATACAAAGTTAAACCAGAAGGAGGCCATAATTATTCAGCAATTGGTTGATTCTAAAATAAACCTTTATTCTTCAACTGCCTGACTCCAAAATTAAATTAAATTAAATGAAGTAGAAGTGACACATCGGAGGCATGATTGTCAGTAGCAGCATACGGAAAGTAGCACATACAATATTTTCATATATTTCTTTTATTTGTATTATAGTTTTTGATATAGTGCTCTTAATTGTAATTACTTGTAATTATTCATAAGCCTTTACACATAATACCTACTTCTTATGCAACCAGTCAGCTTGTTGAGTTTTGTTGGTTGCAGCACCAACAGGTACATACAAAAATAATTTTCATATACCTGAATGTTCTACATAATGTGCAGAATGGTATGCAACCATCTCGCGTATGTTGCTAAGTGGGTTGTATACATAACAGTTACGATAATCCTAGTATTGTCTTTTGCATTGCACCTTTTATTTCATAGAAGTTCCTTGAGGTTTTAACTGGAAATTGAGTTGAGTTGAGTTGATTTTAGTTTAGCGTCCCTTACAGCAGCGAGGCTATATGAGACGTGCACCTACTGATTAACGTGGAATGCGAACCACATTAACTGAAAATTGAATACTCGTTCAAATACTGAGACACTTTTGTATATTTTTGTCTACTTGACAAACACAAAAGTCTATTTTAAGTGACGCTATTGTACTTTATATGAGCTAAGTCTCCTAAGCTTTCATGTTCTTACTGTTTCAACTTTATTTTATGTTATTTTTTGCCTTTAAATATGTTCAACAGTCTTTATATGCGTGGACATTATTTCATAAATAACTGCCACATTATTTAATTTTCATCAGAATGTTTTGTTTTGTTATTTTAATATTTTTTTTTCCAGCAGGGTCTTCAGTGGCCTGTCTGAATATATGATTTCATTTCTATAGTGACAGTTGAAGCCAGCTGTTATTGGAATACATAGGCAGAATAAGTTTTAATGATATTTCTAAACGAAAAAAATTAGATCTGTAAACTTGTGATTCAAACGAACAATTGCTTATTTTTATTTTATCCATTGTTTTCTTTGATAAGCATTGAAAGGCTGTTTGAACTCTGATGAGTATCCACTTTACTCTATCATTTACTTCCTAGTTCAAATATTCTTTTAATGTTATCAGTGCGCGTATCTAAAGAATGTTTCTTTTCCTTTGATTTGGCTTCACTGAATGGTAATGTATGGAAAGTCCCTAAATGAGCATAGTGTCTGAAGTGCTTTTTCCATATCTTCTCCGGGGTTACGGTAGCTCACTGATAAAGCGATTACCTCCAGTGCATGGGGTTCCTGGTTCGATGGCCGGCCAAGTAAATTTGTGGTGAACAACATCGTGTCTGTGGGTTTTCTCGGGCTACTTCCATTTCCTCCCACATTATCATTTCACTATTTTTTCCAACGTCACTCACTTGCCTTAGTCATTCGTTCCCTTTAGCATAATAGTGGACGTTAAATTGAAGTATTTCATTTCAATTTTTTCCATACAGTCTTGTATGTATTATCTTGACGTATATGGTTAATAAATCCAAAGCAAGCAGAAAACTTATCCTTTCTAAGGATATGGATAACATTAGATGATGAACTCACTTAATCTTTACTACACTTATATGTTTCACAAAACAAAATCTGTGTTCCGAGCTATTAATACAAACTATTACTATCTCTATGGTTATTTAATCTATTTCTGTGAACTTCTTTCAGATCATAAAATTTTGTATTAATTCAGCTGAATATAGGGGAAATTACTGAAGGAATTCTTCCCAAAATTCCCATAATACACGTTCACCTATTTTAAGCTTTTAACAGTTACGAATATCCTAACACATTTAAGAACAAGAATAGTTTTGAAAGTAATTATGAAGACTTAATGATGAAAAGGCTACTAAAAAAATATATATTTTTGGTCCTTAAAAGGAAACGTTATACATAGATCCGTGTGCACAGGGTACAGAGAGATTACCAGAAAGGTCAACGACGTCCAAATAGCAGAAGTATCAACGAAGAGGTGAATGAGAATTGAGGAAACAACGGAGGTCAACGAATAAGATGACATGATCTTAGAAACCACACAACTCACACAAAACCATAAACAAAATTAATAATACTTACTGTATGTCTTGAATGATGATGGTACCGTACTGCGCTTTAGAATTGAACAATTGTTTTTAAATGCATGGAGATAGTTGCATAAATATTTTACATAAAAATCGTGTGTCGTATCGTGTGGAAAGCAGAATAAAAATAGCACACTTCTTGTAAGTCAGTCTGGTTTCACCCTGTGTTTCTTCTCTATCAGATACACTCTGCATTATTTTGCAATGATTGTTCTCTTTTCATTAGTAGCAGGAACATTCTACACAACACACTGATTTCTCTTCGAATCTGTTTACATTTCAAAAGCGATAATTAAAAAATCATGAACATAACAACTAAATGATAATTTTTTGGTATCGAAATTTCGTCTCGTACATTTTTGGTATCGTATCGCCCCACTTTCCAATTCCTATTATGTATAACTGAAGTGAAATGACAAAAAATTGAAATAAAAATGCAACTCGATCTTCGTGCTATGTTCAAAATTTCATTTCAAACAGTGCAGTCGTTATATAATATAATAAAACTGCCTTATTTCACTTAGAAATAACATGTTCGAAAATGCTAGAATACATTTTGAAAAAGAGTTCAAAATGTTCAAAAGTTTCATCTCTGTAATATTAGGAGTTCGGAAGACACTCCATCTCTAGCGTACGAGAGTGGGCTGATAAGTTCTCGGCCCGTCCCAGAAGGACTTGAGCTGCAGGCATGAAAGTGTGAGACTATTCAATATAGTTCCCTCAAAGGTCAACACACTTCACACTTCGATGTTGCAACTTCTCCAACCCGCCCCCCCCCCCAAAAAAAAAAAAGATTTCTCAAGGACTGCAAAAAAGACTGTTTCGCAGATGTTATCACCTCTTCATCACTGTGAAATTTCTGTTCTTTCAGTGCTGTTTTGAGTTTTGGAAAAATATAATAATCATAAGGGGCAAGATCTGGCGAGTAAAGTGGGTGGTCAATACACTGAAACCCTAGGTCCCTCAGAAAATCTATTGTTCTGCCAGCCTTGTGGACTGGAGCATTGTCCTGTAAGAACAAGACACCTCGTATCGTATCAACTTTCCCCGGCGCTTTTCTTTAATAGCGTCCTTTATCTTAGCCAGCAGATTGCAGTAATACTCTGCAGTTATGGTTTGGCGCTTTGGAAGGTAGTCTGAGAGCAAAACATCATCCTTATCCCAGAATATTGAGGCAAGCACTATCCCTGCGGACTTTTGTGCTTTGAATTGTTTGCGGCTTGGAGATCCTGAGTGGCGCCACTCGCATGACTGCCGTTTGGTTTCCGGATCAAAGTAATGCAACCACGTTTCATCCTAGGTAAGAAGCCGATTCAAAAAATCGTGCTTGGAGTTCGCAGAATGCAGTAAAGTCACCTGCAAAGATCTCACATGTTCGCGTTTCTGATCCGCGTTCAAACATTACGGAATCCATTTCACAGAAAGCTTGCGCATGTCCAACTGATCATGGACTTAGTTAACAAAGGTTTTGTTACATAAAAGGAAATACCTGTTCTTAAAGGAACTTTTTGCGCTGAATTCGAATATGCACTCGGTTTTTCTCCATCACGTACGATTTTCCCGTAACAGAGAGATTTTCGGGAAAATCCCTCAAAAATTTCCCTTTTCGTTTATTTTACACCCCAAGATCTTGTCCCCTTGCATATACTAACATAGAAATTATACCTAAGTATACTTTGATTTATATTTAACAAACCCTCCAAGTTTCGTAATAATCGCTTTATTCTTTCTAGAGAAATAAATATGTTTGTATGTATACTGTGTGTACTGTTTATTGCACCTTATAGTAATGCTTTCAGATCTCTTAAGTTGAGGTAAAACGTTTTGATTTATTACCACAAACACATATATAAAATATAATACAATATAATTTACAAGTGTGACAATTTACAATAAACAATAATACAAATGTACCAAAAGGTCATGAAAAGACAATCAAAACTATCACAATATATGAAACTTCCATTAGGTTACAAAAACGTACACTACTTCCTTCTTTTGTAAGAAATGTTGCATTCTCTAACAAGACCCTAACAATAGTCCCCCATCATTGAAGGATCCGATCGTCCCTGGTACCTTTTCTCCATTGCCATTATATCTTTGTGGAATCTTTCCCCCTGTTCGTCGCTGAAAGCACCTAGGTTAGCAGGAAAGAAGCTGAGGTGGGAGTGCAAAAAGTGGATTTTTAAAGACATCCTACAACCCAACTCTTTGTATTTCTGTATCATGTCCTGTACGATTTCTGTGTAACTCTCAGCTTTGTTATTGCCCAGAAAGTTGCGCACAACACACTTAAATACTGTCCAGGCAGCTAGCTCAGGACTGTTTAACTTGCTGTCAAAGCTATCATCAAGCATTAATTTCCTAATTTGGGGACCAATAAACACTCCCGCTGAAATCTTAGCATTACTCAGGTTAGGGAACTTATGTCGCAAATACTTGAAACCTTCACCAGATGTGTCCATGGCTTTGACAAAGTTTTTCATAAGTCCTAACTTGATATGAAGTGGCGGTAGTAATATCTTATTAGGATCTACTAAAGGAGCGTATTTGACGTTGCATTCTCCAGGTACGTAATACACTCTAGGTACGTAATTCACTCTAGGTTCCCATTCCTTCACTTCATAATGTTTGTCATCAGCTCGGCTATCCCATAAACATAAAAAACATTGGTACTTCGTGTAACCGCACTGCAGTCCTAATAAAATACCAACTACCTTGAGATCACAACATATTTGCCAACAATGGTCCTTGTAATTTATAAGATTTAGCAAAGTTGACATGGTGTCATAGGATTCCTTAATCTTCATTGAGTGTACAAGTTGTATAGAAGGTTTTTTATTTCCATTATGTAAAAGGACAGCTTTAAGGCTGACCTTTGACGCGTCGATAAATAACCTCCATTCTTCTGGAACGTAAGGAATTCCTAGCTCCGCCATCAACCCATTTATATCCGTACATACGCACACATTATCTTGCATTGAGAAATAGCTTGAAAATTGAACATGCCTTTTCCTGTACACTGATATGTTCGTTTCTGCATCCAATAAGTTCCACTGCTGGAGCCTTGATCCCAGAAGTTCCGCCTCTTGTTTTGTCAGGTGCAAATCACGGACTAGGTCATTAAGTTCACATTGCCGGATGAAATGTGGCTCGCGAACACAGTCAGGGATGAACGTTGGATCCTTGGATGTACATGTTGATGTCGATGGTTCATCAAGGTCATGATCATCATCAGAGTCTTTTGGCCATATCTCTTCCCAGTTGGTAGGGGGCTCGGGAAGTGGAAGTTCATCCCCGTACGGAATAGGTCTAATTGCGGATTTAACGTTGGGATAACTTATTGTGTATTTGCTTTTTTTAGAATGTCCCTTAACTACTGTGAGACAAAAATAACAATCACCCAGATGGTTGGTGGGTTCTCTCCACACCATTGGTACAGCAAATTTCATGAACCTCCGTTTCCCTTTGGCCCATGCAAGTAAAGTGACGTAGCACGACGCACAAATTATGTTTGATAACATAACATAACATTTGATAACAAATATTGATAACCATTTCATGAAGAAAACGAAAAAAACTTGGAGAATTGTATATATATGTATTAAGATATACATATACTGTACGTTTTAAAAAAATATACGTTGGAAGTACATTCTATTTTTATACACGTTTCTAATTTACAGAGAGCAATACAAGTGTGTTGTTGACTATTGTAAATATTCATTTTTATGTCTGTGTTTGTAGTAATAAAGCAAATCGTTTTTACCCCAACTCAGGAGATCTGAAAGCATTACTATCAGGTGCAATAAACAGTGCACACAGTATACATACAAATATATTTACTTCTCTAGAAAGAACAAAGCGATTTTTACGAAACTTTTAGGGTTTATTAAATATAAATCAAGGTATACTTAGGTATAATTTCTATGTTACTATATGTAAGGGGACAGGAGCTAGGGGAATAAAATATCTGAAAAAGGGAAATTTTTGAGGGAATTTCCCGAAAATCCCTCTGTTACGGGAAAACTGTACGTGATGGAGAGAAACCGAGTGCATATTCGAATTCAGCGCAAAAAGTTCCTTTAAGATCAGGTGATTTTTCTCATGTAACAAACAAAAAGTTTAAATTTGTTAACTAGTGTGACCCAGCACGTTCTTTGGATATGTGCACTTTGTCAGCTATCTCTTGAACGAAATCCGTCTGTTTCTCAAAATCAGGTCATGAATCTGGTCCACTTTTTCCGGAGTTGACACTGACACTGGCCTGCCACACCTGTCACCATGTTCTGTTGAAACTTTACCACGCTTGAAGTTCGCACACCATTTATTCACAGTGGAGTATGAAGGGCACTGTCCACCCGATGTGTCTAGCATGCAACCATGGATTTCCTTGGGCGACGTCTGTTGCAGGAAGAAGAACTTCATTACACCTCGCAACTCCTCTTTGGTGAATTTGACATCTGGCTCTGCCATGGTTCATTCAATTACCTGTAAAATAAAAACCGTTCACGGTAGAATCGTGAAATTTAGTACTTGAACATATAAAAGATCAGTAATTCACATGACATCAATTACATTAGGGTAGTACAAACGGAAGGGGTCGGGCCAAGAATTTATCAGCCGACTCTTGTACGTTTATCGCTATCTTTTAGGAGAAGCATTTAAATGAAATTGGCAAGAAAAAGGAAAACAAACCCAAAGGTATATGGTAACTAGATTTTAAACAAATGAACGAATACACAGTGTATATCTGTATATTAGACAAACATACATACAAACCGGAATACAAATTGTAAATAAGATGTCATTTAATTTGTTAACTAAAGCGTTCTCACGAATCTTAAAAGTCAATGCAGGACGCTTGGCCAAGCCACTCAATAATCAATAGATGTTTGCATTAAGATCTACGTGTTAAAATTTCATCTTAAATCATATATAATTAACTTCCTAATATACCAAACCAAAAGAAGATTGCTACATATTCTGAACAAGACATCATTTATCATATCTTCTTAAATAGTATAGAAATTTGAAATATTTAAATATCTTTCCCATTTACACATTCAAGTAGTTGTGACATGTTGACACGCCAAAAAGAAGGTTTGGTGTGTCTGAACATCACGACGTAGTTAAGTTCTTACTTAATGTATATAGTGTCTGATTTTGTTTTTTACTGGCGGCATGCTTTTGTACACTTTTGAAGGTGAAATAAACTGAGAAAGGCACTGTAGAGATTTAAAAGACTCACTGTAGGGTTGCGAGCAGGAAACAAAAGTAACCACGTGAATAGCTAAGGAAAATACGGTTGTTTATAAGGGATTAAAACTATTTTAGCGTGTTTTAAATCTCTTAATACTAGTTTAAGTTATTAGAGCTTCATTTATAATTAGGAAAATTTTATTTTTAGTTTTATTGCCTGTATAAAAAGCAACGTAAATAACTTGCTCTATTAGTTTGTTCGTTACAATATAATACTATTATCAAAAAATTATCATCTATTTCGAAGTAATAATGGCATTTTCAAAAAATATAAAATGCAAACTAAAGGCGATACTTTTATAGATACTTGGCAAAGAAACAATTTGCGTGACATTACAAGACTTTTATTGATTCTCCTGAGAATAATGTATAATGCAAAAGCAATAACAATAAGACTAAGGTACAAAAATATGCGTGCTACAACTGCTATCTTATTCCCGCCCTGTTCTCTAATGCATGCATTTTAAAGCATTGAGCTCGTAATTAGCACATAGCAATTAAATTTATGATGCTATTATTATAATAGAATGTGAAGTGTAATTATATTTCTGTAAATGGTCAGCAATATCTTGAGAGCTGGAAATATATTTGAGATTATTAGAAACTGAGTAATGTCTAACTATGTTAAGTTATTTTCAATTAATGATCACGTAATCTTAAATGAAGAGCTAGATTATTTGTTTTCCACTCGGTATGTTTTGTAAAATTCCAACTGGCATTAAACCGTCCTTACCAATATTTCCAATCCATCATGTTTCTCTCAAGGTAATTTAGCTTTCCTTTTGGACGTTTTGTTAGAACGATTTTGTACTTTTCTTTGTACTTTTTTGTATTGTTAACAAATAAAAATGAGATCTTTCAGTTTTACATCTCATGATTATGCCCTGCAGTCTTAAAAGAGGACGCATCATTAACATAAATAAAAGATTTTAAGATAAATTGATAAAACGAGAATCTAGGAAATGACAGAATTTCAAGAACCTGCAGACACGATATAGTCCATCACAAACTCACGTGAAATAGAATCAAAGTGAATGCCTTACCCCTGAGATACTGTACAACTAATACTAAACTAAAGTTGTTGTTTAAAGCTGAAGTTGTTTCAAGCTTTTGTAATACACGAACCTCGCTTTACCATAATGAATCATGCATAAAATGAAGGAGATTTTCATTACAATAATAAGTATTTAGTGTGAGTACTGTTTGTCACGAGGCACATATCAACCAATAGGCAAGTTCGTCCCTTGACATGGCTGGAGTATTGAAAACACAAACTGTATCAATCCTAGGAAGCACGATGCTCAGGTGCAGAGTGCTTATTAGTGCGTGGGGTCCCTATTTCGCTCCCGGTCAAGTAAGTCTTGTGCTGGACAACATCGTGTCCGTGAATTTTCTCAGGGTACTCTTGTTTCCTTCTACTTTATTATCCCGCCAATTCTTGCATCATCATTCACTTGCCTCTATCGTCCGTTTTCCTTAGCCTAAAGATCATAAGCATGGAACGTTCAACTGAAATTTTGTTTCAATTCTATGCTGCAAACCGAAAGAAACGAAAACATTGCAGGCCCATGTACACAACTAAAACTCTCATCTTTGCTCATTGGTTTCGGGTATGAATGAAAACTATACAATTCACCTAAAAGATAATCTAACTAGATAGTACTTTAATACTCGTTTATGTTTATACTGTATAGACTATTGTAACTCATTCATACTGAAATTACACAAACATGATTTATTGTCATGCAGTTTTGTAAACCTTTTCTTGTATAAGGACAATAAGTACCATGGAGATCTAACAGTGATCCTAACTGAGCTTTTCGCCGCCCAGCTATATCAACTGAAATGTAATATAATCTTTGTATAATATAGGGGAAGGTCGTCTGGTATCGGACACCTTAGTTTTTTTAGTTTGTCAGGCTGAAAAATAGCTATATCAAATTACTTAATGCACAAAATGATACCTTGTTATTTTATACAGAAGATGTTAAAGGTGATTTAACAGGAAAAATTAATAATATATATTTTTGTAAAAAATCAAAGGTAACACAAATTAGCGTTCTTAAAAAGTGAAGGGTGGTATCGGACAAACATAAAACTACAGAGAATTGATCTTTTGAAGTAATTTAATAACAGAACAAATTACAAATATTAGCTGTTTGCTTACAGGGGTTCTTACACACAAAATACAGTTTTATTACGGTTAGTAATACAGCCTAAAATAAAAGTAAAAATAGATCTTAAAATTCTTAGTCTCTTCAAGAGTTGTTATTTTTTATTCTGACATAAATCACAATGATAAAACAGTCTGCCTTCTATATTTTCACATTTTTCATGGACCAAATCCTTACATATATTACGCTGTATCCAATCATCAAAAGACTCCCCGCAGATTATAATGTTAATTTTTCAGCAAGTTTGTAAACTAGTTTTAAAAATTCTGCTATTCTTAGTGGCATTAGACTAGTTAATTATACAAAGCCTTTACACGATTTTATAGTATTTCTTGTAGGCCACGTTCTACTAAATGTGCCTTTGTTATCCGAACAACGAGGCTTAGCTGTTTTCTCCTTCCCTTCTGACAGTTTTTCGACACGATCTCCTAAGTACTCTAAGGAACACCATATCTATCACTGGCGGCCCGTGCTTCTTTGGAAATAACTTTGCCCATGGCCAACTTCATATTTTCTTCATCCAAATTGCCACCTATTTTCCTCGTGGTTTCTTGGAAAACCAGAAACCATTAAAAAACGTCAAGTTTACTTACCAGTGTTTTGTCCTATATCACCCGATTCCATTTTGTCCGATACCAGCCGAAAGACTTGCAACTTATGAATGGCTAACTATCGGCCTGTAACAACACAAATGCAACTATACGCCTAAATTATACTATATATACACCCTAATAAATACTGTGATATCAATAATATATCAATACATTTACTTTGTGACAAGTTGCAGCCACACAAATCTATCTCCATGCACCTGATTACTCGCAAAAATACAAAAACATTGAAGCACGAGATACACCGTCATCGGGCAAATCCACTATAGCGTGGGTTTGGCTAATTCACTCCGATCAACTCAATGTATACTTGACAGGTGCCGCCCAGGAAATAACAAAAACTGCTTTTGTCCGATACCACCGGCTGTCCGATACCAGACGACTTTCCCCTAAGTCCGAAATTTCTATCCCAATATATCATTAATGTTACTCGAAATTTGTCACGTCGTTTCACCTAGATCTTCTCGATCTATTATTTTCTCTATTACTATTGTAGCTTTTGGGGGGGGGGGGTTACAATTTGTTTCTCATAAAATGTGGGTTCTTGTTCAGTTCAAAATGCTTCTTAGGGACGAAACCATGTTATACTCCTTTCTGTTCTAGTTAAACAACTTAAGATTTTCATTCATTTTTTTAAAAAAGAAAACTGCCTTCCTTTTGCAATTTATCAGTAAATGAATAAATGTAATTTTCCATTTAACACATGTTTGGTTGAAAACTGGATTAAACAATATCATTTTAATATAAACCATTTTTACACTGGCCAGTGGTCTCAGTATGTCTGCCAGCTTAACATGTTATTTCAGCAACAAGAGTTCGGTGTTGCGAGTAACACATACCCAATGTTACCGGTTTGACAGAGAGCATATGTTAAATTAAACAAAGACGTAAATGTTGCAGTATGGTCGTAACACTACGTCACAGTTACACCCTGTGTTGTTAGTAACATCATAGTTTGCATAATAAACGCAAAGGAGTGAGTACTAATAATGATAACTGTATTTGTTTGTCATTGGTCCGTCAAACTTTTCTTTTGCTAAGAACTACGGTGTATCAACGGTAATACAATCGTTGCATAATCCTATATATCAGACAGATATATCTTTGCTGTAAGCTGTAACTCATTTTATTGAAAGCACCTTTGCAGGAATTATAAATAGCTAAGTAAAACTGGCATTCAGAATATGTATTAGGTTTCATTTTGAGCCAAGGATACGGCTTTATGCGGTACATTTGATAATTATATCAAGTAAAGAACAACGTATTATAATTTTTGTAATGTTTCACGAAAATAGTTTTCCGAGTATAAGAATTTTCTCACAAAATTTACTTCAGCAGAAGTATTAGCATCTGTTTTCGTTGCTCTTGCACTTGGTTTTCGTGTATTTCAGCCCATTAAGACTCTTCAAAATGGAAGACTAATAATATGACAAAGTGTTTCAATACTGTGCTGGTCATTTCCGATTCTTCTTCTCCATTCAGGAAGCATGGTTGCAAAATCGCAACATTAAAGTTCACTATATACCCTTCTTCCGTCCCGACTATAAGTCGTAGTCTCGTGACCACTTATTAATATTTATGTTGCTTACTTTATTATACCTCATGATATCCATTTATGTTTAATGAAAAACAAATGTAATTTTTCTAAACGTAGTTGCTTAATATCTAGTGGTGCTTAAGTACAATTAGTTAATCCGTATTTAAGGGGAGGGGCTTGCGGGCTTAAGCACCCCAGAAATTTTATTTACTATTTTAAAGTAAATTAAATATCTTACACAATGTTCACGTCTCCAGGAATAAATTTAGCAAAGCCCTCCAGAAACAAAATTGTAAATATGCCACTGGGTACAAGTAACCATGTTAGTTAGTTTATTACACAACTACCATTTTAACAATTTACTCGAAAAAATCCGATGAAGTTGAAGTGGCACCAGATATGTGTCAAAATTTTGACACAGAGTCATTGTATTGAATTAACGCAGTCATTTTTTACTGTGTGTTTGTACTTTGGCATAAAGTAGTGAAGTTTAGGCGAAGTATGACTTCTATATGTGAGAATTCAGAGACGGGTTCAAAGATGAGCTATATGGATTTCAGCTCTTCTTGAGTTCCAAATTAACAGTGGCTAAAGCTATGTTTATGTCATTTAAAGGCACCTTAAAATGGGAAAAATGACATACAGGCATTTATCACCTGATTTGTTTGTTTATTCGTTCAAGTTTAGGGTCGCCTTTTGGCACCAAGAATATATAAAACGTAAACTTGCAGTCTCAAATAGAATCCAAATCACCACAATACTTTCAACGGTCTATCACAAGGTATCAAACCCAATGTCACGACCAAAAGTATTGCGCTAGTCACTGGACAACAGAAGACTATACTCTCTATAATCAAATTCTAGTTCTGCACTTATTCCTCTCACTATTTACTGTTTTATATAAATTACATATTTATATTAATAATAAGATACACATTATTTCTATTTATCCAGTCTTTCTTACAGGAATTAGACGTTAAAATATTATGTCCACTGTCATTAGCCTTTTAAATAGGTATATCCAACTGGTCAGTGTATGACGTAGGAGCACATTTTTACTATCTGAGAAAATAAGAGGAAAACAGAATGAGGAAAGCAGAGGAAGGCTTGAAAGAAGATAGCAGAATAAGTTTAAGTGTTAACCACGTACCCGTAATATGCCGGTAAAAATCATGGACTACACTATCACTATTCTTGCTTGTGTATCACCATATTCTTTTTCTCACACCATATCTCCTGTATGCTCCTTTTCCTCTCTGTGTGAATTATAGGCTAGGAGAGCATTGACATTTTTGACGGAAAATAATTAGGGCATGCATATAAAAAATCCTAATTTAACCAATGAGATTGAAAGAAATGAAATGGAATATGTAAGTTTTTCGTTATGATTATGTCATGTGCTGGCTAAAGCAGACGGTAATGATGAGATTGGATGAAGCATTGGAATGAGTTAAGTAGAAGAAAGCGGATGAGTCTCAAGAAAACCTACGTACACGGTGTTCGTCCACTATATAACTCATTTGTCGCAAGCTGAGAACGAACGTGGTACCCTACGTGTCAGAGTTCTATCACTGTGTCATCATGGTTGGTGATAAAATTGAAAGAAGAAAGACCTTATTAGTCAGAATGAACTGTCCTAAGATTTGAACTTCATATCTCCCAACTGTAAAGCAAATACACGAACCACTCACATTCATAATCGACAATTTATCATTTTAATACCTTTCTCTCCTGAAGTATTCTCAATTCTAACTTTGATACAATTGTTCCACAAGCCATCCCTTTCTGGACTAGTAGCAACCTTGTGTGGGGTACGGAGCCACGGTTTCGATTGTCAATTAGAGAACAATGTAATTTGAATGCATCACGGTAGTTCGCATTCTACTTTAAAAACTGTAACTCCACATCTTATGTAGCCGCGGTGTTGAAATTGACGCAAAATTCTAATCTAGCTGCCACTTTGCGTCTTAATGGTGCGATCAGCTTTTGACTGAGTTTAAAATGCATTTTAAAGTTTATATGATATTTTCTGTTTGAAAATTTAAATCAACACATTTTCAAATTTCATTTTTCTATTTTAAAAAGGAAATTTTTTGGAACGAAAGAAAATAAATTCAGTAACATTAAGATCTAATTATTATATTTTTAAATTCCTTTTCGCTTCTCTGCGATGAATATAGATGATTTTTTTTTTTTTTTTTTTTATAGAATGAACTTTTCTTTAAAACCGAAAGGAGAAACGAAGCACAAGAGAACCTCTATAAGGTCAAGCCAAAAGTTGTGCCACCTTCTGACACAAACCTTCCTCTCTACTGCTACAACACTACTTGCATGAATGCGTTCTCCTTGCCCCAGCGGACGCGAAAATTCTTCGCCAAGAGACCAATCCCGATGTTGGCCGACGTTACGACGAAACTTACCGACGGCTAGTACTTCGGTCTTCGGCGGCGCTAACCCAGCAGAGTGGCGAACGCTAGATCAACTAAAATCGCTGGGAAGTTGTTCAGTCGTTTACGCGAACTGTAGAGAGCTAGCAGCAGGGAAATATCGTTTGGCGCCACGTGTGTTAAAAACGGAAAGAGAAGACCGACATGAGTAACTTTCTATCTCTTCTGTAAAAAGAAAGAACCGTCAACAACAAAAAGAAAAAATCACAATAAAATTTTCTTGTAAAGAAGTGAAACGGCTTACGACTGGCGACATCTGTCAGTAAACAAAAGAGAAAATTCGGGAGACAAAAAAAGTTTCGGAGAAGGAGTTTCTTTTCAGAGAATTCTGTAAAAAAAGAAAGAGATATTTCTCATAATTTCAACCACGGGTGTTCAAGCAATTTCGTTCTGTTTGTGTATTGTGTTCCGTAACGTAAACGAACAGTATATGTCGACAGAAGTTTTGGAAAATACGCAGTAAGAATTCGTTTAAGAGGCAGGCGGGATTTCTGCTTTTCCAGAGGCCCTGCCTGCCTCGGTATCAAACCAAGGACTCTTACGACGTGTTTCAGTGTCTATATTAAAACCAAGAAATGTTTTGAGTGTACTTAAAATAGTAATTTTCTTTTTAAAGAAATCAATATTGTGTATGTGTGATTCTGTGAAAGTTTGTTTTCTAAATGTTAAGTATTACCATATATATACCTTGTAACATCAAGAAAATCTTAAGATAAGAAAGTGGAGTATTTTATCCATATACAAGGAATCAAGTTGTAAAATACCGTTGTAATAATGATGAGATACAGGAGAGGATCTCATTACTGTCATTGGCTTCAAACTAAAGGCCGAAACAGCAGGTCAAAGAGATGGAAAATACTGAGGACTCTTACCTTTACGCTTATTATGAGCTTCTTAGTGGTAGGATGCCATGGAAGTTGGGACCCTGATGATCCAGGTAAGCAATATAATATTTTAAAAGACTTCCAGTCAATTCCTGTCATTATATTGAGTGATTTTGTTTATTTTTATTCTACTTTCAATACTGAAGCCATATAAAACATGGACTTTATTTTAGTTTTACACGCGATCCGAACCGCAACTATTCGAACGCAGATATCTTGCTTCTAACTCAAGATTGGTACTTCTTTAGCAAATTAGTTGGATCTGGTTATAAATAGTAGCGGATCGTGAGGGAAATCACATAATTACTAATTACAATTCTTTTTACTAAATCTAAAGGAAGAAAACTAATGTTCTAATTCTTGCATACAATTAAATTAGTATATTAGACAAACATTCTTTCCTTAGCTTCCAGAGATAAAGTTGCATTTTAAAACCGATTTGGCTTTCTAACAAGCCGCTGCTTGTTACAAATATACCTTAGGCTTTCTTAAATCACAAAGAACTCCAGTTAACCAGATATGGTATGGTTAACCTTATGAAATGTTGAAAACTACGTACCTTCCAACTTTACTATTGCTTTTTGTGATGTTTTGGAGTTTATTTCATTATAATTTAAGGAAATCTCTGATGACCTTATTGATGTTGGGTCATCTCAGTGCAAATCAAACCCAGAACCACGAAATTCATTAGATGACACGGAACAGACATGATTTCCCAATTTAAAGCAATTAAATGTATAACGACATTGGTTTCGCATTTATAAATATTGATTCATACATAAGATCTGAAATCAAAGTACATGTATACTTTTGTGAATATCAAGTTTTCTCTTTGGTATGGTTTGGATTCGAGTTAAGCGTTCCTTTCAACAACAAGGCTATATGAGACTTGAACCTACAGCTTAACGTGGAAACCACATGTACCACATAAACTCCCGCCGGGAGTTGAACTCATGCCTCCTTCACCTTTTGCAAGCGGTTTATTACTAGTTAATAGCAAAATATTTAATAAAATTGTCACAAATCTACATACATTTTATATTATGTACACGGTATGCATAATCCCTTACTTTTCTTCCAAAATTTGACTGTAAGTTGTAATAGAGAATAGTCATCATTTCTCTCGACATGTTAATAGAATGTCAGTTGAAGAACTAGTGAGTGCTTTCCATTAGCTTCCATTAGTTAGTAGATGTTTTATTGAATCCGCGTCAATCCAGTTACAGATCCTACTCAAGAGTGAAGCAATTCTTGATTAAACCCCAAGTTGTAGTTGCAATCACACAATGAAATACAACTTGACATTGCAATTGCATCAAGACATATAAACTAACTTCATAACTAAGGAAATAGTTAGTCCAAGATACAAACCAATCGTACTTTCAATCGGACGAGAACCATGGTCTCGCGTACCAAATGCTACGACGCCAACCATATAACCAAGAAGGAATAAAAAAAAAATAGAATAGACTGAAATTAACTCTGGTAAAGTCAATAAAAAGATTACAAGAAACACTTACACTCACGAATTAATCTATGCTGATAGTGTAAGTGATCAGTATTAATGTACATATCTTCTCATGTTCGAAGTATGTGAGGTTTTGACCTCGTCAATATTTCTTTAAGGTTTAACCAAAGAAACTTATATCTGAGGTTAAGCTGAAGCCAAATATAAAACACTTTTATTTATGGAATATGGAACTTCAATGCCGCATTCTAAAACGCTCTCCACTGACTTCTATCCTTAACCAACAGAATCCAGTTTCTACTTCGTCTACTTCTTGTATTCGTATATCTACGAGATCCATCTTAACATTGTCCTCCCATCTTCGTCTAGGTCTTCCTAATGGTCGTTTTTCGATTGGATTTCCAGTTAAAGCTTTGAAAGCGTCCCTACTTTCTTCCATTCTATCTACATGACCTGCCTAGCTAAGCCTCCTAGACTTGATGATCATAATGTTTGGTGAAAGATATAAATTATACAGTTCCTCGTTATGAACTTTCCGATATTCCCTATTTCTGTCCCTCTTGGGTCCGTTTTTTTTTTATATATTCACACATTAAGTATGTGAAGTATATACCCTCTTATATTCCAAGTAAGTGATTGATTAATATCACCAATATTTTTGGAGTTTTAACAAAATATCTGTTAAATTCAAAAACATCTGAACTACAAAAAATGACCTCTTAACTCCAAAACAATTTTAACCTCAACACAAATGTTCATGTGTGGGGTAAGGATACTCACCATTTAAACTATCTATTGCAGACAACAGAATTTTAAAAAATCGCTTTCGTTCATGAGTTATGTTATCACGTAACGAACGGACGGATTCACAATAGAAATTTATAAGGCCCACTAGCCTGATAGGTAACAAGATTAATAACTGTCTCTGTTCAACCAAATTAAGCGAAGGAGCCGAGGTGGCTCAGTGGTAGAGCATTCACTTCTGGTGGTTGGGGTCCTTAGTTCGATCCCAGCTCGCGCCAAGTGAACTCTGTGATGTATTTTCTCTGAGTTCTTCCATTTGTTCCTACTTTCTTCATTCATTTCTCATTTTCACCGTCTACTTTAGCCTAGCCGGTATAACCGTGGGACATAAAATTTAAGGATTTCATTTCATTTGTCTTAAATTAAGCGAAAAAGATATAAAAATAAACATAAGACTCGCAACTTCAAATATAGACGAATAAATCTATATATATAAAAGAGAACGTACAAATCCTTTGTGAACTCATCACGCTAATACGGCTGAACCGATTTCTTTCATTTTTGGGGGGTTGTTAGGATTTGGACCCTAGATGGTTTTTATCATATCACTTTAATTTTTAATTACCAGTGTCTTGAGATAATGGACCATTCAAGTCTCCATAGTTCATCATAGGTAAAAATAAACGTATGTATATGCAACCCGCATGAGCACGTGACTCGGCGGGTTAACATAAATGACAGGCGCTTGCAATTTGAAAGCGAAAAAGTAAAAATTATCTAAGTAACAAAGTTTATTGCGTTCCGGGGTGACCGCAGCGAAGCGGGCCGGGGTGACCGCAGCGAAGCGGGGTGAACGCTGCTAGTAAAATATAAAAAGTCATTTGATTCATTCATGCGTGGCTCCGAAGACACAGAAACATAACATAAAAATATATTTGAATGCGTTTTTTAAGTCTTTAATGATACAGATAAAAAAAACGTAAATTTATTTTAGTCTAGAATACCTTAAAACAGTCAGCCATGTGCAACCGCCGACTCCTGGGCCAGTCCCACTGGATTCTTTTGTCCAGCCCGCCTAACCCGTTATTGAAACTATATTAATTACATAATCTCTTGAATTGAATTGAAAATTCTTCCTGGATAACTCACGTTCATCTTGAAAATTTCCTCCGCAATCATTGTACGTCCAACCGTTGATAACTAGTTCAGGACATGAAAGCTCAAGTTTCTCACTAAAATGGTAAATGAATAGATTTTTTCTGATTTTGTTAGTGCGTAAATATTTTGTTGCTGTTATAACAGATATTTATGCTTGTGATGTTAGAGTACAATGAAAGACTTTCTCCATTGAATGACTATTCAGTTCTACTGAAAATATTATACACTGTCTCATATGGCCCTGGATGTCTTTAAGTCCACTTGATTAGCACATCTTTTCTTCCAACTTTCACATGCCTGCCTTAAACTAAAATAAAGATTCATCATTTTACGGGATAAGCCATGAACATTCAAGTGCTGCGTGGGACGCAAAGGTTTTAAACGTTTTTCACTTCGGTACTGGCGGAGGTGATATATCCTGCGCCACATTCCGGTCCCTTCACGTTTTTATATTACTTTAGGCACTCTTTTAAAGACTGTGGTGAAAATCAGAGCTGCATCGAAAAGTGACTAAAAAGTTGAATGAGAAGTACTTCCCAGCTTCAGGGAGGATCGAACCCGAGCTGACGAGGTAGAAGTTAATTGGCTTTATCAATTATGCTACCGCTGCACTATGAATATCTTAAAATGTGCATTCGTGAAATATTACCAATTTAATAGAATGATTAAAGAACATATTGAAACTTATAAAATATGCAAGTACTTTTGGCCAACTTAAGCATACACTTAAGTAATAGTTTTCCTCGAAATTGCCGAGATGGTACTCAACATAGAAGCTCCCAGGCTGCTTCGTTTCCTTCCCCACTTCTCTTGGTAGTGTGCTCGCCAAAGAACGTTACGTTATCCTTCATATCTGAGGGGATAAAATGGCTCAAGATGCCGAAAGCCTAGAAATATTGTAATTATTAATCCTCATAATATACTCACATCCGTTTTCGTCAATGATAGCGAAAGTTAGCATGTTCTATCTTCAGTTACGGAAACTAATCAATTCATCGGAGAATATTATTACTGATTATTGCAAGAGTATCTCATTTTCGAATTAAGTAAGTTTATACCATTTTATAAAACAAAAAAAAATAGAAATCTTTCAGTTAAAGTCCCATAATTATGCCCGATAGACTAACGGAGATGGAGGATTAAGGCAAGTGAATGATGATGGAAGAATTGGGTGAAACGAAAATGTGGAAGGAAATGGAAGTACCTCGAGAAAACCCACGGAGACGATATTTCCCACCACAAACAACTCGGTCGGAGATTGAACTAGGGACTCCACGCACCACAGGTAAGCCCTCTCCCACTGAGCTACCGGGCTCTCCTAATTTTATAGAAAAATAATCTAACATTAATAACTAACTCTATGACCTATGAAACCCGGAGGTTCAGTGCCGCTTTCAATAAGCTCTCCACTGACTTCTATCCTTCGCCAACTGGATCCTGTTTCTACTTTGTATTCCTACCTCTGCGAGATCTATCTTAATGCTGTCCTCTCATTTGCGCATAGGTCTTCCTAAAGGTGGTTTTCCAATTGGATTTCCAGTTAAAACTTTGAAAGCGTTCCTACTTTCTTCCATTCTGACTACATGGCTTGCCTACCTGAACCTCCTAGATTTGATGACTTAATAATGTTTGGTAAACGGTATAAATTATGAAGTTTCCACTAATCCCCATTCCCATTCCTCTTCGTTCCTGATATTCATCTCAAGATTTCCTTCTCAAAGTACCTTCATTCTTTAGGTGTGTTTCTTTTTTGATATTCGCTTGGTTGTAGTCTTTTCTGTAATCTCTGTATATTCAATTTCCTTTAATATGCTGTATTATAAAAATATATAATGCCTTTCATTTCAGCTCAAAGCAAAACATTTAATAAGTAGAAAATCGTAATTTATTCCATTACCAACAAGAGTAATAGATCTAATGTCAAAGATTATGTAATTCATAATACGGCTGGTGATGTTGAAAATATGTTTTACGTCAGAAGAATATATTCTTCACGAATAAGACATGAACAAATCATGAGCCAATCACGCAATATGTATCAATGAGATAACCTAAAGGATCAGGCTGTAAGGATAGTGATAACAAAGCAGAATGTTAAAAGCCTCCTTTTTTTTTCAGATAATCAGTGAGTCAGCTTCCTGTCACTAGCGAATTCTCCTCCGTGTGTTAAGTTGTTGTAGACGCGTTAACATATTACTTAACATATTCATTCTCAAATTACTCCACAGCAATTCTCTCACGCCGAGACTTCTTACGATTTCTCACATAGCCTTCATCAGTTCTCAGAGAGTACTTGTAATTCTTTGGAAATGGGGACTGTATTACTACACGATTCGAGAGTAACAAACACATCAATCCGCAGTATGTTCTTGTAAATGTCGTATACCTTAACCATTAGGGTAGCGATCCTAACTTACTCACATTCACGCCGTGTAGACTTTATGGTGGACAAACATCGTGCTCGTGGGTTTTCTCGGGGTTTTCCCGTTTCCTCCCACTTTCTTCATTCCACCATTTCATTCTTTTCTCATCTTCACCGTCTCCTTTAGCCTAACCGGCATAATCGTGGGACGTGAAACAAAGATTTCATTTCATTTCATTTCTAACTTACTCACGTCTTCTTCAGATACACTCTCTCAATTTTCACCAATAACTGGACATGCTCCTTCCCGGTGCATAACAAACTACCAGTAACCATGAAGATGGTAACGAACTGATTCCATTAAGAAACTCGACTAAGATAATTATTCTGGCGATGTATTGTCAATAGCAAAATTTAAAAGAGCTCCTTCGTGGCTAAGCCGCTAGCGTACGAGCCTTTGGCATGAGCGACCCGGGTTCAATTCCCGGTGGGAGCTCATGTGGTTCGGATTCCACATTAATCAGTAGGTCCCGTCTTATATAGCCTCGCTGCTGCAAGGGACATTAAACTTAAAATCAATTCAACTCTACTTGAAATTTAAAAATATATTTTTGTTCAAGAGATATCGTGCGTTACAAGCGTACACATGCATGTATTAATATTACAATCTTATAAGGCTTATTAGCGTGAACCTAACAACAAATATACTTTTAATACCAACTCATTGATAGTATAATATGAAAATTTCCACAAAAATAGTAGTTTCTAACAATTTAGTATTTAATATCTTTCATATGAAGATATTAAGATCATATTAATATGATACGATTTTGTATCATTATTATCATAGGTATTCAGCAATTATTGGCAGGTCACTTGCTGCAACTGAGAAACTTCGATACTCCACGGTCTTCCGCTAACCTCTTCGTCTTCCCGTACGGTTTCTCCATTTTAACATCGTCAATTAATTATAGTCTCCTTCGTCCTCTCCCTCTCTATCCTTCCACCATAACCTATATCACATCATTCATGATACAGGTCCTTCGTAGCGGCAGTTTCTCTTCCTCTTTTTTTAATAATATCTAAAGTTGTTCTTTTCTCCCCCATCACTTCTAACATCCTCTCATTCGTTTTACATTCGCCCCAGTTAATTCTTTCCATTCTTCTTCATACCCACATTCGGAAATCGATTTTATAAGATATGGTATATATAAGGTTGATAATATTAATATGATCTTTCATACTAAAACCATATCCCATTTCTGATTGGGATTCACTTTGTATTTAGGCAATTTCTTCATTTCTATTACCTTTGCTATTAAATTACAGTTTTATTTAAAATTTGTATATTTTATAATGATCCACAGAGTAATTAGATGCTAGTATGCTATGAATGTGGAAGACCCACGTTCGATTCTGGATGAGAGGACATGGAGTTTGGATTCCACACAAAGATGTAGGCTCACATCTCATATAACTTAAGTGCTGAAAAGAGAGAAGAAAAAACTCCAAACTAATGAAAGCAACTGCTGTGGAAAATACTTTTAGCGTTGTAACTAATCTCAATAAATATTTGAACATTGTGCGCGTGGGTTTTCTCGGGGTTCTCCCGTTTCCTCCCACTTTCTTCATTCCACCATTTCATTCATTACTTATCATCAACGCCTCCTTTAGCCTAATCGGCATAATCGTGGACGTAAAACTCAAAGATTTCATTTCATTTTCATTTCAATAAATATATGAAAAAAAAATAGGAACAGTTAGTATATAATCGCTTTTTTCTGCTGTAAAGATATATGAATTTAACATTAACTGCTTGGGTCGATCACGCGATAAGAAGTTTTCGATAATAGTTTTTAGAGAAGAAGACTGATATTTGAAACTAAATTAACGATTTGGTAATTGAAGGGAGCATTATAAGGCTTAATTTCACAATACATACAATGCAGCATGCTGAGACTGCATTACAATCTTTCGTATAGTGTATAAGCTTCTTAATAGAATCCTAGGTCATATTATTTAATAGTGGATAACCTTATGCCCGTGTTTTTTGGTAATTCTCTCACTTTTCTAACGAGTGTTACTTTTATTTCAGCAATTATTTGTCCATCGCTAATTAGCACATAAAATATCATGTCCTATAACCGTAAGGAAATTGCGAGGAGGTGTTCAACGGCCTATTTCACTTTGCGGGAAAGAAAAGTAATATTTACCAAACTCTAACTGTGAAATCGTTTGCAAAACTGATCTTTAGGCGGACAAAATGGAAAAAATAAGGAGTTAATTTGAATTTAGATTTGTCGAGAGAACTTATAGAATGAGTCGCTGATAAATTCTGCACAACCAATTAGTGCATAAAATCTTGTTAGGATTTAGAATTTTAGATTTCCGGGCTTTTGACATCTATGGCCATGTTAGCCCGTCAAGTTTTGACGGGTGACGTCCCTCGGCGAGCACACTACCCGGCTAAAAGGAAGGAAGCGGCCTGGGATCTATATGTTAGGTACCACCCCGGCATTTGCCTGGTGTCAATGAGAAAAACCTCATTTAGGATGGGTAGTCTGAGGAAGCTTTTTACACTTTTTCGACCGAGTGCCCCGACCAGGAATCCAACAATTATTTTGTCCAACTTCGTTCATGGAATCAATCCGTTACTATCTTCAAAGTAGCGGTTACTTACGCCCGTCCGCAAACTCTTTAACGAAAACAAATTTTTCAATTCTGCTTTCTGCGATAGGCAGATTGATGATCTCGGCCATCCATACTACATACATGGAACTGATAGTTTAAAATACAAGCTTAGATTCTCTCGTACAAAGAGCTACCTATTAATTACTATTGTTTAGAGATATAAATGAACTTTAATGAATGAAATGAAATATATATCTCTTACGAAACTCTTATAACTCTTTAAAGTTCAATTCTCCTTCTCAGAACTGAGTCTATATATGAAACAGGCCCAACTATTTCAAATTAGAATCAAAACACACAATTTTGACACTGTTAACTCTAAGAGAAACCAAACCTTTTGCCACTTGCGTAGAAAGAAAGCGCATTAGTATACGATTCACTTATCTGCTTATATCTGTGTGGTGTTACCAGTCATTTTGTAAGTGATGAAGTTATTTAGGAATTAGGAACCAGATATCTGGGCTTTCGGTATCTATGGGCATGGTAGCCCGTCACTCATGGGAGGGATGAGGTCCCTCGGAGATCACACTGCCTTGCAAGGGGAATTGAGGGAAAGGAATGAGAAAAGAAAAAAACGGCCTGGAATTATTTGGTATTTGCCTGGTGTGAATGAGGAAAACCCCAAAAAATCCTCACTCAGAATGGCTGGCATGAAAAAGCTATACCTTTTCCGACCTATTGTCTCTACCGAGGATCGAACCAGGGACTGCTCGGATCAAAGGCGAAGGCCTTAGCGACTATGTTACGCGAGGCCACGATAAAGTTTTTTTTTCTGTATTTCCATATTTATGCATGTACTTAGTGAGACAGATAGTGATTCAAGTTTGGGAAATTTAAAATTTTCCAATAGTATTAATGATATTTTATTTGTTTTCTGTGTTTGTATCTACTTTTCCTTTATACGGTAACCATGCCTTATTGGGAAGATTGTTTATTATAAGAACAAATTTCAAAATTATGTGTTTCGTTTCTTCAACCAAATGGATATATTCCTAGGTAATCTATATACATATAAAAGATCAAATCCACAGACTGACTGACTCACCCATCAACAAAATTCAGAAACTATTAAAAATAGAATCTGGATATTTTGGGAAAATGCTCCATTTGCACCCTAGACTGTAGATAAAATGGGTTTTTGCGAGACATGTAAGGAAGGTTGGGGTCTTGAATGATTTTCTTTCATTCGCCTTATTTCCTAAACTATTTGATGTGACATCTTGAAATTTTGTATAAAGGTTCTTCTTTCACCCTAGGCTAAAACTAAAGCAATACTTTGGTAATTACCTGATAGGGGTGGGGTGGTTAAATACTGTTTTTGGTGTTAGCTAGCTCTCCACAACTATCCTTTAAACGCATATTGACGCGCATGTGCATCATGGCTTTAAACTTTCATAGCTCAGCCCCTAATAGGAAATAATTTTGGTATCAATGTGTTTGTGAAGCATGAAGCTTTCTAGGGACCCTGCATTTTATGTTTGTGAAGAGTGCCACGGCAGAGCGAGGAAAGGGTAAATTTCGTGTATTTTTGTTTCTTTCATCAGTGTGTGGAGAGCATGCTCCCATCCCCTTGCGAGTACAGTCATAAAAATTGGTATGCGAAACAATAAAGTAGTCCCCTATACGCTAATATCCCGCAAAAAAGTACCTGTTGGTTATGTGTGTGGAATAGGGAAGGTTCAAAGTTGACGAATTTTGGGTTGCCAGGGCCTCACAAATTCTATTTTTTCATGATTTTTCGGATTTTTCTCCTTCTTCTTCATCTATTTATTTCACGAATAAAGCGAGAGTTGCATAAGCGTTATCTCGTTGGAATCTGTGGTCCATAAGCTTTCCAACGATGTATGAATTATGATTCTGTGATAATTACGGGGGTCACTAGAGCCCCTAACGTGAGAGTTTACGTTTCGTTGGAATCCCTGGCCGGCGTTTAAAGGCTATTAGACATAGAACCTCCAAATTTGTACGATACGCTGTAAGTAAATATTCTTCTTGTACTATACGCTGTAAGTAATGCGGGAGTTTGGGAATTTTATATTTTTGAGGATAAATGAGAGGCTAAAATATAATTTTCATGGCGATTGACAGCTCTCCGAAACTATAACGTGTACACTGAGAAAAAAAATGTAGGTGGAGCACTTAAAAAGATAGGTTACATGCGTAATTCCTGTAGTTTTTGGACTTAACGTACAGCAGACGTATAACTGAAAACGCATGTTTTATAATACTCTCTGTATAAGTGTTCCATCTATTTATACTTACTTTCTGTATGAAACAATGTAGGCGGTGAGGATCTCACATACAAATGGAGGTACCGGTATATAACATACAGCTGACGAAGGTAACATAAGTATATGCATGTGATATACGGGAAACTGTTAGATGTCAGACACTCTGCAACGGCATGATGTAACATCTAAGGGCAGTGCCTATGCAGCATACGAATAACGTATGCTCCATAGTGATTTCTATAGTAAGCAAGAGGATACCGCATATTTGTACAATATACCGCTGTCCGGAGAACGGATTTTTCTCTGGGTAGAATCTTGATATTTTGAATAAGAGTTCTTCTAATACCATAGACCAGTTTTTACCAAACTTATGAAGCTTCTGAACTTCCGATGCAGTTTTTAAATCCTACTGTGAGCTACGAACCAAAAGAACTACTAATTGTTTTTAAAAAAATACTTTTACATTTGTTTATGGAGGAATTGACGGAAGAATCAAGGTTAGCGAATCACAGCGTTAACGCGATGTACCGAAAATGTCCCCGCAATCGATGATTTGGCTATCATTGCCCTAGACTGTAAATAAGACGAGGGTTTGGGAATTACATATCGTAAGGAGGCGGAGTGAGCTTCTTTTTTTTTCACCGGTCACCTGATCTCTGAAACTATAAGACACAGAGCCCTGAAATTTTGTGTAAATATTTATCTTGCATTCCGAGCTGTAAATGAGACTAAGTTTAGGGAATTGCATATCTTTAGGGAGAAAATGAAAGAGTTTAAATAATTTCTCTGTTGTGTTTGTCTTAATCACATGCGTTCAATATTGAAAACGGGGAGGAATGGAATGCAACTATAGGAATATATGATAAATATTGTCCGCGGTAATATGAAGGTATACCCTAATCTAATATAAATAAAATAAAGAGTTTGTTTGTGTGTTTGTCTGTCTGTGTACGGCCTGGGGACCAGACGAGTGGACCGAGAGTTACCAAATTTTGGTCAGGGGTACCTTGGCCCAGGCCCCAGACGAAGACGAAGCCCTTTTTTAAAATTTCGGACCAGAGGGGTCTTAGGGGGGGCATTTACCGGAACCGGCTTGGGAACCAGACAAATTTACCGAAAGTTACCAAATTTTAGTCACGAATACCTTGGTCAATTGTCTTTGAATGCTTATTTAGGTTCTATAAGCGGTATTTATGCCGAGTTTCCTTTATTGGCCAAGTTAAGAATGAACCAAAGAACACCCTAAATGCGTTTTGCAACCGGATGTTCAAATTGTCAGCGCCAAGTGGGGGCGGGGGGCATGACTTTTGTTTTCTTTTTAAGGCAAATTTCAAAAAAATTTAACGTCTTTACTTTTCAAGATATCAGATTGAAACTTTTCATGCGAATTGTGTGTACCTTATAGTTCTTAAAACCTTTTCCTGGAGATCCTACATGAAAGCGGGGCCGGGACCGAGGGCACAAGTATTCCAAAGGGGTGTTTTTTCAGATAAAATTCCGGTTTTTCCCTATTTTTCCCGTTCAAGTGTATGATACAGACATGTGAGTAATACCGTTCAAAAGGACTTGTTACACTGAAGAAAATGCCGTTTGAACCATGATTCTAGGCTTAATAGTAATGACGCAGGAAATTTTTATTATATATATATATATATATATATATATATATATATATATATATATATATATATATATATATATATATATATATATATATATATATGTGTGTGTGTGTGTGTGTGTGTGTGTGTATGTATAGGGCCTAAATTCAGACTTTCAACAATGTTTTCATCCCTTTGTTTTCAAGATACAAGATTGAAATTTTGCACATGTATTACGTAGAAGAAAAGCATCAAAACTGACATACCATTTTGTTTTTGGCTCATAAAGCTGAACTGAAAAACCGCGATAATGAAGTAAATATATTTCTTTAAACCAGCAACACTACTTAATAAAATTATGTAACTAGTTTTAAAAATTGTCATATATTGCCACGATTATGACGATTTGTTCAATTGTCTCTGAAATTATATTTTTAGAAACCAAGCCTCAAAAAAGACGTACCTTCAGAAAATTATTATGTTGCAATATGAAAAGAAGATATCTTTTTAAATTTATATTTTGATATCCTTGTATAAGTTCTGTTACGCACAATAGTAGGTTTACTTGTGAGATACTATTAGATCCGCACCGTATTCTACTCTAAAATTAGAAATAAGTGCTGATAGAAATAGTCTGATCGTGGTATTAGGCACAATTCACAGTTCTAAATTGTCTACACATTTATGGGTATTTTGTAAGTTAAGTAAACATTACGAGTGAATATCGCTATGGAATTACACATTCAGTCTAAATCAGTGACAATAATCGCAGATGTAAAGATCTCCTTCCACACCGACACATGTTGTGTGTGCCCAGTCCTCACAGGATTCACACTGAACCCATTCTTCTCAGCTAGTGTTTTCCGAAAAGTCTCTTTGGCAAAAATAAATAAAAAATAAAAATAAAAAAAATGAATAAATACAGAATTCATTATTACTCTCTTGTACGCTGAACACTAAACCTTAATTTGATGATGAGTCTTTGTCTACTTGCTCATATCTTGGTGTTTTCCTTGACCTGGACGTAGATTGGGATTTAACCCTACTTGTATTGCCTTTTGAGTCTCCTTTTCTTCCGTTTAGTTTCTGTCTGCCCCTTCTTTTCCATCGTAGGTAACAGTTCTTTTTTATACGGTGACGAGGTTATTACTGTCGCTTGAGTAGCTTTACGGCCGCTGACAGGTTTGCAGACTTGTAAATGAAAGGGTATATCGGTTTATAGAACACTTTACTCCTACATGTTTGTACATGTTTCACTACCAAAGAATATCAGTTGGCACAATAACCACCGAGACTTTCAAACTTAATAACTTAAAGAATAAAAGTATATAATGAGTAAATCATCTACCTCTAAATAATTCTCGATGAAATATCAACAAAACTTTTACCACAACGAAAAACAAAACTGCACTTGCTCCGCCTAGTGGTGAGAGTAGAAACTACTGACAATATCTCCGTCAAAGTGTAACGTGTTCCAGCCCAAAAAAGGGCGGTATGTCGGTTTACGAACCTATGTCGCTTTTGGTGTTTGTCCTTTACATAACAACGTATTCTTTTCTAAAAAAAATCCAGACCCCTATATGATTCCAGGCTCAGGCCAGAGAGGAGCAAAAATTTTGATTTTTTTCGAAAAATCTCCTGATTTTCCCGTTTCTGATGTATAATACGGACCAGCGATCAGTACCGTTGGAAAGTATGCACTATCATGAAAAGAACGAGGTATGAACCATGTTTTTACGATAAATAGTAAGGAAACAGTAGCTATTTTAGTGAAAGTCTAAAATTTACCTAAAAAAGTGGAAATCGTAAAAGGGTTTAAGGTTGACACACCAATACCGTATTCACTAGTAACTAATTAATGAACAAGAATAGAAAATGAACTATAAATTCAATAACAGACAATATTTAAAAGTACAATTTTGGATATGGTTCCGTGATATTTTCACTGACAATCACTTTATTCGTACATTTTTGAGGCAAATGCGTTCTTCAACACTTTGCATTAAAAAAATCTTGGAACCTATCTTCCACTTGGTTAGCATTCAACTTCGACAGATATAGAACACAATAAATAGAAATATCCTTTTATATATGTTTACTTTATATTTCTTCGAAATAGTTACCATAATCTAATATTTAGCCCTGGGTGATACAGTACGTATGTTTGTTGGCTCATTGATTGCAATCATTTTCAGTATCAAGAATATATTTTAAAAATACGACATCCGAACAAAGAATACGCTTTTAATTCAAGTTTACTGTTCGAAGTCAAGTTTACTGTTCAAGGTACTGTGCCATGTGCACTATCACTTCCCTATGCAATGGCTATATATACTGTTACGCTACTCTAAGTCTTATTTCATGAATTTCGCTCCTACGTTCTTCCTAACTAGAAAGAGTCTTTCTCGCATTTATATTATTCAACAACTTAAAGAAAAAGGTTCTTAGTTTTAGTTATCTTAAAGTTAAATTTATTCAACATTACATTATCGACGATGAAAGATTTCAACCCAACTTAGTAATTTATTTACTTTTACTTTCTTCATTAGCTAACGTTAATTCTGTTTCTATTACGAGGCTTATTCCAAAAGTAGGAGCTGTCGACGTATAGTGAAAAGGGGGTAGACCAGAACATAATTTTAGGCATACAGCGCCAAAGACGGACTATTGACGAAACAACCACAGTGCCTGTCTTGATTCAGTAGGAGTTTGACAACCGTGCAAGGTAGATCGCAATATCCGCTAGAATTGTTTCTCCCGCTAGTTGTGAAGTGCGCGGTGTGATACGATTTTTGCTTCCAAAAAGGAAATTGTGTTGCTGATATCTATCGGGAATTTGTGCCTAGTGTATGGACCTACAGTAATGAGTGGAGGAAAGATTCGTAAATGGTGTCGCGAGTTTCAAAATACCCGCATCAACATGCACGATGAAGACCGGAGTCGCAAGCCTAGTGTTCACACCTACGAACTCGGGAACAAGTGAACCAAAAAACTGCGAAGTAATCTGTGATTGACGATCGGTGCTCTGGTTAATGACTTTCCCCACGTTGCACGAATCACCATCTAAAGGATTATCACATAAATTATTGGATATCGCAAATTGATATTCCAGGCGGCAAACTTCTATGCAGTGTGTTTACGGACGATGGTGCAGCATAATATAACTTTTTATAAATTTCTGTATCTACATTCTTAAATAGAGCTGAATTAATAGAGCCAGTCCTTGTCCTAGCTTTTTGTAGATGAGCTAAGCTAAGGAATAAAAATATGTCACTATTGCTTGCGGAACTACGGCTATTAAAAGAGTACATGAATCTTTTGGTTTCAAATATAACTTTCCTTTCATCACTGAAGGGTTTGATAACGCGGACCTACAGCTTAATGGAAGGGTCCGGATAATATGACTTTCCACCGGGAATCCAATCCAATCTCTTTTTTGAAGATGCATATGCTAAGCACATTTTTTAAAAAATTGAAGCACCGAATGCACACCAGTATATTTATTTTAGTTACCTTACTAGGGTCACACTTGTAGGTTCTTATAAGATTGTCTCGTTAGTATGTACGTATATCGCTCTGCACCAGTGGTCGCCAAACTTACGTAGCTTCTGAGCTACCGTGCCGTTTTAAAATCCTACTGTGAGTTATCAACCAAAAGAAGTACCAACTTTTTTTTAAAAAAAATCTTACATTTGTTTACTACCTATAAACTTACATTTCTAGTGAATATGAAATTAAACTCTCCAAGTTAAAAAAAAATGTCTACTACATACACGAAAAACACAACGTGCACAACCCCATGTGTATTCAAATCAACTGTGACATGAAGCTGACAATAGCAGATGCACGGGAGAAACAAGCACTTGTTGTCGTCAGCGCCCTCTGTCGTTAGTGTCAGCTCAATGGAGAAATCAAGGTTAGAAAACCGGAGCGTTAACGTAATGTACCGGTAATGTCTTCGCGAGCTATTAATAGCTGGCGATCGACGGTTTAGCGATCACTGCTGTACACAATAACTCTTTACCGAAAGCAAATTGTTTTTCGCAATAGACAACTTAAGGAATTATCTCGGTCGAGTCCGCTAATAGAGTCTACCCGTTAACTTCCTAACCGGTTTTTACTTTAAGGGTAGCTACCTTTATCCCAAATCCCATATAAATAAGCAGGGGTAAAAGTGGATCTGTAAAGGTAAGGGTACGTATGACGTCACATCGTCCTCCGTGCGTATCTTCGTCCATTATAATTTTTTTAGAAAGTGGGGGACGCTGCAGTTATTTTCTGGAAGTGGGAGGATGGCACCCGCCCGCGTTCCCCCTCACCTTTACCCATGCATGTAAGCGAAGTTTTGAATTCTGTTTCTTGCCGAAGTCAATCAGTTACATCTTCATGGGTAACAAGGCTTATGACTGTTTTTTATTTACACGATAACTCTTAAACGAGAAGGAATTTTTAATTCTTCGCCCTCTCCTCAGTTGATAGCAATACCAATTATCTAGACCGACTTCGTTAATGAAATCAGTGCCTTAACATCTTCACGGGAAACGGTACCTTGAATTGTAATTATCAATATCCCATTCATTCATAAACCTCTGTCTTGTATGGTTGTCTTTCTGTCGTTAGAAGAGCAAATCTAAAGTTTTAGGACTGGCATATGGGAGCTTATACAGTAGTTTTATTCCAGTTGTATATATGTATATGTGTAGTGCGTTATTTCTCAAAGCTATTGGCCTGATCAAAACTAAAGTTGATGGGCAACTAGTACATCGTCCAACGAATAAACAATACCATTATGACGGCCTAGTTCGGCTCACCTTGAATGTCGTACTTTATTCCTTGGTAACTACTAGCTTAATCAAAACGAAATTTGGTAGGCTAGTAAGTAGTATATTTTCTAAGGAATAAACATCACTATATTTGGTGATCGAACTCAGGCAGAGACAAGTTTGGCTCGGCTTGAAATATTATTAAACCTTTGAATTTATACCAGATTTAACAGAAAAATATATTCAATTCTCAAATTCCTAGCAGAATAGAGAGGAATACGAACACAGCAAGCAAAGACGAGTCCATATTCTTCAGCTTAACTCAAATCCACTATGAATTGCCTCACAATTATTTACCTATCACTTCAGATCACTCGACTACATTAGCCAGATCGTGTGGCTATGACCACATGCTAAAAAAGAGAAAAAAGACAAACGACAAATGATGATTACATTGAAATCCAGAACGGAAAAAGAATACCCCTATTTTCTGAATGAGATTCAAAATTGTGGCAAAGAAGGATTTTGAACGCCAGTTTATAGTCTAAAAGTTAATTCACACATAATGTGCCGTTTCCATAGCGTGTCCCGTCTTGAAGAAAAGCCAATCCGATCTTGACTCGTCGGCTGTGATTCTTCGGCTTCATTCGGAGCACACGAAGCACACTAAAGTCTTCCTCACATTGGGCAACAAAAGCACGGCAAGAAACGGCATGGTGTGTGTGAATGGTCGCGGCCGTTCTACGGCAGGGGAACACTGTGTGAACGCACCCTTTGTGTGAATCAGCCTTTAGACTGCTTAATCACGCAAGCTAGTTTTGTATAGTAGCTAGTTTTCTTTTTGAAGGAGTTCGGTCTACCAAAATACGTTTAAGCGTATACATTTCTTCTAACTGTTAGTGTGTGTCCCTCCATCGAAGAGATAAGAAAGCAAGAACTATAGTACTTAATGGCTCACCATCAATCAGTGTTTCTTCCAGACATGTTTTTTGGGGGGACACTGCAACCCTCGGAGCTCTGAGAGTGCCCCCTGGAGAATACCAAAATAATACGTCTAAAATATGATAATAAATAGAATAGTTACATGTGAAAATGATATGTGCCCCTCCTAATACTAAGTGTGTCACCCCGAAACATTTTTTCTAAATGAAACACTGCCATGAATTTTGACCAGACGTAGGGAGTCAAAAGTTAGGGATCGAGGTCTTTGGTATAATTTATGTTCAATTTGATTTTAAAATGTGTCATTTTCACTTTTAACGTTGATTGCTATGAAGTAGAAATGGTAGTAAATAGGGAGAAGAGGTTTTCAGCCCAAATAATGTATTTCTTTTCCATCCACTCTAAACTCTCTATTAAAACTGAAAATGGTCCGAATCCACTACAACTTCCGGTTAGTTTCAATATTGCCCGACATGCTGAAAAAAAAACGATAGAGGTAGCGAAAACAGTTCTTTTTTTCTGAAATCAATATAGTTTTAAGAATAGATACCATACCATTTTCTATCTTTAACTCTCTATACCATCTTCCAGCTTTAACTCTCTATACCATCTTCCAGCTTTAACTCTCTATACCATCTTCCAGCTTTAACTCTCTATACCATCTTCTATTTTTAACTCTCTATACCATCTTCTATCTTTAACTCTCTATACCATCTTCTATCTTTAACTCTGTATACCATCTTCCAGCTTTAACTCTCTATACCGTCTTTTATCTTTAACTCTCTATACCGTCTTTTATCTTTAACTCTCTATACCGTCTTCTATCTTTAACTCTCTATACCATCTTCTATCTTTAACTCTCTATTCAAACCAGAAGCGATAGAAATCACACGCAATTCCGATCCTAACCTTGATAACTTCTCTTAGAGCAGGGATGCAAATAAGCACTCACCAATTCACCTGGGGCGAGTGGTTCATCGGTCCGGGCGAGTAATATCATACCGAAGGTATGTAAATGATTTTTATTGTGGGATGTAGGCTAGTAGCTTTTTTGTTGGGCTAGTAAAATTTTGTCGTTTATTTGAATTCCTGCTTTAGACTAATAACGGTCACTAATAGATAGCGAGAAGTTTTCTGCAATCAATAAGGCGTACCAAGAATATATTCCATCTCCAAGCTGAGCTTTCTACTCAAACCGGAAGTATTTGAAATCTATGTAGAACCGGTTTTACATTACACCATACAATCTAAATTATTTCATATACTGTACACGTGACACTGCTACTTGTTGAAATTTAAATTCATAAGAGCAAGAAAAACAAGAATACAAACGTACAAATAAATGCTTTTATTTATATGAGTGAAGTTATGAACCCATTGCTTATTGCTTTCTTCTCGTAGTTAAAAAATACAGTTATGCACACAAATTAATTTATTTTCTACACCAAGTGGAAGCCCAATTAGATCATTTTCAACGAGTGTTCATCAGAGATCTTACTCCCAACTCCTAAGCCAAGAGTGTCATTAATTACATTCGTTGAACTTACACAGCACGATTTGTAACGTACGGAAGAGTGATCAGCGTTTCACCATTAATCTGATGAAAGGGCAAATATCGTAGATGGATATCTTACCCCAACGAACGTCACGAAGTGACTTGGGTTAGTGGCCGCTCAGAAAATCTGCTTCTGTAAGACCGTATTGACCTCAAGACTTCTTTTGAAACCAGTTATCAGATTGAAATTTCGCTGCTGAGGTTTTCCTTAGATAAATGCTGTATTATAAGCAGGGTGTCCGAAAAACCATTACAAGGTAAATTATAATGACAACTAAAGAATTATCAAGAAAAGTTAAGAAAAACTTAAGAAGTTAAGAAAAAGTTATTGCTCCTTATGAATATTTTCGTGTTCAATTCCCGGTATGAATTTATGTAATTCTGATTCCATGCTAAGCTGTAGGTTCACACCTGAAATAGTCTTGGTTATAAAAACAAATGGCATTAAATTCGAAACCATTATTTCCTCACAATTTAAACCTTACACTATTCGATCGCCGGTCCGATACATTGCTATTTATCAAATTAATAAGAACTAAGTAACTACGCAATCAAAAGATCAAACTCAATATTCACAAACACGGTATTGACTTTTATCTTTAGCCAACTGGTTCAGTTTTTACTTTGTATTCTTATTTCTACGTGACCCATCTTAATGTTGCCTTTCCCTCAGCGCCTAGGTCTTCCTAATAGGTAATTTATTGTGTAAGTGTTCGTACCTCTTTTTGTTATGGCTACATGGACTAGCCATAGGAATCTCCTAGACTTATTGACTCTAAACGGTATAAATTATGCAATTTCTCATTATGATGTTTCCCCCATTCCCTTTTTCAGTCCTTTTGATTCCGAATATTTGTCTCGGTATTTTGTTCTCAAGTACTATTAATCTGCATTATTTCCTTAAAGTAAGCGACCATGTTTCGAAACCACACAGGACAACATGCATTATTATAGTTATACTCTGCTATAATACCTCGCACTTTCCGACCAGATTATCGATATCAGCAAATGAGTGGGTATACAATAATCTTAATGTATTCTATTATTCCTCTTGAATTAAGCAACGCTTAGGTTAACAATCCATCTCTTTTCAACTATTTGATGTTCTATTTATTTGTTCTAAGGATTTACCCACTTTCAATGTTAAAAGTGATTATGTTTGTTTGTAACGTTATATTTATATTTTAACTTGTTACATTTATTGCCCACACTTCGAATCACTAAATTGATAAACACGATTAAACACCTTAATTGTTACCTGTAATTGCAATATTTATTAAATACCTTGAAAATCAAGCACATTAAATGTTTGGCCCAACAGATTTTTAATCTTCTTATTTCATTGAAATTATTCTGTTGCCATAACAACAACAGACAAATACCTATCTTCTTTACAACAATTGACATTACATGATTATCTATATGAAATCAACATATATTCTACATTTTTCTTCTTCTTCTTATCAACAAATTGTGTACTTTTAAGCGCCGTTGCCCAAAATAACTACAAGAAAATGGAAGTAACTTATAGATTAGATGCACAATCTCGTTTTATATATGGCTCCTGACGAGAACTTCTTAAATTGATTACAATTTACGAAAGAGTCCTGAACCGTTACATATTCTTACATTCATGGTTACCTTACTTTCCGAAAAGCCCTTCTATATATAAATTACAATACATATATTAATTTCATTTTATATCAACAATAATCTTACATTTATTTAATAATCAATTATATTTTAACTCTATAAATTCTTGTTGAAGAGGACTTATTCAAAAATACGATCAACTTATTAATTATTTTGGTTCAAAAATAGATTCTTTAATTCAATATCTTCGGAGCTCATTAAAACATTAAACGAAAATACATTGACATATTACATAACTTATTTCTTCCACTTGGGCATCATTAAGATGATTACAAAAGAATTGAAAAGGAATCATAACAATACTCAAAATAAAACAAAAAAAAGACTTGATCAATATAACGGAAAAATACAAATAAAGAAATTATCATATTAAGAATTAGTAAATTTATATGTTGGAATACAATATAACATGTTTTATTTATTTAATCATATTTATTATAACTTTTAGTAAGCGATACTCGTGTTCGTACCTCAACGTGCTGAAATTTAGTATCCATAGATAACACAGGGCCGCATAGGTTCTGTTGTTTTTATAATTTTGGGTGTTTTATATGTATTTGAACATGCTGAAACCGAAACTGGCACTAGTTTTCTCATATCACGTAAGAATTTCTCACAATTCACGATTTATATATGTTGATTGTGGTATGCATGTTTAAGCGTAATTCAATTGATTGACGCTAGATGTCACAAGTACGTGGTGAAATTATCCAGGCGGTAATAAAAATGAATATGTCTTAAATGTAAGGAAGTTTAATTTAATTAAATTAACTAAAATTTTGCCTGCATGAATATTTAGAATATTTCTATATCAAACCTTGTTATCTCATTTCAAATAAATTTCTTGTTTAATTATCGCAAATCTTAGATATTCTTCAATAGTATGAAATGTTATTATCTTCGGCTATTTCTTTTTTTGAGTTCGTTGAATACTGTGTTGCCATGGCATTTCGTGGTTGTAAGAATAGACCAGATTTATTTTGTTACATCTGTGGTGAATTTGTTCCACACTAACAGAGACAGAAAATTGCAGATTTTGTAAGAAGGGCATATTTCGCATACTTCCGTATGGAACTTAGAGATCAAGATAAATCGTGGACTCCACACAATCTGTGTAGATCTTATGTGGAATCGTTACGGAACTGGAGCACTGGAAGGCGGTCATCTATGCCAATCGCAGTACCAATGGTGTGGAGAGAACCCAAAAACCACAGCGACGATTGCTACTTCTGTTCTGTGAAATTGTAGGAAACAATACTCGAAACAAGACAAATATAGTGTATCCCAATATTCCCTCTGCAATGAGACCTGTGCTGCACGGTCTAGACTTTCCTGTTCCGACACCTCCATCAAGTCTTGAGTTTGTAAGTGATCCTAGTTCGTACAGTGATTCAGTGGAAAATAGTGAAACAGAAGATGAAATTTACAACCCCCCTAGCAGATCTCGTGACCCTATACCACTCACTCCACGCCAGCTCAATGATCTAGTTAGAGACATGAGTCTGTCTAAAGAATCTGCTGATCTTCTTGGTTCCAGAGTTGAAAATAACTTGCTGGTCTGTGGAACATTTTCCTGGTACAGATATCGGGAAATGAATTTGTGTAGTATTTCTCAAAAGAAGGTTCTGTCGTGTTTTGTTGTGATGTGTCAGATTTGTTGATCAAGTTAAATTTCCCTTGCCTTTCTAGTGATTGGAGATTATTCATTGACTCGAATAAAACAAGTTAAAAATTTGTTCTGTTATATAATGGAAATAGTTCGCCTCAGTTCCTATTGCTCATTCTGTGTCACTGAAAGAAACACACGAAAATGTGCAATTTATTCTTAATAAAATTAAATACGACGTACATGGTTGTGTGGTGTGTGGAGATCTGAAGATTTTGAGCATTGTACTTGGGCAACAAAGTGGGTATACAAAAATACCATGTTACATCTGCGAGTGGGATAGTAGGGCACGAAATGACCACTGGGGAAGGAAACAGTGGTCATTACGGAAAACACTGAACGCGGGATCAAAAAACATCATTCAACAAAATTTAGTCAGCCCTGAGAAAGTTATACTGCCTCCTCTTCACATAAAATTAGGATTGATGAAACAATTTGTTAAGGCACTCGACAAAGAAGGCGAATGTTTCAAGTTCATATGCAACAAATTTCCTTCACTTGCATGTGCCAAAGTGAAAGAAGGTGTCTTCGTTGGCCCAGGCATTAGGAAGTTAATGAAGGATAAAATCTTCGAGGCAACAATGACTAATGCTGAAAGGTATGCTTGGATAGCATTTAAAAGCGTGATGGTGATCTTCCTGGGGAACCACAAAAGTGCTGATTACAGAGAAGTTGTTGAGAATATGTTAGTTGAATTTCAAGAACTGGGTTGCAACATGAATCTCAAGTTGTACTTCTTGCATTCTCATCTTGATTACTTTCCACCAAATCTCGGAGAATTAAGTGAGGAACAAGGCGAACGGTTCTACCAAGACATGAGGGATATGGAGAAAAGGTATAAGGCACTTTGGAGTGTTAGCATGATGGCTCATTACTGTTGCACATTGCAAAGAGAAACTTCAGAAGAAAATCACAAGAAAATTAGGAAAGCTTATGCGAGAAAGCGTGCTAAAAAGATGTGAAAAATAAGTATGTTATATGACTGCGTTGATTTCCATTTTACAACGTATATATTAATGTATATGTTTCCAAATTATATGTATATATGTAGTAATCTGAATGTGTAGAGAATCTTATGTTCTTTTCTTTGTCCATCTGCATTCACATTAAACAAAACATGTTCAGATATTTAGCATAATAAGCTCTTTAGTCTGATAGAAGGTAAGAAATAAGGTACAATAAAGCAGTATTGATACGGAAGAAGGCCCAAATTTTGACACTGATTTGTAAGAAAACCTTACGTGACAGGGGAAAACGAATTCATTATTCGTAATCAGCTAGGAACCAAGAACTAAGTTCACCTATTAATCAAAAAACAACATGAACTTTTTTTCAATTTGCAGCCCTGTGTAATTGAAACAAAGTACGAACTACAAATGAAATCATAACTGTATTCAAAGTGAAAATAAACAAGAATTAATTAAATATGTCATGACGAACGCCACAACTTCAGCTTAAGTTACATTGCCAAAGGGTTCGGTTAAGCTGCATTGTACGCCACAATCTCGTATACAGTTCTGCATATTATTTGCTTCCACGGTACCTTGGTTTCTATTTTGAGAATTCCTGCCACCTATGAAATTGTTACGAAACCTACTTTGAGAAAAATTAGGTGTACTATTTGCCTGATTTCTTAATTCTGTATAGTTACTATTCCTGTTTCTTCTGTAATTAGGTTCAGCTCTATTACCGCTAAATTGGATCCATCATTACTTCTTACATTAGGGTTACATTCTTCACGCACATTGATATTCCGGACGGGAATATAATTACCTTGACTTCGGTTATTATTAATTTGATTTCGATTATTATTACTTTGCACAATGGATTGATTTTCAAAATTTTACACTATTATAATCAAATGATTGAAATTAATGAATTGTGCAGAAATCATTATTTGTTGCAACCTAAAAGGTAATAGTATCCGGATCGATGCTATAATTCGTGATTCTTGTTGCTACGGATTAATTAATTTTAACTCATTGTATACATAAATCACAAAATCAGTTAGATTCTTATCAATTTTTGGATCAAACCGTGTGTTTCGAACCAAGGCGTCTCGGTTTGCCCACATGAAATCATTTTCAAAATTGGAAAGGAAAGCGTTCTTAAAAACTAAATAATTGCGTAAACTCCCTCTGATTGCTATGAACCAAACAGAGCAGGGTGGTAATAAAACATGCGGTAAAATTTTGAGAAATTTGGATTTGTCTATAGCGATTAAGTCACATTACTCTTCGAATTTTTCTAAAAATACGCTGGCAGGTATGTCTTCCGACCTTCCACTAAATTTCGTTAAAGATGGAATTTTACTGAATTTAAAATGATAATTGTTACTATGAGACGGTTTCGTATGATTAGATTTTACGCCTCTTGGCTTTCCTGCGAAATAATGAACGGGATCTCCTTTCTTCCTTCCCGATGCTACAGGCACTTTCATCCCTCTCCGAAGAGCCTTCCCGTATATAACTTTTTTCTATTGCTAATCTGATTTCATTGGATAAATGGTCCCTATTGATGATCTAATCAGGGTTAATATTTATGGTGATGATCTTTTCCTTTATAGTGTCTATTTCTTATTGTAATACTTTAATTTGGTTACTATGTTTACCAACCTGAGTTTTAACAACATCCACTGCACTTTGAACAATTGTAAATCTGTGCAACATTTGTTCCATTGTGCCGTCGGTTCTCTCTAATTTAATATTTATTTGCTGTGCTATTTGCTCTAATTTGTTATCCATTTTCTGAGTCATAGTCTGTGTAATTTGTTCAAATTTAGTATCTATTTGCTGAAATTGAGTATCCATTTGTTGAAACTTTTGTTCAAATTTAGTATCTATTTGCTGGAACCTTGTGTCCATTTGCTGAAACTTCTGTTCAAATTTAGTGTCCATTTGTTGCATTTGCTGCAACAAAGATTGACCCAACTATTTTATGTCAGCTACATTGTTGATATCTCCAAATCTGATGTTCCACCAGCTTCTTCATTATTACTTTCAACGCCCATTTTAAGATTGCGATAGATTTTTCTTTTACTTCTCAACAAAGTGTTCTCCGTTTTGACGTCCTTTCGAGATTGCTTACTTTTCTTCACCCAACTCTCAAGGTATGTCCTGAGCGAGATAACACCATCTAAAATGTAACGTTATATTTATATTTTTAACTTGTTACATATATTGCCCACAGTTCAAATCACTAAATTGGTAAACACGATTAAACACCTTAATTGTTACCTGTAATTGCAATATTTATTAAATACCTTGAAAATCAAGCACATTAAATGTTTGACACAACTGACTGTTATTCTTCTTATTTCATGAATGAATTATTCTGCTGCCATAGCAACAACAGACAAATACCTATCTTCTTTTCTACAACTGACATTACATGATTATCTATATAAAATCACCATATATCCTACATTTTCTTCTTCTTATCAACAAATTGTGCACTTTTAAGCGCCGTTGTCCAAAATAACTACAAGAAAATGGAAGTAATTTATAGATTAGATATACAATCTCGTATGTTCATAAAAACAGTATGTAACAATGATAATTATAATAAAGGATGATTACTTGATTTGAAAAAATTTAGAAATCTTCCGCTGAAGAGTTTAAGAAATACTTATTCTAACATTATTAAATAGCAGAAAACTCTTGTTTTGTAAACGATGACAACACGAAAAGTGTTTCAAGTAAGTGGCAAGGTTTAAGGTGAAGTAGGTGTAATACTACCGAAAGGACAGGGAGTCTTCTTCAAAAACGATTGTGAAGTTTGTCAAAAATGTCTATGTCCTTTCACATTATACACAAGTCAAGTTTTCTGTATTAGGTTTAAATGAATTTATATTATATGAAACACAATTTATTAGATGATTATGCCTAGACATGTGCCCAAATTATATATTTAGGGTAATCTGCGATGTAAGGTATGCAAAGCCCTGGGAAGGCAGAGAAATTGTACGTGAGGAGGTTGGCAACATATGTATTTGTTGTTTCTCCTACTCCCAAACAAACCTTCGCACACCTCGCTTAGTATTGGCTTGACAGCCGTTTGTTGTGGAGTGGAGCTCCCGCTTGGCGCTATCGCCATGTGTGAAGTTCGCTCAGTTATTCTGTCCGGTTTCTGAACTCAAAACTTGTTGAATCGATTGAAATTAATCACGAATTGGCAGAAGTGTATGACAAGTCGTATTGCAAGTGGTGTACAGAGTTTGTAGATAATCGTGCTGAAATTCATGACAAAGAAAGGAGCGGGGGACGTGTCTGACGAGAAAGTCACAAAGATTGAGCAAATCAATGATTAGCACCTGTTACCTGAGTTAAGAAAAAAAAACATTTGGCAAGAGGTTCAACGCTTTCTCAAACACTTGACGACAAACTGGTATGACATGATAATAAAAGAACTGCCACGGAAATAATGTAGATTAAAATTATATAAACATTGTTGAGTATAAATGTTTTCTTTGTATTTTTTTTAAGTTAGGAGACTTACTTCTGGGTTTATCGTCGTATGATTGTTGAGATAATTGTAGGAGGAATAAAACAAAAATCATGGTGTGTATCTGTGTTTGTATATATAATTTTCATACAAGCAAAATAAAGTTTTATTCCAAGGTAAGATCTAACTGTAACATTATTCAGTGCTAAAAATATATTGTATGGTGTGAAGTGAGACCCGGAGTGGTTCAGCGTACGATTTCCGCCATAATCGTTTCAGATTTTTGATTTTTTCAAAATATCTTTTTTTTTTGTAACTCCTCTAGTTACATATAATATTATTACCCCGCAATCCTTATTCATGATTTTTTTTTTTTTTTTTTTTTTGCCATTCTTACTGTTTCACCTAAACGCTACGAGTGTCTCGTCACCAACTTCTAAATGTGTAAATTGCCTGCATACTAACGACATCTGTTAAAAACAGGCAGACAAGTAGGAAATATAAATACCTGATATTTTCTGACATTATAAAAAGAATTTTAATAACTTGCTACTTATTGTTCCCTGTGTAAAAAGTCTTTAATCGTATTAAGTTAGATAATCTAAGAAATCTCATATTTTAAAAATATGTCATGACTCTAAGCATAATTGCAAAAAAAAAAAAAAAAAAAAAAGTTTAAGCAGATTATATACACACACAAAATAAGATTCGATTAATCTTTTGCAATATTCGCATTTTTATTGTTTCCAGTAGTATGTATGGGGAACTTATTCCAATATATTGAAGTAATATATAGTGACAAAGCAATTAAAGATTAAAGAAAATATGTGGAAAGTAGCACTTCGTAATCATCCTTTGCTGGACTAGGACGTTTGATACGGTAGGCGATACGGAAGGAATATTGTTCTAGAATCTTTGAAATGAAATGAAATCTGTAAGTTTTACGTCCGACGCATATGCCGGTGATGGTGAGAAATGAATAAAATGGTGGAATAAAGAAAGTGGGAGAAAACAGAATGAACCAAGAGGAAACACACGCACGTGGTGTTTGTCCACTACAAATTTCACGTGGCGCGAACTGAGATCGAACCAAGGACTCCAGGCACTAGAGGTAAACGCTCTACCACTGAGCTAGCGAGGACCCGTGTTCTAGAATTTACAGTATAATTTATCGTTAAAAAAGTGAGAAAAAGATCTCCATAAAGTATAACCATGAAAAAGATTATATATATTTAAAAAAAATGTTTCAAAGGGGAGATAGAGTTTTATTTGAACTGAAAACTTTAAACCTCAATAACTATTTCAGTATTTCTGTGTATTTTGTACTTATATTTTTTGTACAGAAGAAGTTCTGGGGCATATGTGCGTCATATCCACTTTTTCCATACATCTTCATTTGCTGGCAGTTCCATTCTTCTACAACGTAATGAACGCTGTTATTTATATTGGACGTAAAAGTCCATGGGCCGGTAAATCATCCAATATCAATGTGCATTTATAGTCCGATGAGAAAGTGTAATACTCTGCGCTTTATTAGCCGTTTACAGATTTATTAGAATAATATTGTTCTATTTTCTTTGAAGTTCGTATCCTAGTAATGTATTTCAGTGAATAAGATTGTTTTAAAACTATACATGCGTATGCTTCTTCTATGGCAATAATTCAAGCTGAAATTTGGTCAATTATCTGTCCAATTAAGCGGCAATGTATGGGAAAGGTATTAGCATATGATTGAAGAAATGCTGAAGTTCATCGTAGCAGAAGCAAATAATCTGAAGCGAATATTGTGGGAATCTAATCTCACGAAATTTGTTCGTATTATTGTTCCACCAGTGTGAACTCTATCGGTATTACTTTTCTACCAGCCAATGTTACATTTACATTATCTTCCAAGGTAACTAAAATCAGTTTGCATTATCTTTCCCGCATTCTTAAATTAATTTCTATTATCCTTTCATCAGTCACAATTCTATTGGTATTATTCTTTAATCAGCTCATAATTAACCTGTTTTATCTTTCCACAAGCCTAAAATTCATCCTTATTATCCTTCTGTTAGCCTAAAATCTATTTCGTTCATCCTATCAACTAAAACTATTTCTGTATTATCCTTCCATTAGCCTAAAACCCGTCTGTGGCTCACTGGTAAAGCGTTCACCTCTGGTACATGGTTTCCTTGATGCGGTCTCAGTTCGGGCCAAGTGAGCTTTGTGGTAGACTAACACCGTATGTGTGGGTTTTCTCAGGGTTCTCCCGATGGGGGCGCGGTGGCTCAGTGATAGTGCGTTCACCTCCGCTGCTTGCGGTCCCTGGTTCGATCCTAGCTCGCGCCGTGTGGACTTTGTGGTGAACAAATAACTTGCTCGTGGGTTTTCTCGGGATTCTCCCGTTTCCTCCCACTTTCTTCATTGCCACCGTCTCATTCATTTCTCATCATCACCGTTCCCTTTATCGTAACCGGCATATCGTGGGACGTAAAACTGAAAATTTTCATTTTTTTTCAAATTTCTTTTTAGGGTTTTCCCGTTTCCTCCCACTTTCTTCATTCCATCATTTGTTTTTTTCATTTCGGATCATCACCGTCTCCTTTAGCTTAGCCGGTATAATCGTGTGAAGTAAAACTTAAAGACTTATATTCCAAGGGCTTGCTGGCAGAAATGCAGGTTATCTTCTCTTTTTCCACTCCAAACTGCCTCAGTAGAAGTAATGCAAGGACACGCAATATAAATCATACGCCAATAGAAGAAGACCTTCTAAATAAATAATTTTGTTTGAACCTCTATTACGATTTTGCAGCTATACCGTGTAGCATTTATTAGTTAAAACTTTAAATAAGTACGCTGAAATTGGAAGCAGCGATTTATTGATATTGAATGACTCTTGTCAGGGAAATGACTAATTAGTAGTAAAATTAGGTTGGTTTGTTACCGGACAGAATGCACTGGGAGTTTATCTGCGACGATGAACCCAAGAGACTCCTTAACTCATAAAGTTAGTTTTCTCATTTGTAATTATTAGCAACTTCAGTCTCCGAGATTCGAACTCAGAGCTTACCCAAGCGTGAAATTAATCACAAGTGAGGCAATACCTCAAACGATGTGAATGCATGTCTGGTCAGTTCCGTTGTTGTACAGACACTAACAACACTCATTTTCTATGCGGTTTGTTTTCTGATATTTTCATTCTCTATTGAACTGTTCTGTGGTTCTGTTTGTTCGATAAACACACGTGATCACTGTATTTTTTGAACCTATGTTTTTATTTTTATTTTTTCTCAAATATAAAAGAACTTTCTTTGGTTAACCTCGTAGCTTAATTAATTATTGTACATTCCAAACGTCCATCAAATTACGTTTCTTTCTTCCTCTCCTTCTCTCACGTTCTATCACATGCAGCCAAACCTGGCTATGCCGGTTGCCCTCATTAAAGGTGAAAAACTAAATTATTATGTGCTTCTATAGGTTGTTTCAAAACAACACCAACAACGTTCCGGAGGAGATTCCTGACACCAAGATAAGGCTCAAAGTATAGACCAACCAGGGGCACAAATGCTCCCTTTCGAAGTTATAGGCAGCCGAAAACATTAAAAAATGAACTTTAAACGTCCATAGCTCCAAAACTATGGGACCTACCGTATTCGGGTCAAGACTTCACTTAGAATCTAATATGTGCGGTATCCAAAAATACAATTTTCCGAGTCCTAAGGTATTCATGGAAAATTTCTTATAGAGAGAGTTTGGCTACGAGGATATAATTTGAACTAATCACCAACTGCCTCTAGAAAAATTATTGTGGTATTAAAGCAAGATTCTGAAACTTAGATATTTGGATAGACCACATTTTAGTTTTTAAGTGAAGTCTTGACCCGACTACGATAGGTCCCGTAGTTTCGGAATTACGGGCCTTTGAAGTTAATTTTTTCATGTTTTCGGCAGCCTATAACTCTGAAAGGAAGCATTTGTGCACCAACTTTTGTCTTATCTTGGTGTGAGAAATCACCTCCCAAATGTTGTCGGTGTTGTCTTGAAACACCCTGTTTTATAATGGTTTACTAACATATAGGAATATCCGATTCAAACAAGAGTTTGTTGTTACAATCACTTTGTCCTGTATGTGATATTGTCTGAATTGGACAGTAGTAACTATTGTATGTATTAAATTCTTCAATTCACGATGTCAAGTAAGAAGGAAATATTATGTCAAATTGTCGGGGGTTCGGTGGCTCAGTGATAGAGCATTCACCTCTCGTTCATGGGGTCTTTGGTTTGATCCCAACTTGCGCCAACTGAGCTTCGTGGTGGGCAAACACCGTGTCCGTGGGTTTTCTCGGAGTTCTCCAGATTCCTCCCACTTTCTTCGTTCCATCATTTCCTTCATTTCTCATGATCCCAGTTTCCATTCGCCTAGACGGCATAACCGTGGTACGTGAAACTGAAAGATTTCAAATTTTTGACTAACGTTACGTAGTTCATTTCCTCCTATGAAAGACGTGTCCATACTTTTAAAGAAGCTACGTAAGGATGTCATATCCCGGTGGTTTCTACGTTAATTTCTACTACAGTAATCGTGTGAGTTCCCACACTTCAGTGGCGGATCTCGCCCGGGACCGGGAGGTCTAGGCCCAAATTGTTTGAGTGCCAAAAATAATTTAAGCTATTATTTATATATGTTTGAAAGTTTATAGTAAATTCATGATATACCTATCATAGTTTGTTTCCTAGCTGTCCCTTGCAACCGAGTTTTACCTTCTAGACCCACCATTGCCACATTTGCGCTTGAGGCCTTGAGGCAAGGGAAGGTTCAGGGCCCTTTTGCGTCACATACATATTTATTTTTAACCGGCTTCAAAACAAGGAGAAGATGAAGATTCTCAATGAAATGAAGTGAAATGAAATCTTTAAGATTAACAGTCCACGTTTATGCCGGTTAGGCTAAAGGAGATGGGGATGATGAAAAATGAATGAAATGGTGTGGAATGAATAAAGAGAGAGGAAACGGAAAAACTCCGAGAAAATAAATGGTGTTTTTTCACCACAAAGTTCACTTGTCGCGAGCTGGGATCGAACCAAGGACTCCATACACCAGATGTGAAAATCTCTACCACTGAAATTATTCTCAATATCAGTTTCTCTCTCTATATAAATATATATGCACACACACACACTTACACACACACACACACACATATATATATATATATATATATATATATATATATATATATATATATATATATATATATATATATATATATATATATATATCGAGAGAGAAGAAGATATGTATGTTGGGCGTATGTAACGCAAAACGTCTACTAGGTGCACCGATTTTGTTGATTTGATGTTCTCTTTATAGTTTGTATTAACAATATACAAACAGAAGTCAAAATGATGGACTCAATTTCACAAATGTAATGTGTGAAATCTAATAAACGTATGTTGTTGTGAGATATCTGCTAAGAAAGGTAAACTCCCAGGGCCTTATGCAGAGTCGTTCTGACGAGTGATTAGTATCATACTAAAGAGTTCGACTAACATATGTTTCCTGCAGTAGTCAGGTCTTTAGTATGACGCTAAACATATGTCAAAACGACTCTGCATAAGGCGGCCAATGTTTACTTGAAACACGTCACAAGTGTTCTATGTTATCATTTCGCGTAACATCATACACACCAAACCGAAAAGTCTTATCCCTTGTCATACCATTTGTAGCATGTTACAGTCAATAGCAATAACACCATTCATGCTCGTTGCTGGTTCTTATCGGTAGAAACGGAAACACTGAGCGAAAACTCAACTTTGCAAATTAACTTTTCGAACCGCGTGTCTCACAATAACATGTGTTTATTAGGTTTCACATAATAAATTTCTAAAACAGGATTCATCATTTTCAGTAGCCCTGTATATACGTATACTTAGTAAACCCATGTCTACGTAGTTCAGTGATACTTAGCGTGAAATACACGATAAATTCTCACATACTAAAATAATGTAAATAATGTATTACAATATACTATAGGACAATGTTTATTTCATGATAACTGTAACATACTCTCTACTATATTTTTAATCACAATTCTCCTGCTTATTGTAAAACTGGCTTAATAATAATATTTATTATTATTATTATTAATAATAATAATAACAATAATAACAATAATAAAATATATTTTTGATATAGTTACGTATAATTTATATTAAGATACCTTAAATCTGGGGAAAGTATCGTAAGGGAACGCGATAAGAAGGTTTAATACCATTGCCATAGTTGGTTAGGCTCTACTTACTGACTAGACAACCAAGTTGGATCCTAGTAGATGTTATATAATACTTGATCTACTGTTTTAACTACAACTTGAACCAATGCACTGTTTAATATCTTCCCATTGAAAATCAAAATCTGGGAGCTTCAAAAAGGAAAAAAAACACGTAAACGAATCAACCGTCAGCTTAAAATAGAGTTAACTTCTACTCTACCATGTGTTATTTTAGGGTAAATAGTCTTGGATAGTGTGTCCGTCATTGGTGAAACCATACATGTTGACTGTGTGTTTCCTAGCACATAATAACAACAGATGGCAGTACTGCTTATCGTTTGACTGTTGTCAGACAATTCACAAGCTTACAAAACTATTTTCATTACAGATTACTGAACACATAGTACGTTATTCGTTACTTGGCATAAATGTCAAATATACTGCGTAAAGTAGTCATAGCAAACAATGAAAACCCATGCAAAATTTCATTGCCATTTTCGATTTATTTATGATGTGGCTTGAAGGCGATACCGCTGGTGTTGAAACGACACAAAATGAATACCACTGTAGTGTGTTGTGTGTTGTTTTAATAATACCTTATTGTTTTGTTATTGTGCATGCACGAAGACTATATTCACACACATATTACAGTGATACCGGTTTCTGTGTCTCTTTGGGATGTGCTCATTCAGGTTTGCCAGATTGAATCTAACAAGACACCAGTGTCAATTTTAATGGAAATATGTCGCCGTAAGGGAGGCAGGCTCCTCCAGAATCGGCGCTGATGCTATGTTGTTATTCAGCACAATGAGATGAGCATATCTCATTTTCGAACATATTTTTGATAAACACGAATATTTTGTTTTGTATAAACATCAACATTTTTCGTAAAGCAATATTGTAGAAATTTTTGTCAGTTTGTCAATTACGTAAAAAGTTCACAAGTATGTAATATATCTACAGTAATGTGCAATGTGCAATAAATAAGCATCTACATATCATATCCGTGAAATTACATCAATCGTGTGTCTGAAATTTGCGGTGGCACTTATTCGCATGGTATTTCTCTTTTTCTCTCTCTTGTTCTCTATTTGCTTTGCGTTAAAGAGTCGATTTTCCGATATCTGTGTCGCAACTGAGGGATTCCAATAGTCTGTTCGCTCCCGGGTTTGATCACTTTATCTACAGATTCTTTTATTTTTTCCCCTCTTTTTTTTTTAAAAAAAAATATGTTTATTTCGCTCTGAATGAAGGAACCAATGCGTTTAATTCAGTTCAATTAAAGTCCATTTTAAACGGTTCCCGTTGTATTTCACTATTGCAACTCAAGTACTCAACGAAATGCTTCTTATTCGTAACGTGCAACGTATTGTCATCTTCTACATTCAATTAACGGGGGGGGGGGGGGGGGGGTATGAACAATGTCTCTTAAAGAGAAAATAATACAATTTCTGAAAGTAATTTTAGAAAATATTTCAAACTTTTTTATTGATGTGTATTTTTACGGATTAGGAATTAGGTTTCTGGGCTTTCGGCATCTATATGAATGTTAGCCTTTTACACATATGAGAGATGACGTTCCTCGCTGATCACACTACCCGGAGAACTGAAGAGGAAGAAAAGAATGAGGAAGAAAGGAAGTGGCCTGGGGCTATTATAAAAGGTACCATCCCAGCATTTGCCTGGTATGAGTGAAGAAAACCCCAAGAAAAAACTCACTCAGAATAGCTCACCTGAAAAGACTGTTACTTCGTTTTGTCTGAATGTTCCCACCGGGAATGAAACATGGACAGCTCGCACCAAAGGCGAGAGCGTTAATGACTACACTACGCGAGGCCACTGTATTTGTACAAGTAGGAGAAGGTTGCTTGAATTAGATTTTAGCGTCCCTTTCAGCAGTGAGATTACATAAGGTGTAAACCTACGTGTTAACGTGGGATACGAACCACATAAGTTCCCATAGGGATCCGAACTCACCGGGCTTCTAACCAGTTCCTCCTCCTCCTCTTACTATTACTATTACTTCTACTACTACTACTATTTTTACTACAACTACTACTACTTTTACTATGGATCCGTATAGTAAAATTGCAAGCTTATTTTAATGAAAAAGGTGTTATAAAAATTAAAAACAATAATCGATAAATCACTTTCTTGGAGTATTATTTTCAACCTTATTTTAATGAAAAAATGTTATGAAAATTTAAAAAAAAATAAAAAAATCTTTCCTTGGGTAGGGTTTGAACGCACGCCAAAAAAGATTTTCAGTACTAGCATGTTACGCTAGCACCTTCGGCTACGAGGGCCGACAGTAGCTACCTTTTACTTTACGCTACATGTAGGGCATGTCTCTTGATGTCCTATCTATATCGGCCTATAAGATCAGAGGATATCTGAAACTCTTGGGATCCGCGAAACTGCCGCCCACTTCCAATGCCTTGGCAGTGTTGCCAATACAACGCCTTGCTTTCCTAATTTAATTACGATAAAATAAAACTAGGCAGGATAGTCCCGAGCCGAATACGTCTGAGTCTACTGTAATTGTAAAAAAGATCACCTTTTTAAATAAATACAAAAGTAAAATTAAATGGAATCTTACAGTTCTACGTCCCATGATTATGCCGGCTAGTCTAAAGAAGACGGTGAGAAATGATGAGAAATGAATACAATGGTAAAGTGAATAAGGTGAGATTAAACGGAAGAGTCCCGAGAAAACCCACGAACACGGTGTTTGTCAATTATAAAGCCCACTTGTGTAGCTCGAATTAAGCATCCCACAAACCAGAGGTGAACGCTCTACCACTGAACAATCGTAAAGGTAAAATAGTTAGTCAGTGAAATCTAAAAGTGTAAGAAATAAATTTCCTTTCGAACTGATTAGGTAGATTGTAATAAGTTAACCAAATTTTCTTTGTTTAATATTTTGGACACGCTATGTATATAGGACTTTCACAGAATGATAATTGCAAATAATGAATGATATTAGCAATAATGGATATTCAGTGTGCTTAGTTACATATAAAGAGAGAGTGTATGAAAAGATCCTACTCACAGAAGATTCTTCTTGTTTGTACGCAATGACATAGAATTATTGAAGCAATTACACCGAGATTTAACATAGCCATTTTCAAAAGGAGCCATGCAGTATGCATGTATCTGCATACATACGAAGAGAAGTTACACCAGCAATTGCGTGACACTTCTTATCAATTATGGAGGAAGAAAATGAATTATGAAGCCTCAGTTGCTTTCCTTCTTTGCTCCCTCCCCCCCACGTCTTACCACTCAGTTATTCTCGATCTCCAACACGGGAGAGAAACGAGAGAGAGAGAGAGAGAGAGAGAGAGAGAGAGAAAGTCGTATGACCTCATTACAAATCAATTTCTGACAGCAGGAAAATGTCTGGGGTCTTTAGTTAATTAGCAAAGCAAGCTAAGGAAGCATATAGGTACCATAAAAGACCAGAAGAAAGAAAGCAATAAGTGAAATGCGTGTGGCGCGTGTGTGATCGTGTGTTTATGCGTGAGAAAATAACATCGTTAACAACAACATACATTCATTCAACGATGTATCCTGTACTATACTAATGGGAACAACAACAAAGAAAACATATCTGCTATATGATATGAGAAAAATAAATAGTTAATCAAAATAACGTTTTTTTAAAAAAAAGAGTACCTGTTCAAATCCCGTGCTTCTGAAAAGGTAACAAGCAAAGAAGCACGGACGTTCATTGCGTGTAACGCTCACGAAATAGCAATGATAATGCATGCAAATTAGGTTATTATCTCAGAAATAAGTAGTAAAAATAATTACTGACGTAGTTCTCGTGGGACTAGTATACATAGTGAGCACTTATCTGTCTCTGAGACATCAGTTTTCGCGAAGCTAATGGAAAACAGTTGAAAGTATACGTGAGTCAATGCGCCGGAGAAAGGAATGCATAATGGATCACGCTGCTATATTTGCAGTAAGTCAATAGTAAAACTTTTGAAGAATGATGTTTTAGAGTCTAAGAGACATAAATCGGAGGACATGTTATAGAGGATGTAGAGATCATATAATCTTTCTATAAGGTTAGCCCAAATAAAAGGGGAAAAGAATAGTTATATAATAGAATATGTGAAGTATATTGTCATGTAACGACATTCCCAGATTATTACCATTGATAATAATCCGCTTATCCCAGCGTGTAGGAAGAGGGTAGATGTCTTCAGTTTTGGAACTCTTGGATTGTTCGCAGATCCAATGTTTTACAGTGCTCTGCACTTCCTTGCCACAGGTAAACCCTTGACCGTTCAGTGACTTTTTTAAAGTTTCGAAGATATGGGATTCACTTGGGGGCATATCGTGACTATATGAAGGATGTGTGAGAATTTCCATTCGAAATGTGTTTAGCAAGCCGAAAGTTTTCTTGACCATACCGTTGTTCTTGAGCAGAATTATCCCATTATTGGAAAATGGATCAGCATGCGAGACTTTGATTACTGTACACCTCATGCAATTTGCATTAAATTTCTGAAGTATGCACGCTTCTGTGTGATAAATTTGGATAACAGATCATTGTGTTGGATCTGGATGAATCTATAACGCCCCTGACTGCGCTAAACAACTTTTCGTAATTGAGAAAACATCAGACGACGCCGTGTACTCCAGGTGCAAACTGGGAATCACACCGAATATTCTATCAACAAATACATTTTCCCACTTCGATTAGATACAACGTCACTACAGCCAAATGGAGTCACTACGTCACTCATTTTCGTTTGTTCAATTCATATTATTATTATTATTATTATTATTATTATTATTATTATTATTATTATTATTATTATTATTATTATTATTATTTACCTCCTAGAAATATACAAATTTTGAGTGTGTCACACTGTGAATAGAAATTGTCAATATTCCATCCGCCATCTTTCCAGTAAAACATAATTCGAGTAGTTTTTAAAGGAATATTCTTTATTTTAAATTACGTAAAATTTGGTTAGTCGGAGTGAATATTTACAACTTCGATACAGCTGCAAAACACTGAATCTCATTCAAGAAAAATATGTACAAAATTGTTAGACAAATATTTCTTTTTTAAGGGGCCTCATCCCGACGAAATTAAAATACCACTAACTTTACAGTAATTATGTGATAGCTTCAAATAGATAAAAGATAATTGAACTGTGGAACAAGAGCGCCCTAGACAATATTATTTTGCTTGAGGTACCGTTACCACAAGTCACCTAGTGGCTTTCCGTTTTCAGCCGTTTAGAGACGCGAAAATAAATGCCGATTTTCAAAATGGCTCGAAATCGCAAGCAGATAAGTGAGTCGAGATAACGATATCTCATGTAAAGTGATATTATCTAGGGCACTCTTGTTCCACATTTCAATTATCTTTTATCTATTTGAAGATATTACATACCGGTAATTACTTGAAACTTATTTTAATTTCGCCGGGATAAGGCCTCTTCAAGAAGTTGCTCTAAGCTTTCCGAATGGTTCATGGCTCTATCAAGAATGACATTTTAATGATTTCTAGTTTATGCTACAAAATAATAAATGACGTTTCTATGATGAACTGCTTCGTAGACGAATGCTGTGTTGCCATAAAATTTTCTGTAGCATTTTACCATGGTATGAAATATTGCATTGATGCTATTGAAATGTTCGATTTTACACTGATGACAAACTACCCTCTGGAAAGTAGTCAAAACTCCTTATACATTAATAAAAAAAATGAGTAGCTGTCAGTCAGAAAGCAGTGGGATGTTGAACATGATCGTGTGAAAGTGAGACATGGAGAGCACATGCTTGCGAGTCATTCCTCTTTACGAGTTCAAATCGAAAACCTTTAAGGATGTAGTTGTGAAAAATATCACTTGTGCATTTAGGTGAGGAGCGGTGAATCTACGCACCATAAGCCGTTTGTTTCCGAAGTTTCGAACTGGTGGCATTGAAATTTGCGCCCCGCGACTACCGATTCGCCTCATGTTCTAACGAGATCTTCAGCAATATTGCACAAGTGGATCTTCGGAAAGGCGTTCGTCCAATTACAGCCGAGTTCGGTGTATACCATACTAGTGTTTTGCGAAATCGGTAAGGCGAAACATTTGAGCTCATGGATACCATTTGAGTCAACACGGATGAAGTAGAGCTGTCAGCTAATGATGTGAAGTTTTTTAAGTGTACTGAGTAATCGGAAAACGTTTATCCATAACACTGTTATTTCTGATTTTTAAAACATGAATCTGCTATGACAACAATAAACGGTCAAGGGAGTGATTGAATCGTGAATAACACCCAGGATGTTTTCTAAAACTAGTTGGTTTGGTGGTCTATAGTCGAATTAATTCTTTATATTATTCCCTGTCGAGAAAAAAAGTATCACTGGACTTTTACAGTCCTGAACTCCATAAAAGTAACCCAAATATCAGTACCAGTATCCTCATATTGTGATCAAAAGACATGATATCCTCATGCTATATGATAATATTCCCCAATGTGCTCCTCAAAGCATTGTGCGAGATTTCACTGATTTCCAGCATGAAATCCTTCCTCATCTGCTGTATTTTTCTGAAGAACAGATGTAATATTCTCATGCTGTATCATCATACTCGCTCATATACTCTTCACAGAATTGTACGAACTCTCTATGATTTTCAGCATGAAATCCTTTCTCAACCGCCGTATTTTCCTGATGACTCTTCTACTGACTACCACCTCTTCCGACATCTTAATCAAGTGTTGATAGGAAAGAATTTCCCTGATGTCGAGACGGTCCAACATGCGATCCAGGTCTTTTCCGCACCGTAGATGCCAGCCTCCATCATATCTTCGTGCAATCCAGTCACTGGTTGAACGATATCGAAAGCATGTGTCTGCAGTCAGAAGATGGTTTGACTAACAAGGTTTTCATTCCTTCGTCTTGAAAGTGAAACATGTTAAACGGACATTTAAATCATTACCACCAACTACATCTTTCGTTTACAATTACCCTAGGACCACATCTAAAAGCGGTATCCTTTTAGTATGTTTTAGCCAAATTACTGAAGCCCAATCCATAATCATTATTCGCTGACACACTTGGATTATCTCGGGTTCTAATAACTTTCCCTCAAATCAGAGAAACAACTTATATCCCTTCTCGCTATACATTTTGCGTTGTCGATTTTAATACTGAATTCATAGATTTAGTTTCAGTGTTAGTGCATGTTATTCAAATTTCACTTGAAATTATAAGCCAATTAGATTCACAACAAATAGTCAATTTAGAAAACAGTATACAATGAAGCACATCTTTCAATAGAGACATTAGGTAGGAGGTATAATATGTGATTGCTGACCTGAATCCATATCAAAAAAGAGCCAGGAATATGCTTCATCGATAGTGTCACATATTCTATTAGTATACAATTAATTATGTATTTCTCAAATTCAGGGGAGGGCAATTGCCCCTTGTCCCTTTGAGAATGATACTTAAGAAAACCATCTTTCGATATTTCTTATTGTTTCTAGTCCAAGAAAGTGTTGAAACTGTGTTTATTCTTACTATTTCCGCATTTGATAGTAATAATAGTACAAATGAACCTATTCTTCGGACGCTGAATGCATATTGTAAGGTTCCGCATCTCTCCATAACATGCGATAACCATATGTGTACTACACGTGCCAATAGTAAACAAACAAAAAAAAACGCAGACGACGGACCCGAAGAGGAGTCGTCCACATTCGCCAGCAGTCGGCAAGACGAAGATCACCGAGGGTAGCCGACACTCCAGGATAAAAGAGAGCAGCATGCATCAACAAGCATCAGTCTCTCCAGGTTGATCAAACCACCTAAAGCCCTAAGGGGCCCGGCCATTGGGTTTACCCTACCCTCTCACGACGCTTGGTCACCGAGAGATACCTTTCCTTAAGCCCTAAGATGCACGGTCATTGGGTTCCTTTCATTATCTTACCCAAATATATTAGAGGAACTAGTTATTGTATACATTTTGTATTTAAGAAGATCTTTTATAATAAAAAGTGATGGGAAAGTCCGAATTTCCATGTACAGTAATTTCCTCTACCAGAAAAAAAATTACAATATTAACATTCTAGATCTCTAATATCATTTGTGTTCTGATATCTGTTAGCAGACAAAGAAATCGACCGACATAACACTTCGTTAAGATTTTTGATACTTTAGTTTAGATGTATAAAATAGACAAAATCAATTTTCTTTTTGTTTCAAATGAATTTATATTTCTTCAAAGGCTAATTAAATATGATTCTCCTGTGATAGATCTATAGAAGTAATCCTATTATGATAATCGCTATAATGAGCAACCTCTGACCTGTTCATTCCCATCAATGTTACCATTGAAGAAGCTGAGGTTCAATACAAATATGTATTTCGATGCTGTTTTCATGTTCTTATTTCAACTAAAACTTATTTCCTGGGTAAGATTTTTTAAAAAATTAAGGCGCATTTTCATTTTAATAATATAGTATTTGCCTAAATATCAACTTCAGGTTATTTAAATAATAATATTAATTACCCCAAACGAGTATTTTCAATTTTCATTTTTCTATAGACTATTTACTATCGAAAGAAAAGTCAATTTGTTCTCACATGTGATTTTATTTTTGATCCAAGGCTTGAATTGTTTACTAGTTTACTAATCAGCATTCTTAATACCTATGTTATAAAGACTCCTTACTGATTCGCCCCAAAACACTATGCTATGTGAAGAATTCATGTTGTGATATCGTTTCAGTTTATCAATGACGTAATCCGAAAGCAAGTGTTTCTGTAACTTAGACTCCCTACAAAAATGAACCTCAAGGGGTGAAAAGAACAGTTTGAAGTACAAGTTAGTCTCTATACTAACAATATATCACACTCCTCCATTAAAATGAAAATAATAAAATTTGATAGTCATATTTTGATGATACGTATTGTACATATTTCACACTTTAATACTGCAACACACAATTAAATATTGCTGTCCCAGTTCGGTTTAACTTACTTGAATAACTACCAAAACTAATTACGATAACTATTTCCATAAATTAAAATATTTGTGTTCCTTTTAAATTACGTAGTTTCTTGATACTTATCATTCATTTCCCAGAAATTACAAAGGCACTTCTATCAACTATGCCTTCCTCACTTATAACAGCATAAAGAAAACAAGTTTAAACATGTCCGGCCATAACATTTGTTATCATAAGGTACCTGACACTATGATCAGATACCTGTTGCCCTAAAACTAAATATACATAAACGTTAACGTTGCAATATAGACGAAGGGAGTCTGTTTATATCGATCAAATATTTGAAATATGAGGTATACATTTGTAAAAATTAGCGAAAATATTATGCAATAGAACTTAGTAACTGAGACCCCAACTCCCCAATAATATCTCCTCTGCGTAGCTTATAGTTAATATGCCAAAAGCAAGGAAGTTTATTATTTTGAATTGCAATTGTTATTCGTAAAAAAAAAAAAAGGGGAGGCAAAGAATTTGCTCTTTTGGTTTATAATTGTCATTTGTAAAATAGGCCAAGAATTTTTCTTCTTTGCAATCATAATTTTTAAAATAAAACTAAGAATTCAATCTTATTTGTAAAAATAGACTAAGAATTCGTAAGTTGGATTTGAAATCGTTATTTGCAAACAACAAGCTAAGGATTTACTCCTTTGGTTAGCATGCGTAATTTGTAAAAGAAATAACTTAAAGGTCTTCACTACAGTGAAATTAAATTACCACTAATTTTAGAGTTTTTCTGTTATATCTTTAAAACAAATAAAAAATATTCGAAAAGCAGAAACGTAGTGAACTAGACAATATTATTTTGCATGTGATATTTTTTTATCACAATTCACCTATCTGTGTTTGGTGTGCCGCTATTTACAGAACCCGCAAAAAATGCTAAATCAATCTATAGTTGCAAATCGAAAGCAGATAGATGAGTTGTGATAAGGGTATCACATGTAAAATCGTATTGTCTAGTTCATTACGTGTGTGCTTTTCGAATATTTCTATTTGTTTTGAAGATATTACAGAAAAAAACTCTAAAATTATCGGTAGTTTAATTTTGCTGTAGTGAAGACCCTCAAGAACTTACATTTCGGTTTATGCAATCCGACACAGATATGAGAATGCCTCGTTTTTTAAAACAAAATTTTCATACAGTTCCTGATATAGAAAATGAAAGTGTATTCAGCTTTTTTTTTTAAAAAAAAAACAAAATCCGAAACATTGGCCAAGGGAATAAATCTTCACTCAGTTCATCATATTTCTAAAGACGAAACTAAAACCATGCTGGAATTTTTGAACAGCTACACATTACTGACATTTTAATGTATACAATACAGGTAATCGCTTTAGGTTAAAATGTAATCTGATCAGTCATTCAGAACAGCACGCAACGTCATTGTAGTTATATCGATGAAAACGAACAAAAGTGAAAAGAAAAACGGAAGGTAACGAAAACCCTTTTAGAAAAAGGAAAAGAATAAAAAAAAGGATATAAAGAAAAAAAGAAAGTAAAAACACAGGAAAAAAGATCTTGTGCTGCGGAAATGAGAAAATTTCGGTCTTTAATAAAGGACAAGCAAAGGAAAACGAATTATGCAAAAGAACCCAATCTAATACTTGAAATTTTAAATACGCATTGCGACTGCACACAATTTCGCAACAGTGTAGAAACAGGAAATCCTCTAATTTGTTCCGCTGATAAGAACTAAGGGTTTAGTTGTAAGTGATCACAGGCTAGTAGAAACCAGCGTTGTCAAATTTCTGTTGCTAGAGTGCACATATTATACTGCTGTTGTATAACAAAGGTTAGGATATACGGATATGGAAATGGGGAAAAATCCCTTTGCTTAGAGTGCTCTTTCAGTCTGTGTTTTCCGGTAAGAATCGATTTTACTACCCGATTACGCCTTAGAATTTTTCATTCTTTCCTCCCTCCCTACTTTTCATCTAACATTTAGGGGCAAGGTGGCAGAGCGTTTATATCTGGTGCATGGAGTCTCTGGTTCGAGCCACGCCCAAGTAAGTTTGTGATGGACAACATTGTGCCCGTGGGTTTTCTTGGGGTACTCTCGTTTTCCTTCCAATTTCTCATCCCACCATCTCTTCAAACATCATTCACTTGCTTTGATCATCAGTCTCCTTTAGCCTAATGGGATATTAGTGGGATTAAACTAAATAATTTTCATATAACATGCATTTCCTGGCACTACCACCTATGTAAATGTTGTCATACATACTTTATTACACGAGTTTTCTTTTGTATTAGTATATGTTTCTTCCTTGTTATTCTGCATTTCTTCGGCATTACTATACGTCTCTTTCTATTAGTCTAAATTGATTCTATACTTGGCATTTCTTCTCTATTACTCTACATTTCTTCTACATTCCTGTTTATTAGTCTACATATCTCCTACATTAGTCAATATATTTGATACATTACTCTACAGAGTGATTGAGGTGGGCGCGGTGGCTCAGTGGTAGAGCGTTCACCTCCGGTGCTAGGGGTCCCTGGTTCGACCCCAGCTCGCGCCTTGTGGACTTTGTGGTGGACAAACACGGTGCTCGTGGGTTTTCCCGTGGTTCTCCCGTTTCCTCCCACTTTCTTCATTCCACCATTTCATTCATTCCTCATAATCACCGTCTCCTTTAGTCTAACCAGCATAATCGTGGGACGTAAAACTTAAAGATTTCATTTCATTTCTACAGAGTGATCACAAAGTCCCGTTACATCTTATCGCGTGTCCCCATGTTCATAGATGGTCTCAGTATATTAATGTGGGATCATGTAGAGGACAACTTTGAGGTAGTATGACTATTCTTTACTATTTATTCCAGAGTCTCTGTATGTACACCATTGTTTTCATACGAGAATCACACTCGTAACAGAGTGTGATTCTCCTCCATGTATGATGTGAAATTCTCCGCAACATTACTGGCGTGATATCAGTAAGTGCACGTCGAACAGCATTCTTAAGTTCGTCAACTGTCTCGTAACGTGTGACAGCACTCTTTTGTTTTATTAACCCCCATAATGCATTATCGCAAGATAGCAGATCAGGACTTCGAGGTGTCCAGTCCAAAGTTGCAGGCAAATGGACAGAACCATGTCTAATCCATTTATCAGGAAATAGCTCATTGAGATATTCTCTAATGGCAATAACATAATGGGCTGGTGCTCCATCCTGCTGGGACCATACATGACCGAGCAGTCCTCGAACTTGCAGACCGAGCGAAGTAGCTCAAGTGGTAGAGCGTTGGCTTCGCATTCGCGAGGTCGTGGGTTCGAATCCCGCTGCCGACCATTCTGGCTGAGGTTTTCCAGGGTTTCCCTCAGTCCTACCAGGCAAATGCCGGGATGGTACCTACTAACAAGCCCTGGCCGATACCTTCCCAAATCTTTTCCAATGTTATTGTTGTTGTTGGATATCCAGTGCAAAATGACCTCTGAGCTGTATCTGGTGATTGTTAATTAAATTAAAAATTAAAAAACAAATAAAGATATGGAATAAACCAATCACCTAACATGGTGAGATACGCAATGTAATCCACAGCATCATCAAAGAAATATTGATCTACTAAATGGGTTCCATGCATTGCAGACCAGATTATGACAAGTAGTGAGTTGTGCTCAAGTTCTTCATAAAAATTTAGGTTTTCTCCAGAAATACATGTTTTTGGCTTTGCACTGTGATGTATTGCACACTCGTCGTAAGAAAAGACTTTCCCCATCAAGGAAGAGTTGTAAAGACATCGAACTTTTGCACACAAGCCTGATGACGTTTTTGCATCTCACTATTGCTTAATTCGTTTAGAAACGAACCTTTAAATGCCTTTAACTGCAAATTTTTCTTCGTATGTCTTTATGATGTCGCGCATGGATACCCAATTCCTTTGACTGCTTAAGAATGGACTTTTTTTTTTTTTTTTTTTTTGGCGAACGTTCGATAGACGCTGGAGCCTCCACACACGATTCCAATCTTGTTGGTAGTCGTCGTGAGCATGGGCGCCCAAAGGGGAGGGCAGGGTGGGGCCGCACCCCTGGTTCATGAAAGTTTATACAGAATATAGCAAACACGTATATTAAATACCATAAATATCAGGCGTAATATAACAACCATGGAGATGCTCCGTAGAAAATTGTCTTCGGGAGACCCTGATCCTGAGCGGGGCTTATCTTTTATGCAACCAGTTGCAAAGAGCTTTCTCTTCCGACGTAAAATAGTTTGTTTTGGAGGCTAAGGATTCTGAAACCTTACAGTGAAATCATGCTAAATATCTCTCATTAATTTTTCCTGATCCGCTCCTCCATGGTGTAAGTGGACTCGCCAGCCATGACCCAGATTTATACCAGCATCTGCAACAATAAGAAACAAAAAATTCAATAACATCTTTGTAATAATAGGGAGTAATGAGTTTAGATGTATATCAGGACCTACAACAGTAAGAAACAACAATTCATTAATATCTACATATGTAATACATATGGGATAACGGGACTTTGTAATCAGTCTGTACATTTTCCTGTGTATTAGTTTATATTAGTATACGTACATTTTTTATTAGTTTACATTAATTTTTTTGTAGCCCACCCTTCTCATATCTATCAGTCTGAATTTCTTACATTAATAGTTCATATTTCTTCTATGTTAGTCTACATTTCTTCTTTATTAGTCTATATTCTCTATACTAATATCCTTTATCCAAATTACTAAATAAAGCCCAATCTAGTTCTTGCATACTAGTTCGCATTTCTTCTGTGGTAAACATTGTTTTCTACTAGGGATGATAGAAAAAAAGGCTACAAAGTCTATTATGGCTTATGTTTGACATTGCTTGATCAACACACTCGATGATAGAGAGCACTCAACAATAGTCTTCGATATAACTATAGTAGTTGTTCAACCGCTTATCACAGCGACAGATAGATTTCTATACCACGGTTCTCGTAGCCACCGTGAGGCAGCTATTTTGACATAATCGCATGCCAAATAATGTTTTTTCAACCGTTTCTTGATTTAGAACAGGGAAAAGATGAAAATCACTGGGATACAAGATCAGGACTGTAGAAAGGGTACTTTAGTCAATCCAAACGTAATATTAGTGGTTGAATTACTGGGTCTACCGCTGCGTCCAGGGTTGTCATTAACAATATTAGTCCGTCTTTCTTTGAAGACGTCGCACCACTTTCTTACATGTTGCTTTGACATTTAGCCCTTCCCGCACTCCTTTACAATCTGCCTATGAATGTCTGCAAGTATAGTATTTTTGGCCCGAAGGAACCGCACCACTGACCACACTTCTACTCTCGGCTATTTCTCCAGATTAATCATTATTTTTAATGTCCGCTTCTTGGGTATACATGACCAGAATCCGAAGACTTCAAACCTGCACCAAGACAGACATGTTATTAATCTACAAATACATTTTCCTTAAGTTACAGTGAATAACATAAACTTTTTATACTTTGTAACCATTCTTTTCGATTATTCCTCGTATATTAGCCTACATTTCTTGTATATTGGTCTGCAATTCTTCCACGTTAGACTAAGCGAGCCACTTCTGGTCAAAGAGGTCTCTGATCGCAAGATGTCTAGCACCGGTGATTAGGATCAGTTAATTTTTAACAAACCAACTCCACGTCTAACAATTTCGATTCCAACGTCTTTTGTATTTCGATTTACAGTAACTTTGTCTTCTAGGAAGACAAGACTTGAGGTTATTTTATCTCGAAAAGGTGACGGAAAAGTGATGTCTCGCCTCGGAAAAGATATATCTGTTTCGATTGGTAAAAAAACTCTGTCTAGTCACGTCTCACAGGCAAACCTTAGAGCTTCCCGCATTCCTCTACTATCTTCTTCGCGTTGGGGCTTATGATTAAATATTTATAACCAGTAAGTGTACTTAGAAGCAATTGAGATGAACTTACAGTACGTATCGTAATAGACACTTGCAAAAAATAGAAGGAAGTTCTTTACGGTTCAATCGCCCTTCAAGTGAAAAATGTTCAACGGTACTTGTGTTAAAAAAAATATTCGGTACGTCTACATTACTGTGTTCCGTATGAAAAAAAAAAAAAAAAACTTAAGTGCTATTCTCTAACGTTGATCTCCACAACACTAGACACTCGACATTCCCTACTTCCATATCGATCTTTCTCTTCCTGCCTCTGTGTAAGCACACACACGCACACACACACACACACACACACACACACACACACATATATATATATATATATATATATATTCCGAGTATTCTCTTGTTATTTTGACCTCTAATATTTCCATTTAGTAAAACAATATGCTATCTTTTTCTTTTTTTACAAAGAATTTAGCCATTTAATTAAACATAGATTTCTGTGTAACCAAACTATTAACGTGTCTATTTTCGGAGTGTGTTGAAGAGTTGATCTTGGTGGGAGTTGTACGAAAAAAAAAATAGAAGTTGGCTGGACAGTTGATCGCTATACATCGCTGGAGAGAAATATTATATCCTATGTTTAGTCAGGAGGTGCTTGTCTTTCCCAAGGGAATGGTCGCAATTCATCCAAATTTATCATTTATGTTCCCAAATTTATCTTTTCCGCCCACCAAAGTTACCATTCTTCCTAAAATACACTATCCCCAAATTTACATTTATATACAAAACTTACAGTTCTTCTCTCCAAATTTAACTTCCAACAGAATTTAAATCTTGTTACCAAATTTACCATTTTCCTCTTCAAATTTCCCTTACTGTACCAGGATTTACCGTCTTTCTATTCAAATTTAACTTCCCACCAAATTTACCTTCGTTTCGAAATTTACCATTTTTTCCTCAAAGTTACCATTCTTCCCACCAAATTTACCACTTCTCTTTCCAAATTTACACTTCTTCCCAAACATTTACCATTTTCCCTCTAAATTTGCAATTCTTCCCACTAAATATACTACCTTTTATTCCAAATGTATCTTTCTTTCATCAGATTTAACATTCTCAACCAAATTTACTACTTTCCTTCCCAAATGTACCATTTTCTCCCAAAATTCACTATTTTTCTACCCAAATTTACCTTTTTCTCACTACATTTACCATTTTTCTTCCCAAATTTACTATTCTTCCCACCACATTTACCATTTTCCCAGATCTGCCATTTTTCCCACCAAATTTACCATTCTTCTAATCAAATTTGGATTTCTCTTACCAAATGTATCATTCTCTCTACAAATTTCCCATATTAGCCGATATTTACAATTTTCCCATCAAAGGACTTCTCCAGTGACTCCCTATTTCTTGACTGGTGAGTACTAAAGTCGATATGATTAAGTAGATAACCTTTAGACTCTACAGGTCACGAATATGTTGGTCTCGTTGTCGCAAATTGAGGTGTGTTTGAACAGGAGTCGACAGTGTTGTAGTCAATTCTCGGGTCACCGTGCGCTACTGAAGAGGCTTCCGTTGTAGATCTTTGGGTCTATCCTCATTTCCTGACTCTGTTGCGTATTTCTATGTCGCAAATTACTCATGAAACCACAGAGATCCATCAGGATTCCCACAAGAAATGACGAAAACCTGACCAAAAGCACTGATTGCTTACTTGCGGAAGCGTGTATTTCCGGTGACCGACGGGCTCCTGAGACATTGTGGGTATGAGGACAACGGTAATACACGCTAGTTTCCGAATATCCAAACTCCGATGTCACATTTGAAGTTGTTTCACTACCAGGGCTCAAAACAACCAGATATTGCTGATCGCTCTCTGCTACTTCGACATATGCGTCAGCTGAGCTTGGTTCGTGTGTGGGGGGGAGGGGGCGGTGCGTGTGGGGGGCAGTGCGCGCGCGCGTGTATTTGTGTGTGTTTGAATAAACTGAACTGTGCCTTCTCCATAACATACTCCTAGCTACGGGCCTGCTGGATATCACAACTAAGCCCAAAAATGGGTTCCTACTGGAACCAAACCAAGCTCAGCTGACGCATGAATCGAAATAGTGAAGAGCGATCAGCAGTATTTGACAGTTTTGAGCCTTGACACTAGAACAACTTGAAATGTGACATCGGGTTTTGCATATTCAGAAACTAGCCTGTCCTCCTATTGTTTCCATACCCATAATGTCTGAGGGACCCGTCAGTCACGGGAAATACTTTCCCCCACAAGTAAACAATCCGTGCTTATGGGCCTGTTCTCGTCACTGCTTGTAAAGATCCTATTGGATCTCTGTGGGTTTATGGGCAGTATGCAACATAGAATTACGCAATGGAGTCAGAAGATGATGATAGATTCAAAGATCTCCACTGGAAACTTCTCCAGTAGCTCACGGTGACCCGAGGAGTGACAATAACACTGTTGGGACCATCGATCGGTTTTTCGATTCCTGCTAGAACACACCTCACTTTGTGACATCGGAACCAACATATTCGTGACCTACAGAGTCTATTGGTTTTGTATATACATACATATATCGAACATGGTACTCACCGGTCAAGAAAGCAAGGAAGAATGAAATAATACCTTTAACTTTCAGTCCCGCGGTTATGCCGGCTAGGCTAAAGGAAACGGTGATGGTGAGAAAGGAATCAAATGGTCGTATGAAGAAAGTGGGAGGAAACGGAAGTATTCCTAGAAAACCAATGCACACGGTATTTGCTCACCACGAAGATCATTTGGCGCAAGCTGGAGTCGAATCAAGGGCCCCATACACTCTACCACTGAGCCACCACGGTCCCAAGAAAGTAGGGAGCCAACAATGTGTTGGGTGGAGGTGCCCTTTACCATCTCCTACTCAGTTTAACATTGTTCCCACCAAATTTAAAATTCTTCTCCCCAGACTTATCTTTCTCCTCAAACTTACTTTTCTGCTCCACAGAATTAACTTTCTCTTCCATTCTTCAGTTTGTAGCATTTTGAATAAGAATTACTCCAAATAATTTCATAGGTGCAGCCTTTGCCCTGAAACCCAGCTAGTTGCAAGCTATCTCAAAACTCCAACTGTCTGTATATCGGCACTGTGGTTCCAAGATAGCAAGCTCACATCTGATGAGAAGAGTTGCGAATCCGATCCCAGAGCACACCAGCTTGTGATAGATAACATTGTGTATTTTTGAGATTTTCCCATTTCCTCCCGCACTACCATTCCACCAATTATTTCCTTAGTGTTCTTATCCATTAATCACCGATTTATCAAGCCTAGAAAAAAAATTATGGGACGTAAAGCCGTAGAAGTTCAATTCTACATTGCCAATATTGTATGTTTTCACTAAATTTTCACCACCACTAGAAGTGTTCATAATATTAAACAATATACTTTAAAAGTTCCATCTTTTTAGGGTAAAATAGTTGGAGACACTACATTATTACCGTAAATTTTCAAGGTATTTTCTGCAATAATATACTTTCTTATATATGACTTTTATGTTTCTTTGACAAAATGCTTATAGAAATGTTGTGTCTTAACTGTGCACATACAATTTTCTACTAAGCACATATAACGATTTGAAGAAAATCAAACATATAGAAAATGCAGTGTTAACTACAAGGTGCAAAAAGCACTGTTAATTCAGCATAAAGTATCAGTGTTACTGTAGTTGAGTTAAATGTTGGCATAAAAGTCTGGTTACTTAAACTTGATCACATTTTGGAGTAAAATGTTAAAATGGTAGTGGTTGAAACAACTACTTGAGGTGATGACTGGTAATAGGCCTGCGTCGTTTCAGTAACAACCAATGCCGTTGTTTTGTGTACAGTTCAAAACACGATTACAATAAACTTTTTCTCTAAGTAAACTGGCATTATTATTCTGATATAAAGTGTCATAATTTATTTCTAAGGGTTTACGAAGAACGAAATATAGTCGGTGAGAAAGATAAACATATCGAAATTGAATTCTGCTATTTGGTAACCACAATTTGGTAATGAAAGTAGAGCATTGAGAAATGACTAGAAATGTAATCAAATTCGATGAGATAATTCGCCTCAAGTACTTATACCTTAAAATTCACTAAGGACAATTACTGTATAAATTACCGATCTCACGATATGACCACAATCCGGAATAGATCAACCCTTACCCAGCATCCACAGGTTATCCTAAAGGAGATCAGATCTGAGACCTGCTACCTCTCGTCGTTCAACAGCACCAAGATATATATGGCAGGCATCCAGCCTCCACTTCCCTGACCCAAGGGCAAACGTTACTTTCACACTTGAGAGTTATTTTGACGACTTCCACTCTCCCGATAAGGCAGACCAAAGAACTACTTCAATTACGGTCCATTCTAGAGCAGTCTTCTTCACTTCGTAATATTGACCTCAGAGGAATATTTTTACGGTTCTAAACAGATGGAAATCACTTGGTGCTAAATCATAGTCGTCCTTCAAATCAAGGCAAAATCTTCTGTATCCACCGAAAGCGAAGAGCTGTATTGTAACCCAGCGTGCATTCACTTTTCAAAACAGGAAATGGTCATGAATTATTGTGTTTATTTCTTCTAACGAAAGATAACTCACTTTTTCAGTAATAATGTTGGAATTTCATTTTCATTGGATAGTCTGTAAAGAGAGTTATTTCGCTTCCACATAAAAGATCAAAAATGTATAGTAAACTCTCTAACTCTTATTCAAGGACCCTACTCAATGACGACGTGGCTACTCAGAGGCAAAAACAATACGGTAGACATGTTTCAGCAAAACGTATGGGCATAATACAAACATGCTGAGTGAGTGGTACATTTGTTCCTGTTCAAACCGTTCAGGATTTCTCAGCTTGAGTTTTTCCTTGATTAATTCATGAGTAAGAAATCTGAGGAAAATGTTCAAGCAATTTACCAGAAGCATATCTAGCCCAGGGCCGGGGGGGGCCTAGGTCCCCCCAGTTTATTGAGTGACAAAAATAATTGAAGCTATTATTTATATAATAGTAAACTCATGATATACTTATCATAGTCTGGGTTCTGGTGGTTGGCCCCTTAAATTTTTACCCCTCCGAGATCCGGTTCTGCAATTCACTCGATTAATTTCATACTGAATGAGAGATCAATCGATTATCAAGATCTTTCAATTATGTCTATCTCTACCATGCACTACTTCCACCCTAAGTTTCGATTTTAAGCCTGTGTAAAAAAGAAAGAGTCCCAGATTGACTTGAATGTCTCTCATGAGTAAACAACACTTCTATTTACAAATCAGATTAGTAGAACACAAAAATGTACTTAGGTGCAATACCCTTAAAAAATGTATCTACAGCGGTTGTGAATTCGATTCGCGGGGGGGCACTTGGTCAAAAAGGTCTACAAATTTTTTCCGGACAGTCTTCCTGAATGAAATTTTCCTGCGTTTTTCTCGTTTAAAGCCCTCATACGTGACGAGCTAAATGGCCGAAGATGCCGATAGCTCAGAGATCTAATTCCAAATCCTAATCCTAAAATGTATCTAGAATACAGTAAATATTGTGTCTAACCGTTTCAGGTTTGGGATCCAGGTCGCAAAGAAAATTTCTCTGTTATTCTTGAAATTAAAATTTTGTAATTAACCAAATGATCAAATTAAAGGTTAAACATCTTTGTACTTACGAAACAAGTGTAATTGCTTGCTTTCTTCTAATTTACATAAGCCGGGTATTTTGTGCCCAATAATGTCTTAATGTGTCAAACCTTTATCTATAGTTGATTTTCGTAGAGAGCTGCGAGGCGTTCCTTCAATCAATCTATCTTTGAAGCAAGATAGCGTGGTCCGAAACAATCTGCACAGGAAAGACTGATCATATATGTGATGTGTAGGGCGCAAAATTTCAAAGTCAGACGCACTCGCCAACCCAAAAATGAGAGGTCGCTTGTATCTCTCACGTACAGTCCGCAGCAAAAAACCTGCAACATGAGCATGTAAGTTTCTTGTGAAACGACGAAGACTTTTGCTCCAAAAATAAGTGTTGAGGGGAGGACGACGTGGTTTCTCCTGGCGTGATTCGTGCCACTTAGACGTTATATTGATTCCCCGCACTGTTAGGCGTAGTTTCACAATAAACTTACATGTTCATGGTGCAGGTTTTTTTGCTGAGGACTGTACAAATTATGAGAGCCTCCCCCCTCCCGGTCTTTGGTTTGACAACGGAAAACTTCACATTTTGTTTCTTCTTTTGTAACCGTCAAGGTATCGGGTCGCTGTTCGGGCTGCCATTTATTTTAACCAACCTGAACGCAGTCTGTCCTCCGTTGTCCTACCAATAAGTATTCTCATTAGATCTGGACTTACCTGGAAGAACCTCTCCAAGAAGGGATTACAAAATTGTTTCCAAATCGCTCGTCGGTCTCAATGATGAGATGAGCATTAGGCGCCAAGAAGTTCGGATGTCTCGTCTCGAAAACCTCACGAAAGATTAGACAATCATCCAGACCATAACGCACACAAATATCATTCACACTCGCAACGAAAACATATTGGATTAAATAACACTATACTTATTTATTAGAATACTATTAAAAAGAAGAATAACGAAGAGAAATGATCACAACGCTTAACACCAGATATATATAATTATTTCCATTATCTAAATCGCACTATACTTTTCACTATATTGTAGCCCTTTATCACTTTGATATATATATAGAAGATTATAACTGAGATTTCACTATAAATGCTTTTCTCACACCACTAATGCACTTGGGGATTAGCACAGGCGGAAAAGTTGCCGGGATAATCTCACGTAGTAATCTAGTTGCTGCTCCAAACAATCCTGAAGAGATGACATGATTCTTCAGCAAAATAACACAGTTTTCAAAGTGGAATGCTAATGTTGGAGGGCGCGTTTATAATTTTTGGCGCACTAGGTATATGGACCTGGGACTTCACTAGTTGGGGCTAGCCGTAAGAAAACGTCCTTTACCGGCTAATAGCTTGTGCCGCTTAACACGAAGTTATACTTGAAGCTCGACGCGACGTGCGTAGTTACGGCTTCCAAACCTGGAGTCAAACTCCTCGACCACAAAGGTTCGAGATACGAGCTGCAATGGTTCACTGAAGAATGTTGGATGTTCATTCTAAAAAAACACTCAGTTAAATCTCCTGTATGCACATGCAAACAGAATACGGGAAAAAATTATGTTAATAATAGTCCACTAGCCACAACGCACCAGACATTGCGATTACTCGGGCGTGTGAAAGTACAGGTAAGGAACTGCTAAAGCGATGTAGCTGGTGCCATTCGGTCGCTTGAACACCGGGTCTGCTCTGGTCTGCTCTAATCTACTGCAATATTTCCATAAACGATTAAAGAAAGCACTTAATTCAGTTCCAAATAACAGTAGAATATAGACTGTGCATATTAATAAGTCAGGGAGAAACCCTGAAAAGGTTCGTCGCTCACTGAAATGTTCTCACCGCGAAGCAGTGTTTTAAATATATATATAAGAAAACAATGAAAGACTTCTATGTTCGATTGCGTGGGAAGAACAATAGTTCCCATCGAAGAAAGAACTTATTTACGTCGCAGAATGAAGAATAAACCGAAAAAATAATCAGTCTTTACGAAATATACAGAGCGTCCACAAAAAATACTTCTATAACCTGGTGGCAGTTATACTGTCAATCAGTGACAATTAGTTTCGTGCGAAACAGAAACTGCGTAGCCCTGTGACTTTAGATAAAAACCATTCTTATTGAACACTGGTCAGCAGCTCTAAATTTCTAGTCGCCAGTGGCGACCTGCGACCGGAAATTTTTTGCCCTGTGATATGGGTCTATACGTCCACCAACTATACTATTGAACTTAGTTGGTTTTGAGTTTAACGCAGAGGCGGATCTAGAAAGTAAAAACTGGGGAGACCAGAACCCAGACTATGATAGGTATCATGAGTTTACAATAAACTTTCAAAAATACATAAATATCAGCTTCAATTATTTTCTCTCTCACTCAAAAACTGGGGATGCCTAGGCTCCTCGGCCCCGAACTAGGCCCGGCTGCCTCTGATTTAACGTCCCGTTCAGCAGCGAGGCTATATGAGACGTGGATCTAATGATTAACGCGGAATCCGAACCACATAAGCTTCCACAAGGAATCGAAATCGGGTATCCCAATCAACTATACCGTGTTCTATTCCTAGCCATAATTCTAAGTACACGTTAATATTATGTCCCAATTCTTGAAAACCTCGGTGTTGTATACAAAAATCAAAATTCAGAAACGCAGTGATAACATTTCATAAAACGACAAAACATTTGTTCTAAAATCATTCGATTCGCTGATCAAACAGCCTCTTTTTGAAAGAATGTCTCTGTGTTCAACATTTCATATTTGTTTTTTTTTTAATTTTCATAATAACAATTTAATTAATTGAATTGAGAATTTTTGTTACAATAAATAATACTAGTAATAATATGGCAATAGATAAAAAATCTCGTTTGCTTAAGTATACTGTTTCATTTATATATTATATCATTGCCTCAACTATAAACTGTATACATACATATCCGCAAGTTTTCCTTTGTGTATCCGCTCATGCAATTAAACTAATAGCATTTTTTAAAAAATAAAAAAGTAACATATACATTTCAGCTTCACTTCTATAACAGAAAAGTGAATATTATTGGACGATCACTAAATATTTAGTAATATTAAGTATGTATTAAATACATCTATATCAGTTTGTGTATAACGTATAGTGTAACGAGTTGATAGCTAGAAGAATATTTAGAATTAGAAATGTATTTCATTTCTTGAACTTCTCCTCGAAAGAGTGATCACGTGCTTCTGCATTATGAACTTTCTTCTTCCATTTTTTAAAATGCAGTTTCATTCCCATCTAAAGATGGACGGGCTGCAGAAGGTAACGTCTTCTCTTGAGCCATGAGAAATTCATTTGTAGTTTCATTTGGAGACAGGTAGCAGGAGTTATTTACTTATTGATATGTTTGACTGGGTACAATACAAAATTACAAAGTACGAAAAATACAAAACAATACAAAATAACACATGACAAATGCATTTTATAACAAGCAATGAATTGCTGAAAAGGTTTTTGACTTCATGATAATAGTTCAACGAAGAAATCCATGAGGTTGGGGTATTCACTGAGCAGATATGGGACGGCTTTCAGCTTTGGCATGTACATGTGTAACATATGTACTATGTTGGTCAGCTTTAAAACCTTCAGAAATTGATGAAGTTCTTTAATAATGTGGATGATCCGTCTTGAAGAGATGCTGAATGTGAGATTATGCTTCCCGATTTCCTTCTTGTAAACCACTGGTACTGGTATCTTAAGTAAAAAATAAATAAATAAATAAATAAAGATCTAATAACACTGTCTGACGTCACTTGTAAAGCAACCAAATTAGTTCGCTATCTTTGCCATCTGTATAATTTTGTCAAACACGTGATACTCCTAGTATTGGCATTAACTTGACAAAAGTGTTCTCCTTTTCGAGTTTAACGGCAAATTATGTAATAATTTGGCATACGATATTTTTAGAATATATACCCATCACTGATCACAAAAATGCTGGATGCCAGAAAAAAAACCTCACGGGAGGGGACGGGAAGTAGGGAAAGTCGAAATTTTATCCGTTTATATAATTCACTATATCTCCGTAACCATTGGTGCTAGAGCATCCATTATTTTTGTTTTGTTTGTCTAATTGTCTTCTACAATTTAATTTGAATACATTTTTGAACTATATATAATGACTTTCTTGTTATTTTCATTTTTTTCTCAGTATTGGTTGCTCGTTGCTAGTTTTTTAGCTACAAATTCTTTACAAGATAGAATTCGGAAAAACGTTTGCTCTAAAAAATTTTCGTCATTTTATGCTCTTTCAAAAAATGTATACTTATATTAGTGTAGGACTAGTAGTATCTGAGTTAAAGGCGACTATATTCTGTCGTGTGCGGAACTGATCATGATAGATATTAGCAGCTGATGATGAATAATATACATAATCTTATCTGCCTGCAAGTATATAATTTTGATGATTAAATCTGTCTATAATCTAATTGAAAGTATCCATTTTAAAAAATACTCATACTCTGACAAAATTTGATGATTGATCAAGCAGTTGTTTTTATGACCCGTGCGGACGAACATTGTAAATATAGAAAGTAGTTTTGGTACATCAAGCTCCTTAATAAAAATTGGAGAATTCATAATAGTCCTCAATTATGTCTTATTAATCATACTACTGTACCTAAATATAGGCTGGCGTAGGAAAATTTTAATTGACTTGAAATACACTAATCAACACAGGAAAGAATACATTTAGTGATTCAAATTAATGTAAATATGGCCGCGGTGGTTCAGTGGTAGAGCGTTTGCCTCTGGTGCATGGGGTTCCCGGGTTCAAACCCTGCTCCCACCAAGTGAACTTTGCGGTGGACAAACACTGTGTGCGTGGGTTTCCACGGGGTTCTCCCGTTTCCTTCCATTTTCTTCATTCCATCATTTCATTCATTTCTCATCATCACCGTCTCCTTTAGCCTAGCCGGCATAATCGTGGGACGTAAAACTCAAAGATTTCATTTCCAAATTAATGTAAAGAGTATGCCATCAACAATGACATTAGTAACCACTAATATGTAATTTATTTCTTGAAGATGACTTCGGAAAAAAAGTGCTCCATTTCTGCGCACACATTACTAAACGAGTATGTTTTGGAAGTTCGCTGGAATGCTCAGTGGATTACGTTTTGAGGAATGCTAGTGAAAATGAAATGAAATGAAATCTTTGAGTTTTACGCCCCACGGTTATGCCGGTGAGGCTAAAGGAGACGGTGATGATGAGTAATGAATGAAATGGTGGAATGAAGAAAGTGGAAGGAAACCCCGAAAAAAACCACGCACACGGTGTTGAATGCTAGTGAGTTCTTCTTTAATCCTCAGTTTCAGGTCAACGATGTATGTAGGATTAGAATTAGGATTAGAGATTAGGATTAGGAATTAGATTTCTGGGCTGTCGGCATCTATGGCCATTTAGTCCGACACATATATGAGGGATGATGCCCCTCGACGATCACACTATCCGATGAAAGGCCAGGAAGAAAGTATTAGAGAAGGAAGGAAATGGCCTAGGACCATTATATTATGTATCACCCCGGAACTTGACTGGTGTGAATGAGGAAAGCCCAGAAAAATCTCATACAAGATGACTGGCCTGAAAAAGCTGTTACACTTTTTCGACCGAGTGTTTTCACCAGGAATCGAAACCGGGACAGCTAGCACCCAAGGCGTCGCCACAGAGTGAAATAGCACACACTGAATTCAGGGAATCTCGGATTTTAGAATGTCACCGTTCTTATCAAACGCTTACACAGTGAACACAGCTTCAATACTTTATTATTATTAAATGGCAAAGTCTTCTCAGTGTTATCGGTGCCAAACAAATGCCGTCCATACAATGATGCTAATTCTAGATTCAAGATTTCCTGCTTTATTGCACCACCCTGTATATACTGTTGTCTTCGTATTACCGTCATTAAGAGGTTAATGAGTATATAGATCAATATTAATTTCAACTCAATAAGTGCCATGGTTCTCGTCTAAAATCAATTTTTAAGTCCACAAAGAAATAAGTTCTCCGTTCTCTCACAAACTTATTATTATTATTGTTATTGTTATTACATTTACATATAATGTTGTTTAGCTGAATAAGATCTCCATTGGTATATGTTCCACTTTCGATATTTTATTTCCTCAAACGCTAGTGATATTCTATTATTATGATTATTGTCATTATTGTCATTATTATTAATATTGAAATACTTATTATACCTATGCTGTAGTAATTATCTACTTAATGAAGCTTTCCGCCAATATCCAATATCAGAACTGTAATTAACATTCCAATCACATATATAGAAAAGAAACAATAGTTATTTTATATATATATATATATATATATATATATATATATATATATATATATATATATATATGTGTGTGTGTGTGTGTGTGTGTGTGTGTGTGTGTGTGTACAAATATATATCATGAGGGGATTAGTTTTGAGAGAATGTTGATGCTTTACATACGTCATACACAGTTTTTTTTTTTTAAATAACATATATGTCATATCGATTTTCGGATGTTTGCATAACTACCATTCGTATATAATTGCGTTCGATCTAATATTGAAAACAGAAAAGAAACCTATAAAAAGGGAAAAGCGAAATATTTAATAAAAGAAAGAACGGAACCGTTTAGAAAATAAATGAAATTTTATAATTATTTATATGCCGTTTTTGGATTTTCAAATGTTTACTTATTTTTTTAAAAAAATAAAGTAGATGAACAGGCACTCTATACAAAGCGTATCACTTATATATGAGCAAGAATCTCCTTGTCATTTTTCACAACATCTGTACATGTACCTTTACTGACACAAGTGAAAGACGTCTTGAAAAAAAAATCAACAAGGAATATCATAAAGGACAGATTTGTTCGATTATTTTTTCAATATCTCGCACCGTTTCCAAGATTTGAGCCTACTAGCGGTTGGCGTTTCTAATTCATGTATGATCAAAGTTTTCTTTCTTCTTGCATTTAATATGCAATAAGCAAACACATTACACACACAATTAATTATAATGTCAGTAATTAATTGATTGGGCAAAACACCCCAAACAATAAAGATTAATCATAGACTGGAGAAATGGTTATCCTTCGTTTTTTCATTATCATTTGGCCATGGAACAAACGCCAGAGAGATACACTAACCCGTATACAAATGTGTGGTGTTGGAATGTCTAACTCATAGGATATGCTGCTTCACTTTTTTAACATCTCAATGCTTCCAGTAAACCCTAAAAATGTAATTAAAAAATAATGGTAATTTTTAAGTATTCAATCCACACAATTTACACAAAATTTGCAATCAATCAGGGAAACCGGCATTTTTTCTAGAGATTACGGTTTCCTAGAGATTGTCAAAAGAATTGACCACAAACATGTAAACTTTTCTTCACAACAAACTTATAAACCTAGCACTTTAATATAGGCCTACAGTATAGATGTTCTAAGGACTTTGGTTTATCAACATTTAATTACATATTTCGTCGGTGAAGGGGCGAAATGGTATAACTTGAAAACATGAATCTGAGTTGCGACCACCATCCATCCTTGAGTAACCTACTCTATCATCCATAGTTCCATACCGTAAAATCAATTAAATGAAATATTTATTTTTAACGTCCCACAATTATGATCTGAGGCTAACGGGGAAGGAGATGATGTGAAATGAATGAAATGGTGGAAAGAAGAAAGTGGGAAGAAACGGGAATATAGCGAGAAAACCTACGTAAACAAAAAAGTTCCCTTGTCGCCAACTGGGATCAAACCAGGGACCCCATACACCAAAGATGAACGCTCTACCACTTAGCCATTGTGGCCCCAGTTCAAGACCGGAATAACTTGTATTAAATAAGAAAGTACGAACGTTCTGAAAATGACGTATCTTCAAATGTATAGCACTGTATAGTTGAACAAGACATTTTAAATTGCTCTTCAGTAAAATTATAAAATTCAAGATACGCACTTCACAGATGATTTATCTTCCGACCGGGAGACAACAGATTTCAGAAACTACTTGACCAATCATTGCCAAAATGTCAGAATATAGAGTGTCAAAACTTAGGAATCGAATTCATGTTTTAGAGCCGATATTCAAAGCGGAAGTGGTAGAAATGAACCACTTCCGGTTCTCACGCTGATCTCCATAGAGTGTAATCCTTAATAGATATCAAAAAGCAGCTTTCTGTAATGAAATAAGCGTATCTAGAGTGTATTCGATCTTCAATACAATCTCTCTACTAGATCCGGATGTTGTACTATCACTTCCGGTTTTAATATTAATCGAGAAATTATCACATCATAAGACGCAACTCCTTCATTTGTTCCAGTTCCGTCGTGGTTAAGTGGTTAGCATAGACGCCTTTGGCGTGAGAGACCTAGAGTCGATCCCCGGCGGGAGTTCATGTGGTTCGTATTCCACGTTAATCTGCGTTAATCTGTGGTTCGTATTCCACGCTAAACTCAAAATCAAATCATTCATGTGATGCACATGTGCCGTTTCCAACATGTTTTAAATTCTGTATTAATACAATTGCGAGTACCATTTACGTAATTGTCAGAATTGTGTGTCTGTCGCTGTTACGAGTATGGTGTCACTGCTAGGAGAATTAAAACGATACGAGATACAGTCAGGTCCACCAGATTGGCAATGGACAACATACTTTCTGACGACATAAAGATGATTTTTTACCAAAGCTACCCTTGAGAATTTACCCTTAAACTGTAATTATGTTCAGCTTCATATGGTCTATCAATTGATATATGCAAGGGCATAAAGGAAGGGGAATGCGAGGAGAAACCGTTCTCCCAGTAAGCTGAAGTGTTTGTTCAATAGAAAGAAGGGAGCTCTTTTGTGACTAACTGATCAGCGTACGCGCCTTTGACGTGGGAGACTTAGTACGTTCGATTCCTGGCGGAAGCTTATGTAGTTCGGATTCCACGCTAATCAGTACGTTCACGTCTCATATAGCCTCTCTGTTGTAAGGGACATTAAATTCAAACTGCAACTCAGCAGGGGGAAGGATATCAGTGGTTATTAGTAAAAAGAATGGGAAACTAGAATGGTAATCTTGATTTTGTTTTGTTTTTGTCCATTGTACATTATCGTTTTACTCTGTTGTTCGCGAAACATTATCCTAGGCTTATGTTCTCGTAACGCATCAGGATCAGACTGTATTATTAAACACCATCTCCTTAGATATGAAATTCCATTCTCACCCCTGGATATATGTGATTTCTTTAGAGGATATTACAATTAACTACAACATTTAAAGCTTAGCTGATGATCATAATTTAGGGCAAAACTCATTAATCATCTAATATACTATTATTTTGCTAGTATCGTAATGGAAACTTGATAAGGAAATCTTTCATTATTAGTTTCGTCTTAATCTGCGAATTGGTAAATGTACGGCGTTAATTTTTTAAGTTTACGAAAGAAATAGCTTTTCTTAATTTTCTTTTTCTTTTTCTTTTTTTTTAAAGAAAAAAAAATCATTAGTAACTATAAAGGGATATAACCTAACGGCTTTCTTTAGCTCAGAAAAGACTTACAAATTGAATGAGTGACATGAAATAGGAGCACATTCCAAAGATCTCTACTTTCCGACTCTGTGTGGAGAAATGAACACATTCCAGGAAATATGTTTCATTTTCAACTCATACGTTTAATCGGTATACAGGACCTAAAATCCAGGAATATGTTCCTTGTTCTTCTCAAGACGTATAAGTACCTATCGAAAACAAAGTAGCTATCTCAATTTAGTTTGTCAACTTTGTAGAATATGTATCGTTTTCAACCCACTCATTCTATTTACCATGTCTCTTATCATTGTAGTGACCATCAATGACAATGTGTGCAATCAATGACCAAAAGTAGTTTCTAAAAATAGCCAAAGAATGTTCAAACACTAACTTATTTTTTGCAGTGTAGAATCAAAGAGACATTGGATGTATTCGTAAACGGATGTATTCGTATTTCCTGTCATGTTGCTTCTATGCGAATCAACAAGATATTGATATTCTTTTCTGCAGGAAAATGAGGGACACGATAACAATCAACCACGTCTTACACACGTTCGAAGGGCAATATATCAGGAGGTCGTGCAAGCCAGAAACGCAGCTATGTAACCTATCTCGGCGAAAGCTTGCCAATTCAGGATTGCATGCTGCTGGGCATACTGCTGTGAAATATTGAGGAAGTATGACATGCAATATCGGCAGCCGAAATTATGTTTTCAACTCTATGGCTTCTCCCACACCATTATACCAACCATTCGATCATTATTATGACTATTCAAAAGCATACTAGTATATTTCACTCACTATGATTGTGACTAACACACATCTGCCCATAAAAGTACGACAACTTAAACCGTCACTATTTCAAATACACTACTCTACTGTAAACAGCAAGCTAGCGATGCGTTCACCCACGTTTAGAAGAGTGGGATATTTCTGGTTATGGACCAAAAGACAGCAAAACAAAGGTATACATGCTACCAGTCTAGCACTCAACAGACACTATCGAGCTATCGACAAAGCAAGTTCACATTATTTACCATTCTCTGGAGTTAAGCTAAGGTTGTACTGCACACTACGACTATGTGATAGAGATGTATATATTTTCGTAGTGTGCTCATATTAGGGTATGCTGTTGGAGCAATACTTCTACACACACACCTCATTATTGTGGTGTAATGCACCATTCCCACACCAATTTGCGGCACGAGAAGCTGCCTTCCGGTAGACCAACCACGCTGTCCTGTTACAACGCAATTGTCTTTCTGTATAGTGCCTTTTGACCTCTACTTTGGCAGTAGTGTTCTGGGAATAAGGTTATCTCCCTGTGAACACTGGATTATATCTTTTTATTTGAGTAACCCTGCACAACATAAACAAAATATTTCTTGCACTGAATTTCAACAAATTCCTTACTTTAACCGGAGCTGATAGTTAATGTTAACTTTAGCCATGTAAACCCCGGATTTACTAATATCCATGCTTTATCCGTAGCATGAACATTTTAAGAAATAAATAAAATTACAATTATCACATGCACAGAATAATATAGAAGACTGTATATTGTGCCACATGTAGCTGGGATTTCAATATTATGACCCCTGCAGTTAAACCAATGAAGCCATTTGTACACAATTACTCTATGAAAAAAAGCTTCAGAAAAATTACTTTTAAAATTGTATTTGCATGAGCAGTGGAGATTGAAACGACCAAGTGTGGACGCTCAATTAGCCTACTTCTGTAGTAGTCCATCTCTTGGTGTGTTCCGTTGGTTATGTTTGTGGTTCAGACGGTTTAGCAAACCAAAATAAAATTCTCATGGGAATTTGAAGGTGGGAGGGATAGATAATGTTGGGAAAGGTGGGATGTGGATTGCCCCCTGGGGACGGTAATGAGCCAATATGACTAGGTTAATCCAGATTCATTATCATGTACAGGAGTTCTTCATTTCACAGTTACGGCTTGTTCACGATATTTTTTTTTTCATCGTGGAGGGACGAATCAATCGAAAGGAGGTGGAGGGAGAGATGATAATGTTAAGTGGATCATCTGCGCATGATCTGTGAATGTAATGTAATTTTCGTTGGTAGTCTCTACAAACACACACACACATATATAGACATATACGTACGGAATTACAGTAGCGCATGCACATACAGTATTTACATGGTTCAATTTCTAATTTTGGCAGTTGATACTGTAACCCTAAGGGAAAAATTCAACATTGCAATAATAGAACTAAAGTTGCCAGAGGAATTCCGTTTTGGAAGGTTACCTTTCATTATGAAACTGAATCAAAATATCCTATTTTCATATATATATATATATATATATATATATATATATATATATATATATATATATATATATATATATATATATATATATATAGGGTGTTTAATAAATGTGCCACAATATTTTGGGAACAGATTCCTGACTTCAAAATAAGAAAAAAAGTTCATATGGATCTGTGCTCAAAGTGAATAGTTTCGGAGTTATAGGGTGCTGAAAACGTGAAATAAGTGAACGGTAAAAGACCATAGCTCCATCGTCGTATGGTCAAGACCACTGAGGAACTGATATGTGAACTATTCAAATATTCATGTTTAACAATGCTCCACTACTTGCAATCCAATTTTTAAAGAGGTAGGTGGAGATTGATCAAGTACTCCTTAACAGTCTCTCTAAAGTGATTATGCAAGTACCGGAGGTTCTGAAAAATGGATATTTGGATAGTGTGATATTTCAGTTCTATATGTTAAGAGAAAAGACAATAACATCACACTTTTTATTCAGTGTTGCAATCTAAGAGCGCTATGGTGACATAAACATCCATATTTCCGTCTCCTCTATAATAGTAATAACCCAGTTGAGACGAACGGAAAAATAGACATTCAAAGTACTCTAGCGATAAAACTATGATCATGAGATCACGAATTTCGAGTGAATAGGAACAAAGATACAATGGATTGAAAATGTGAGCTTTTTCAAAAACATTTATTTCGAAAAATTACTTAGAAAAACAATTCATCGAATTACATAGACGGCTTTCAATCTATATGCAGATCATAATCTCGTTTAGAGCAATTCGATAACTCGACTCATCGTAGAGATATGGTAAATGATGGTAAAGTTTGCAATACTGCCTACTATTATATAATTTCGATAACGTGTTGTGATTACACCTGCGAAAAAAGATTGTTGTATTCTTATAGAAACAAAGTATATCAAAAATTGTTTTTAAAAAATCCTTCTAATACGCCATGTTATATGCTATATCGAATTTAACCTTCTTTTTCATTATTTCCGGAACAGTTTGAAATATCTAACTGCTGTAAACAGCATTATAGTATTTATAACTATAGAAAACAATTTACGGAATTAGATAAGCGCTTATTAGAAACAAAGTTCTTTGAAAAAATCATTTTAAAAAAATCCTTATAACTTCCTTCTACTAGTTCGAAAAACGTCATATTATGATCGGTAGTATTCGACACTAAAGTACATCAGATATGCATTACTCCGTCCGTGTCAATTGCGTTAGTATTGTTGAAGAAATACCATTGACAACACCTTACACAAAGATCTTATCGATATTCCTATTCAATAAAATAGGAGTACCACAAGGTAGTACTCTATCACCCTTTTCCTTTCTGCCAAATTAATTGTTTAACAAATTATGTATGATAATTATTCTTTTTTATTTCTAATTTATCTTATTCTTTTTAACTATAGGCCCAAAACTATATCAGGTCAGATTTAAGAAAAATAAACAATTATACCCAACGATATCCATAAAAAAATATTGAATGAGTAAGATAACGGACAGAGTAGGATAAAGTTTCTATGGACAGAGAGAAAGAGTAGTACCTATGTATGTAAATAATAGAAAATGTGCGGGTAGGAAAAGAAGAAGAAGAAGAAATGCGCATATACTGAATAGAAAAAGGTTTTTTTAAAAAACAAACATTCAAGAAAAGTAAGAGAAAAAGGTAAGTATAGAAAAAAAGGCAATAGTATAAAAGTAGGACAATAAACAGTAGCAAAAGTAGAAATAGGCCCCCTCTTTGGAAAAGTAGATGGATATATTTGCCATCACTGACTCTCTTTCATGTTTCCGCTTCGTATCATCATGATCTTCTTTACGTTATATATATATATATATATATATATATATATATATATATATATATATATATGAAAGATAGATCGATTTATTCAGACAGGCATGGGTCACAAACATAAAAAAGAAGATACACTAAGTTTTCTTAAACTTCCACGTTTGATTCTTGTCATCTTCAATTTTTTTTAAAGAAACTTCCATTTTCGTGTCAGGCGTAGAAAAAAAGAGAAAAAGGAGAGATGAGGAGGCTATGAATGAAAAAAATAGTTTTCTTTCCTTTTTCTTTTGTCGTTTCGAATAGGAAACAAGTAAACCAGAAAGAAAGAAAAGTTAAAGCCAAAAAACAAAAGAAAAATGCTGTTTCTGCAAGAAAAATTCTTGCTTTCCTACTTTTTTTAAGTATCTTTGCCTAAAAGATCAGGACTTTTTTTAAAAAAACATTCTCTTAAAAACAAAAGGGAGAAGAAGAAGAAGAGAATTTTTACACTGAAAATGAAGTCTTTAAGAATTACTACGAAAGAAAGTGTCTTATTGAAGGGAATTCTTCAGAAAATCTTTTGTAGTAAGTTAGAAAAAAAAGAAAGTAAGAAAGAAAATGCGTAGAAAAGTAAAATGGAAAGATATGGTACTTTAAAGAATTCTTGATAAACAAACAAACAAACAAACGTACCTGAAAAACAATCTAAGCTTTCTTCTCTTCTGTTTATTCATTACACTAAATGACTTTTTGACGCATCTCTGTGACAGCGTTATATATGTATATCCTATTGCGTTTCTTTCCGTATCCACTTTTGCTAATGGAACATATAAATCTGGTAGAAGAAATCGATGCTATATTTCTCTATATTTACAGTTTTAACAACACTTTCTTTTATTCTTTTACTCTTCAATATACTGTGCAATCCAAAGTTTCCGATCTCTGAATTGAAATTAATAAAATTGATTCAAAAAGCATTGTATTGCACTATATACATTGCATGCAGTAAATAACTTACATTTAATATGAAATACAATACACTTCATCTATATTTTTACCAAAATGAAAAATGAGGGGTACAAGGAAAAAAGGGGTTTATTGCAATTTTGGTGAAAAAGCCGATATGGACACCAGCTGTTGGTGCTAGTTTGTACTTCTAAATGCACTACGAAAATTGTGAAAAAAGTGACTCATTGCAGAGACTCACATACACAAGAAAAACAGCTATACAAGAAAAGAAGGCGCCCATCAACATCTTCAATTGCTTCTCCTGGCAAAAATGTAAAATGTCGATTAGCTTCTTCTTTCCGTGTATCCTTTAAATGAAATCTTGAAGTTTTACGTTCCATGGATATGCCGGCTAGGCTAAAAGAAACTGTGATGATCAGAAATGGATGAGATCATGGAATGAACAAAGTGGGAAGAAACAGAGAACCTTGAGGAAACCCATGTACACGGTGTTTGTCCACCATAAAGATCACTTCGTGGATCGAACCAAGGGCCCAATACACCAGAGGTGAACCCTCTACCACTGAGCTACCATGGGGCTTTATATTTTAACCAGAAAGCCATTAATTTTCTTTACAAAATCTTACTAATAGTCTTTAATAGCTTTTAGACACACACTTATCTGATAGCATATTAACTACCACGGTTTTCAATGTTAGCCTCTAAGTTCCTGATTGCTCTTCTTACGCTGTGCCACAAATCTTGGAGCATCCTGGAATTGTTGTGGGACAAAGAGCTTCTCAGAAAACCCCGTAAGTACAAATCTTGACAAGCACAAATCAAGTCAGTTTGGGTGCCACAAAAGTTTTCCATGTCAGTCGATCGTAGAAGAATTCGCGGAGAATCTCTGTGTTTGTGTATATTTTATAACGGTTTTTTTCCTGTCCTGTTATAACAAACAATAGTATTCATCTTCTTGAAGCATAAGCACGAACTCAGTGAACTACGAATGCCAAACAAGCCTAGAAATTGCGTTTTATTGCAATATTATTTCTTGCGTAAACGTTTTATTAGTTCAAACTCCGCTGTTCCCTGGTATAAAAATACCACACAACGTTACTGAAATATATTATTATTTATATGATTTTGTTTCAAAACATGCTTCTTTCAAAATAACTTTCTGTTTTTACGCAAGATTCAGAGCGGAAGTAAGACTTCATCCTTGATTTTACATTAACTCTAGTGGATATTTTCAACGAACGCTAATACTAAATTCTCTATCTGTGTGTGTGTGTGTGCGTATGTGTATGTGTTTGTGTAGGTGTGTGTGTGTGTGTGTGTGTGTCTGTTACTTGCGAATTTTTCAATTTTGAGTCCTCCATTCGATAGAGCATCATAAACTATCTAAAAGAAGTGATGAAGTTTGTCGCATTATTCTTACCGTTCCAGAGATATTGCCCAAAAAAGTTCCGATTTCGGGAGATTTAAGGAGCCATATCTTGGGAACCGTAAGTCATAAAGACACGATATTGGTATTGATGAATACCAATATTCATTCAATACCCAGACTAGTCATTGATTCAATAATTTTTGCGTCATTATCTAATTTAATCAAATAAATTTAATATTCAGTTTCATATAAATTTCGAAAAAAAAAAAAAAATTCTGGCAATGTTCTTCGAGCATTCTCGACTAGTTTAACTTGGTTCTACTATCTAGTGGGAGTAAACGTTTCCCAAGGTTTTTCAGAAATATCTCGGACAACAACGTTTACAATTATTGTCGAAGTTTTCATTTAGTTTATTTTGAATTCAGAGTTCGAGTTCAGTGAGTTTATAATCTCACTGTATAGGTTTCTCAACTATACTCCGACCCCTTTTTCTGTCATATTTCGTACGAAACGCTTTAATACCAAGTAATATAACCATTTTCGGAAAATAAACGTTTAGTGTAGGGAACAATGGTCCCATGTTAGAGCACCCATCTCTTGTGCATGTGAGAGAAAACAATAAAACTTCCAGGAAACTAAGTTTTTTCTGTTTTTTTTTTTAAAGATAGTCCCTAATTATTTAAAGTGTTGGGGGGATAATAAAGCTCCTTAATATTGGAGTAAGTATATTTTTCTTATACCCTTATTATATCTCATAATGTGTAGAAAGATTTTAAAGAATAATATACATTACAAACCATTGAATTCCTGGTTGTTTCGGTTATTTTGTTGATGCTTCATCATCCGTAACCAAAAGATATGTATAGGTGTTCTTCACCTTAGTCATGGGTTCGACTACATATTAAGTCACATAGTTTTTCGATGTATTTGGTCTAGGAATTAATTCGTGCGGGTGGACAAGAGATGGCGCAACGAACGGAGTGTCCCACAGTTCCGTGTATCCACACATGTGTTGCAAACCCCTGTCATCGCGTATCGTTCGTAGTATAGGGCAGTGGATTAAAGCGTCAACAACACCAGTTTGTAGTTAAGTGAACATGGCGCAATTTGTGCCTGATAAAGTGTTTTTGCGGGGTGTCCTGCTGCATTACTTTAACATGCAGAAAAGTGCGACTGAAAGTCATCGTATTTTGGTGGAAGTGTATGGTGACCATGCTCTAGCTGAGCGAACGTGTCAGAAGTGGTTTGCACGGTTTAGAAGTGGTGATTTCGGCTTGGTAGACCAAGAGCGAGCTGAACAGCCAAAAAAATTTCAAGACGAAGAATTGACAGCATTGCTCGAGCAGGATTCGTGTCAAACGCAGGAACAACTTGCAGCAGCATTAGGCGTTGATCAAACAACAGTCTCCAAACGCTTGAAAGCCATGGGAATGATTCAAAAGATGTCACATGAATTGAAAGACAGAGACGTTGAAAGACGAAAAACCATTTGCGAATTGCTGCTTCAACGACAGAGCAGAAAGGGGTTTCTGCATCGAATTATTACGGGTGATGAGAAGTGGATCCATTACGAGAACCCTAAACGAAAAAAGGCCTGGGTGAAACCAGGTGAACCAGGTCCATCACAACCAAAACGAGATATTCACTGTGCAAAGGTTATGCTGTGCATATGGTGGGATATGAAAGGTGTGGTGTACTATGAGCTGCTGCAACGGGTGAAACTATGAATGGAGAACGTTATCGACGACAATTAATGCGTTTGAAGCAAGCTCTGGCCAGAACACGACCAGAATGGGAGAACAGACATGATAAACTTATTGTTCAACATGATAACGCTCGCCCACATGTCGCAAAACCGGTCAAAACCTATTTAGAAAATGTCGGATGGGAAGTTTTACCCCACCCGCCGTATTCACCAGACGTTGCTCCTTCGGACTACTACTTGTTCGATTGCATGAACAACGATTTGATTGGACAGCGGTTTACTTCTTCAGAAGATATCGAAACATGGGTCTCTGACTGGATCGCTTCCAAGGATGAGGACTTCTTTCGCCACGGAATCCGTACATTGCCTGACAGATGGGCGAAAGTGGTGGCTAGCGATGGACAATATTTTTCTTAAGGTATTTATGTATTTTGTGTTTGTACTACAGCTTCAATGTGTGCGTACCAACCGCACGAATTAATTCCTAGACCAAATAGATGAGTCAATTAGTAAGCTACATGATTTAGCACGTAGTGAACTTCAAGTTTGAAGCGCGATATAATGTTAAGGAACATATCTGATATCCATTCAACATCCATTTCAATGCTCATCATGAAGATAGTCATTCCTCTCTTTGGAGTAAATCACCGGATAGTTTTTATTCTGGTTTTAAAACAACATACTAATTAACGTGCATTCTCTGTAATTATGACGTTGAACTGAAGAGTAAAGTCCCCTTTCGTAGCAGAGAGGCTAACGTATTTGATCCCGAGTTCGATTCCCGGTGGAGACTTTTATCTCGAATAGGAAGCCTGGATGTTTAAAGAGTTGTTAACCTCCAAATAACCTAACCAAGTGTATATAGTGTATATGATCAACCAATATCGAGTACAGTCTGTGTGAGTGCACACAAAGCATTATTTCATTAAATGTACTTGTAAACCATTGTGGAAGTGAACTACTCTATGTGTAAAAGGATGCATAATCTCTTCAAATTATTATTTTAGTTTTAAAGAATTGTCAGACCCAAACCTGCAAACTAATATACAACTGCAATATTGGGGGCGCGGTGACTCAGTGGTAGAGCGTCTACCTCTGGTGCTTGGGGTCCTTGGTTCGATCCCAGCTTGAACTGTGGTGGACAAACGTCCCGTGTGGACTTTGTGGTGGACAAACACCGTGCTCGTGGGTTTTCTCGGGGTTCTCCCGTTTCCTCCCACTTTCTTCATTCCTTCATTTCTCATCTTCACCGTCTCCTTTAGCCTAACCGACATAACCATGGGACGTAAAACTTAAAGATTTCATTTAATTTTCCAACTGCAATATTATCGCAGCAAAATGGACGCTAGCAAGAAAATAAACAAGATTTCAATTTGAATGTATATAATGTATTTGTCAGTATATATATATATATATATATATATATATATATATATATATATATATATATATATATATATATATATATATATATATATATATATATATATATGTAATGTCCTCTATAACAATTGTATATGATTGATTCCAGGACTCAAAAGTGAAAACCCTTTCAGCTAATGAGGGGATCAGACTGAATGCAATTTTATTAGTCCTGTTCTGTTTGTTGCAAGATTTATTCTTCGAACAAATGCATCGGATGAAGAAACAAAACTCTGAAATTAGTTACAGCTAGATTTGCTCAATAGAGAAACTGGTTAATTGCGATGCAACTGCATTGCGTTTGCGAGCAAAGCGACCGCAGCCTCTTGCAGTATAGGGGCTCCAGTGACAGATAATTTAATCGTCAGCAGTCTTTATTCATCAGTCGAGTGATTCATCTCTGTTTTGGATCAAATTATTTTTCTATTTTTGGATGCGGTGATGAGCAGTGACCCATGGAAATTAAACATCAATTTCTCATTTTTATCTTAATAAAAATAATGCTGTAAAACCGAGAAACGAAGGGTGCATAAAAAATCTATTCAGTAGAGCAGTGGTTCTCAACCTAATTTCTATCATGACCCCCTTTTATCACATCCTCTTGCCAGCGACACCCTTATAATTTCTGGTTTGTAATAAGCTTGTGTGGGATTTTTAATATATCTATTTCGAAGCTATTACAATATCCATCTATTTTTAGAACAGTAGAATCCATTCCTTTCTATAGTGGATACAGTAACTTCCCTAAATCGAATGCATTGAAACCATATTTGGTCGTTTCATTCATATGACAAATATAGAATTCGATCCGTGATACTGTTCCAAAATGGAGGCCGTTTGAAATTTTTAAAATTTCATAGCTCCCTTAATTTTGGGTCATTTTATGAAAAAATTACAGTGATCTCTAATTTTGATTTTGAAAAGATGGACAGTTGTTTAAAAAGTTATAGAGTATTTTAGATGACTTGATAATGTGCATCTCACAAAGATTGAACCTTACATTGCTGCACTACTGAAATCACACCATGCTCAGAAAAAATGAAATCTTTAAGTTTTACTTCCCACGATTATGCCGGTTAGGCTAAAGGAGACTGTGATGATGAGAGATGAGTGAAATGGTGGAATGAAAAAGTGGGAGGAAACGGGAGAACTCTGAGAAAACCCACGAGCACAGTGTTTGTACAGCACAAAGTCCACACGGCGCGAGCTGGGATCGAACCAGAGACCACAAGCACCGGGATGAACGCTTTACCACTAATCCACCGCGCCCATTACACCATGCTCAGGTATCTCATTGGCTTTCAATTTTAATTTTAGCAAATTTGTTGCATTTGTATTTTCCTAGTATTTCAATATTCAGCTCTCATTAGTTTCATATCGTACCTCTTTCATTTAAATTTAATTTTGAACAACTCTGCATCTCTTGAAAGTGTTTAGTATACGTATTTTTTTTTAACAGCATTATAAAACAATACGTCTATCAGAACAAAATTCAAAATAATATTTGAAAATATTTTCCGGTATTAGTTTTAATTATATTTATTTCTTCCGCTTATCTTCGCGACCCCCACGAAACCTTCTCGTGACCCCCTTAGGAGTCACGACCCCCAGGTTGAGAGGCCCTGCTAGAGGTTTTTAAAAATATACGATAGAACTAACATAGGGAATATAATTGCTAGTTCGAGTCAGAAATTGTATTTACTCTCATTTCAATTCGTACACCAGAGGAAAGTTGTACTTATTTCCACGTTAAAATTTTAACTATACTTTGACATGTCTTGGCATAAAGAAAAAGGTTTTCAATTATAGTTATCATATATTTATAGCAATTAACATATATGTTGTAGTTAACAGAAGTCGAGCATCTTTAGCCTGACTGTTGCTGTGACATATTACCCCTATGTATGTCAACTGTAATCAAAGTAAATAAATGAATTGGTCATCATTTTCAGTATACCACCAGACGAATGTTTCCTACTTTTCTGCACACTGATGTATCTTTAACAATTCTTTTCCATCTTATTTCGCTATGTTTCATATTTCATTCCAGTACCATGTATGAGGACATTACTTAGGTCTCTTGTTCTTTCTTGGTCCATACAATCCAGATAAGAAGCAGTATATTGTACAAATATACGGAATTCATATGTTTATTATGGAAATCTGTAAGGAGTATACGCTATCCATATACTACATAGCTACTGTCTTTTACCCGCTTATATGTTACATCATGCTGCTGCAGGATTTCTCACATCTAACAGTTTTCTGTATATTACATACGTATACGTATGTTACATACTATGTCCATCAGTGTGCAAGATTCTGACTGCCTATATAGAGTTCTTTCTTCCGTACAGAAAGTATACAGAAAGTACGGAACACTTATACAGAAAGTACAAATGTTTTTAATTATACGTTTGCTGCAATATGATACATAGGATTGTACGTTAATTCCAAAAAACTACAGGATTTACGCATGTAATCTACGTTTTTACGTATCGCACATTTGATTTTTTCTCAGTATATCGTTCGTAGTTAATTATTGATATTTTGGTAAGTGTTTCTTAATCTGCTGGATTATATTGTTTAGTTCTGAATTGTGGGTGGGTGTGGAGAACGATGGCTGAGTGGTAGAGCGCTTACCTCTGGTGCGTGTGGCCCCTGGTTCGATCCCTTGTCAACTAAGTTTGTGGTTGACAACATAGTGTCTTTGTGTTTTCTCGGGTTTCTTCTCATACCCTCATTGCACCAATTCGTCCCTCATCATTCACTTGCCTTAATCATCCCTTACTCTCATGGGCATAAACGTTGGACATTATACTGACCGATTTCATTTCATTCCATTTATGAATTTTGCATATAAATAATTAATGCAGTGTTAAGTAGCAAAGTAAAGTACAACTTCGTTTATCTGAACTAACTGGAACTTAAGGCAATCTTAGAAAATCGAAAATCCGGATAACCCGGCTAATATGGGTAATAAGCAGGCCCGTATCCACGGGAGGCTAGGGGGACGGGCCCCCCTAAACTTTGGCTGGCCCCAATAAAAGTTTCACGATAGTCTTGCAAATGAACTATAATATGGTGATGAAGTATAATATGATTTGATCAGCCCCCTAACTTCTACCGCCCCCCTAAATTTTTGGGCTGGCTACGGGCCTGGTAATAAGCAAGACAAATCTTTAAATTACCAGACTTTACGTTTATTACGATAACTTTTCACATCATTTCTTAACAGAGAATTGATCCACGGTCTTCTGTTTCAAACACATGTGACGGTCATACAGACACTTTATCATTAATAGTACAGCTGGAATTGTGTCACTCTGACGCTCCAAGTACGCCATTATGTTGTTAGCAGGTGCGCAGTATCTGCATTTGTCAACAACTGTTTTCTGAAATATTTACAAATCTGATCCGGATCATCGAGAGCCGGATAAATTAGGTATACTCTATACTTATTGCTTCTGTGACACAAAACTTCTAACAATGATATAAACAGTATATACTTCCAAAGGGACGTGCATACTGTTAGTAAATGTGTTAACATCGTGTGCCAGCTTTATGAAGAGGTTTTTAAAGAAACTTTGGGCTTGAAAAGAGGAAAATTCAAACATAGAAAAGTAAATAAATATAAAATCTAAGACCCTATTCTGTTGATTGTCACTAAAGGAAGAAATTTGTATAAAGTACTTTCACACTTTCTTCCCTCCTTTTCCGTTTTCTTCCCGCACAACCTTTCCGCAAACATCCTCCATCAAACACTTCCATTCTTCGAAATGCACCCCTTTTCTTCCTCTTCTTCTAAAAAAGAGAGGCGGAGAAAAGGAAGAATAACGCAGAGAGTCAGGATACGATATCTGCTTTTCGATATCGGCAGTCTCACCTGCTTCCTGCAATTCGTCAACATAGTACGATCGTTTGGTCTTCTCACACTGCGAAGCACTCGCTAGCTCCAGTATCGATTCTTTACACCAGCAATCCAATCGTTTCACACACGGAGATACAGTATTCAACGCTGCACTTTTTCTTTTTGCACCACTGAAATGTAAGGTTAAACAAGCGTTACATTGTAACCTTTTTATATTCATTTTTTTTTACTGTGTGTTTATTTTCATTAATTGAATTTTGATAAAGCTTAAAGAGAATGGCAGCATAAACAAACATAAAATCTACTAATATTTATTATTATTATTATTATTATTATTATTATTATTATTATTATTATTATTATTATTATTATTATTAGTAGTAGTAGTAGTAGTAGTAGTAGTAGTAGTAGTAGTAGTAGTAGTAGTAGTAGTAGTATAGCTAAAGAGTTGTAGATTACCACTTACTTTTTTACCAAATATCTGATAAGTTTTTAAATGAGATAATTTATACTATTTATAACTTACATAAAAATAAAATTTTACCATAGAAAACACATATTATTATATCTATCTATTAACTCGTCTTAGGTTTCGATAATATAACATTACCTTTATCAGAGACATTATTTAAATGCAATCTAAGAAAACGAAATGAAATCTTTGAGTTAATGTTATGCAGGCTGGACTAAAGGAGACGGTGATGATGAGAAATGAAGGAAATAGTGGAATGAAAAAGTGGGAGGAAACGGGAGAACCCCAAGTACACTTATGCACGCTATGTTAGTCTACCACAAAGTTCACTTTGCGCAAGCTGGGGTCAAACCAAGGACTCCATACATCAGAGATGATACCTCTACCACTGAGCCACCGCGGTCGTTAATTCATTCTACAGTTGTAGAAAATGAAAAGGAACGGCTGCAGAAATAAATACGGCTTATCTTGTTAAAGAAGTTCGATTACTTCTCTAAGACTAGGATTTCTAATTTTGCACTAAGCTTTCATCTTTGCTGTTGGCTTGTAAAGACGTTTTACATAATGGTTCTCCAAGCAATGTTTTATGCTCCATAACGCATATGTCACATTCATATTAAGGTCAGTCGCAATCTTACTTGTATTAATTAGGTATTACACATTGGATAATTGGATACCGAGTAAGTTCTGTCGCAGATACAGATGTTGACGTTTGAGATGAGTGAAGAAAATAAATAGAAGATAACTTGTTAGAGAATGTTTCCTCCTGTAGTCTGCATGAGCCAGAATTTTTAGCACGAGCCCGACACTAATCCGAAATATGTTTTAACATTTAGACCCGATCCCAGCCCAAACTCGCGGGATTACCAAAGGAGCACGAAATAAGCCCGAATTACAAAAACTTAATTAATGCAAAATTGATTTTTATTGATAGCAATTAGAGGTTTAATTTTGCAGTTGTGCTTTTGGAAGTGTGTGCAGTTCTCCAGAAAGAACGGTGCAATATATATCGTTGTACAGTATATTAACAAAGTCAGGCCCAAAATGACCCGAAAAATATGGTTGTATATTTAAAAATCTACAGCCCAAGCCCGGCCCTGGCCCGAAGTTATATATGCTTTGTATACATAAGCTCAGTCCGAGCCCGTGCAGACCTCTAGCCTCCTGATCCCGGACGCTACAGGTTACATGTATAAGTTAAAGTTGGTCAAACCATGTTTTATAAGTTTAAGCTGATCACAAATATTAGTTAAAGGGAAAAGAAATAATGCTAGGCATTCATAAGGGTCTGCTAAATGACTGCTACTACAAACGATTGTCCAGGAAATTTCAAAACAGCACGGATTCCTTCAAGAACAACACATGTTCGTAAGTCAATGTTTGTAAGTCATACACAATGAAACCCACAAGGCGATTATTGCGACCGATAATGGCTAAATATGTGAGGCATTGGAAGAAACCATGTCAATGTCAGGGAAGAAACCATTCACCAACAACTTCAGAAACTCTGTAAAGCAGAACGAACAAAATGGAAAACGTTCCTACAGATCAGAAAGTGAGACGAGTAAAGGTTTCTATTTCTTTATTTCCTGGCCAAGGGAATAGCCTAATCTTTTTCTGTACAGGTGGCTCACTGGTAGAGCGCTTACCTCTGGTGCACAGAGTCCCTGGTTCGATTCCCGCTTCAATTCTCGGATTGACAACATCGTGTTCGTGGGTTTTCTCGGGGTATTCCCATTTCCCCCACATTCTCATTCCACTGTCTCCCTTACGCTAAAGACCATAATTGTGGCACGTTAAACCAATAAATTTAATTCTATTGCTGTACAGATCGCTGACGTGCTTTGAGAAATGAATTCTTTATAATACTCTGCTACACTGTTCCCCGTAGTGGCAAATGAACCTACTAGTTAATAACCAAAGCTACTACTACATCAGCAGAAAAGTTATGTTTTGTGTTTGGCAAATTGCACTTTAAGCATTGTGCATAGCGAACTGTTCCCACTTGATAGATGACCGTGGCAAACTAGTATTTTGCACATTAAAAATTGAAAACGATGGAACTAGTGCTTGTGAATCTCGGAGCTGTTGCTCTGCTTCAAGATAATGCGATGGCACATTTCACTAAGGATGTCCGTAACACCATTATCCTACTTGGTTGATGATATACTTAAGATATTCCCAGGCTATCGCTGTCACACCACTATTTGTTGTATTAATCAAACAGTCGTTACGGAGATTACGCTTCCCTTGAACCCTCGACGACATAACTCATGCACTGGTTGTTGTTTTTTTCTTTCTTTTCTCGTTCGCGTTGCAATTAGTACTATCACAATAAAATTGCTGGACTACCCGAATGTTGATAACAGCCTTTGGCTATTAATGGGACTATTTCTGGTTTTACTGGCACACCATACTTCATTTTATCATTTTGACTATATTTTTTGTATGGTCAAAATCAGACCAAATTTTGGGGGGGGGGGTGCATAATAACTTACGTCTATAGAATTCTTTGTTGTGTGACATTTCAAACAATCTGATTGTTAGTCCTTTTTGACGTCACATACTTACTTAATGCATAAGTTTGAACAATATGTAAGAATTTATGGTCCTGAACAATATGTAAGAGACCATTTTCCTTATCCACACAGTACAACACGCAAAAGTAAAATTTATATTGTCATTTATCTTAAGTTTTGGGTATGTTCTGTTCCGAATTGTACAACACGTTTCCCGCCATACTTTTTTTTTATCTAATCGGTAATTTGCTTCTGATCTTTATTTCCAAATAGACCTAGATATTTAAAAGTATTTATTCTTCCATTTTCATTCCTATTGATCTCAATGCTCTCGTTCATTTACCAAAAAGTATTTCGAGTTGTCATAGTGCAATTTATCTAATCTATATCAACTACAAATTGGTTTACCTGCTGTCCAGAAAATATTCTTATTTTCTCACGTAGGGACAGGGGGCACGGTGGCTCAGTGGCTCAGTGGTAGAGCATTTGACTTTGTTTCGATTCCCGGTCAAATAAGTTTGTGGTGTACAACATCGTGTCTGTGGGTTCTCCCGTTTCCTTCTACATTCTCATTCCACAAATTCTTCCATCATCATTCACTTGCTTTAGTCAACCTAAAGAGCATATGCGTAGGACGTTAAACGGAAAGATTTTACTTCATTTCAGTTTCTCACGTTGGACTCGTATATCTCCTCCAATTTTAATATTTGCTTAATTGAGAGCCAGATTAACTTTATATCATAGAAATTTTATTATTTTAATTTCAAATCTATTGTAATAAGTATAATAGTAAAAAGGGGCCCGGGGTGGCTCAGTGGTAGAGCCTTCGTCTCTTGTGCTTGGGGTCCCGTGTTCGATTCCAGCCCCCGCCAAGTGAACTTTGTGGTAGACAAACACCGTGTGCGTGGGGTTTCCTCGGGGTTCTCCCGTTTCCTCCCACTTTCTTCATTCCACCATTTCACTCATTCCTCATCAACACCGTCTCGTTTAGCCTCACCAGCATAAACGTGGGACGTAAAACTCGAAGATTTCGTTTCATTTATAATAGTAAAATATAACGGTGAACAAAGTCCCCAGAGTCAAACCTTGCGGAACACAATTTCCGATATTAAAAATTATTGACGTGAAAGATAGGAACGCGAACGAGAGAAATTCACGTTTTTTTTTTTTTTTTTTTTTTTTTTTTTTTTTTACATGCAATTAATATAAAGGAAGGCTATTATAATGGTACAACTGGTGTCATAATTGTTGAGAAATGTATTTCGATGTGTGTGTATGTGTATATGTCCGTACTAAGGAGGAGAAAAGTAATTACATTTTAAAATAATGCTTGTTGAATAGATTACATTTTAACCTAATTAGAGCAGTGTTGCAATTTTTTTTAACGCTTTATTTTCAACACACTAGTTTTTGATACGTTTTTATTCATTTAGTTCAGCCACAGGCCCCAGAAAGAGAGAGAAAAAAGTTTTGTAATTAAGTGTATGTGTTTCATAGGGCCCATGTGACCCCTTTTTCCATTATTGTAAATCTTGCTTTTGAACTTTGCTATTATTGGTCTGGTTTGTAATACATCACTGGAATATTTTTTTTTGTCTTGTTCATTCTAGTTCTATTTGGTTTTTCAAAAAATTATTTTTGTCTGAGTATATATGGATTCATTTTTTTTTATTTTTCTAATTTTTAATCTCTCTTTCTCTCTCTTGCTTTTGATTTCTGTCGTTTAGTAGTATGAGTTTTGTACCTCTCTCTCTCTCTCTCTCTCCCTCCCTGTTCGTTGATTTTCAATTTAACTACAAAAATGATGGTAATTTCAACTAACCACCCGTAACAGTCATTAAGACTAATCATGCCAATGATGGTTTTGTTTTTTGCCTCTTTTTTGTTCATAAAAAAATGCCTGAGGCTAGATACGGTGCATAAGAGCAGTGGGGAAGGAAAATGGTTCGAGCAAATAACACACTAGGTTGTTCTGTCAACTTTTTTTTCATCCTCTTTCAGAAAGATTTAGTGAATGAATCACTTCTCATATTTGTTATTGCTGCGTTTTTTTAACGTAACGTGAGCCAGTCCATATACATTTTACCTCCTCTAATTTTCACTAGTTGGAGACACGTTTTCTAAATTTACGTTCATTACTAGCTTACATAGACGTGAGTACAATCCATTTCATCTGTCTGTTCACATTAGCTATATTTACATTTATTTTAACCCGTGTATACCAAATGTGTGTATACATGCAGAGTGACAGTCATTATATCGAGATGGAATTGTGTAATCACACAAAACGTCTTTTCAAATTAGCTTAATTATATTTTCATTGCTGTAACAAGATAAAAGCAATGTCTACCAGTTGCGTTCAATAAGAACAAATCTACAAGTTGTATTGGTGAATTTTCGCATTAAACAAATAATGGTAATTTTAGAGTTATGCTCTGCAATCGTACATAAATCACAAATTGCGTCCGAATGTCAAAAAAAGTTATGAGAATATAATACTCTGTAGACACACTTTAATTGGGTTTGTTCCTCGCAAACCAATGTGAGCTCTTTAATTTAATACTGCAATACTACTACTACTACTACTACTACTACTACTACTACTACTACTACTAATAATAATAATAATAATAATAATAATAATAATAATAATAATAATAATAATAATAATAATAATAATAGGGCTATATTTATTTATTTGTACTTTACACCCAAATGCAATTACAAAGTATAAAGTTTATACATCACTATTAAAGGATATACAACCAAACTCCAAATATGGAACTAGCATTAGTAACACGAAATAGTACTATAAATCTTTTTTCTCTTTACATATGCTGTACAAAAATATTCTACAATTTATCATTTAGTAATTGAAAACATTTTCGCTTAAAGGTCTTGAATTCATACTGAAATAAATCCAATCCCATAGACTCAATTTTGTTACTTGCATCACATAATTTACACAGTGGTGAATTCCTGTCCACATTTATTCTGTTTTCAGGCATATAAAAAACATGTCTACCTCTCAGATTTTGCCGAGGACAATAAAATGGTAATCTACTTAATAAGAATACGTTATCTTCCTTGTTATCGATTATTTTTTAAGATATAGTACTCGCTGTATAAATCTCCTATTTTCAAGTGACAATAATTTGAATTTTTTTAAAAGTTCATCATAAGGAATATAACGAGTTTGAATACCATATATTTTATACGCAGTATATCTCAATAACTTATTCTGAACTTTCTCTATTTGCTGTTTTCTACACTGATAAAATGGATCCCAAACAATAGATGCATATTCTAGTTTGGATCGAACAAATGCATTATACAACGATAAAATAGTCCCTTGATTTTTAAAATAACGACTTGACCTCTTAATAAAACCCAGCATTTTAAAAGCTTGGTTAGTTATTATATTTATATGATGTTTAAATTTCAAATTAATATCAAATCAAACATCTAAATCTCTTATAATTTCCTTTCTTTCTAACGTCTAATTTCCAATAGTATATTCAAATATTGTGCGTTTTTTATTAAGAATAAAAGTCATTACATAACATTTTGAAATATTCAACTAAAATTTATTTCTCCAACACCACTCATTAAGCCTATTAACATCTGTTTGTAATTTAATACAATCCCTTTCCGTGTGGATTTCTTTGTATAATTTGGTATCATCTGCAAATATTAAGCATGAACTATATTGAAACATTTTGGGTAGATCTTTATCATAATAAGAAAGAGTAAATGACCCAAATTTGATTCTTGAGGAACCCCATAATGCACTGTGAATTCCTTGGATTTAATATTATTAAAAATAACATATTGAATTATTTCATTCAAATATGAATGAAACAATTTGACCAGTTCATTTTAGCAATATTTTCCGTTCTCTTTCACCTTCGACACAGAATATATCTGAATTCGATATCTTCCACCCAATATCTTGTATGGGAATCTGAAAGGGCAGACTCATTGCTTTGCTTGGCTCAGTGGTAGAGCGTTCACCTGGTGCATGGGGTCTTTGGTTTGATCCAAACTCGCGCCAAGTGAGCTTTGTTGTGGACAAACACCATATGCGTGGGTTTTCTCGAGTTTCTCCAGATTCCTCCCACTTTCATCATTCTATCACTTCATTCATTTCTCATCATCACCGTCTTCTTTAGCCTAGCCGGCATAACAGTGGGACGTAATACTTAGATTTCATTTCATTTTTTCATCGCTTTGTCTTCCATTCTAGGTCAAATACCTAAAAAAACCCTCTTGAACGTCAGTTTAATTATTTTATATTATATGAAAAGGACCCCCAATTGAATGTCGCTAACCTTAAGGGATTTCTAGATATAAACATAATGGTAACCTTATTCCTTAGTGTTTGCACCTCTTTTGTTCTCTTCTAGGACTAATATCAAACATGTAAGTTTCGTTTCAGTGTATGAAACTACAGTAGACTTACGAACTATGCGAATTTAATACTCGAACCTAAAGTAGTATATCTGTGATTACTGGTTCCAATGGATTAATAAGATCAAAGATAGAATCTCCTCGGATAAAGACTCTATACTGAAAGGCCATTACTCGCTATCCCTTACCCTTTTTGTTCTATGGTGATAAACGTTGAAACCGGTAATCGTTAATTGAAACAATTTCTGGTTTGAATAGAGAGTAAAGAAATGAGATAGAAGCTACACTTGGGAAGTTGGACCAATTGCAAAACACCGCATCTCAATATCTTTTACAGGTTTTGTTCTATGGAAACCAGTATTGATACCGGAAGTAGAAGTAAATTTCAATCACTACCGCTTTCGGTAAAGTTTTGCTGGCGGTGTTGGTTTGTTCTCATAAGATTCTGAATCGATTGCAGTAAACAACTTGTCGCTATTCCATTGCGAGAAAAATGAAGTGAAATTTTTGAGTTTTTTCTCCCATGGTTATACCAGCTAGGCTAAACGAGGTAGTGATGATGAGAAATGAACGAAATTGTGGAATGAAGAAAATGAGAGGAAACGGGAGAACCCTGAGGTAACCCTCGCAAACCGTGTTTGTCCACTACAAAGCTTACTTAGCGCGAGCTGAGACCGAACCAGGAACCGCATGCTTCAGAGATGAACGCTCTACCACTGAGCCACCGCGGCTCCTACTACTCCATTACGATTATTGTGCTATGTCGGTAAATGTTAAAACCGAGATAGGTTAATTTGATCCACTTCATTTTTAAATAGGGTTCTCCAAGAACACAGGAATATTCTTGGGAAGCTGAATCGATTGCAAAGAAAAGCATCTCGATATTTCTTACGTTTTTCTCTAATTAAATGAGAAACTAAACCAGTAGTAGTTGTATATCTACTTCACGCTTTGGTAGAGTATTGCAAGTTGTGGTTGTCTGATATCACTCACTCGCTGAATCAATTGGTGAAAACTTTCTTGTGGATATCTATTATCATTACTCTTTTAGAATGATCAGTGTGAATAACTCGGTGCCGTTAGTGCCATCTTAAACGTTTTATAAATAATTGAATTAGTACAATATTGCTGAGAGGCAGTCAACATTAGTTTATCCTTATGAATGCGGCAGCCGTCATCTTAGAAGACAACATTGAGAATGATATACATCCTAGGGATCTAGATCAAAGTACTGCGTGGCACCTTTATACAGGATGATCTCAGCAAGTACCCATCTATAACACAGATACCTCATCTTTAAACCGGTCTGTAATTTTTGAGCTCGGCAGCTGTCCTTGCCCAAAGGTAATGGGATATATCCACTAGCACAATGAACCGAAATCTCTCTAACTTTTATACCTATTGGTGGAGGAGAAATTCCCTAGCGAGAAGAGATCTACTGATATTTCCAATATCGGCACCGGAACAATAAAGGAAGACCACTTCCTTCTTTTGATGGCAGGGCGAGCTGCGACACGGTAAGCTACCGAATCTCACGTTATGACTTCAATCTGTGATGGGAGTCTAATTCATGATCTGCGGATCTCCTGTAAAACAGGAAGAGACTACAATCCCAACCCTGTGTATCTTGAATTTCGGCTGAGGTATCACATTCACTATATATTTCTATGGTACATGAAATTTATCCGTTTGAGTGTGGGAGAAAGCTTTTCTTCTTCAGCAGGATTTCGCGTACTTAAACCTGTCTGCGTAGAAGCGAAATATCTTTATGATCATTGGCATATATATCATTGGCATGGACTCTAATTTTTACTTTTATTTGATAACAATAATTCATATCAAATAATAATATGTTATCTATCATATTGTAAATGTATATTATTATTTCGATTCCATGATCTACGAGAAGTCTTGATAGCTGTTTGAAATAGAACACACTGTAGGCAGCCAAATACAGAAGAACAAAGAAGCCTTTCTTTTCAAAAATTCTTTAGTATTTGTGTAACTTATTTGAATAACAAGTGACAGCCGATTTTCTCTTTTTGATGTTCGCTATAATCCTCTTCATTTTCTTGATAATTACTAAACACAGGAAGCGCCCATTGTTGATTTAGATTTATATATTCTGGGTATTTGGGACAAGATATTAGATGTAAATAGACATCATCCGAGGTGATAGGACTACTGAGGGACTATTCCTGTCCCCATCAAGTTGAATGTCTCATTATTTTAATGAGAGAAGCCTAGTAAGCCAATCAGAAGTGACTTTGGAGTCTTAGTTGAGTAGGCAACCGTCAGAACAAGGCAATTCCTAGAACCAAATATAAACCCACTTCTCACAATGAATGGAGTATAATATCGAGTCAACCACTGTCCATTCTATAGTTCTCCATCTGTCATTCATCTTCCTTTATGTTCTACCTTCACAGTCTGCCATGTTACTGTGAAGTCTTGTGTTATATTTATCACTACGCCTTCAATCTACTACTTTCAGCCTCTTTGAAATCCTAGTGTTCGAGGAACATTCCTCTCGTACATATGGGTAGCTTTATCTTAAGAGCTACATAAATCTGGCATCCCTCCCTTTGTATAATATTTTTATGATGAATTTGCTTTACGTCCTTATTCGTCACAAAGGTAGAAGCTCGGAAACGACAATGGGAATTAGATTCGAACCACTACTCTAGTGTATACTTGAGGCATTATCCTTACAACTTATCAACCTACAAACAAGCGTCCTTACTCTAGCCTAAAATTAGTGAGAGGCTTTAATATGAAATTCAAGACAATCGGAGAATTATAATCCTATTTATATCATAGTTGTTAGCAATAGTATTACCATTTCATTCATGATAATTAAATTATTTTATTGTGCGTGATTCATAAAGGCATAATAACAGACAGATATGATTGTAAAAGTCTCTCCTTTCATGACTGGTCTGTATTCAAAAAGGTGCTCCTATATCCTTTTTTCAATATGTCCATATAAGAACATAACCAAATAAAAATGAATGCGGTAATTTTGGATCGGATCGTAGTGCGCAATCGCTTTATTGTAAGCGGATTTCGCTTGTTGATTTCTTTGGCCTTTTTTACTGTACATTGTTTGAATTATGACTCGCGTCATCGCAAAGGAAAATACATGGAGGATGAAATTCATAGGCATCATATAACGCAATGTACAGATATAAAAAGAAAGAAGAAAAAATAATGAACGGTTCAACCTCAAAGGAATATCATAACATCTACAAATCTTTTGATGTTTGTTGCGAGGAGAGAACCTGTTGGTCAAGCCTGCGGACGTGAAATCGATATTCTCACACTACTCGTGTGTCCTCGGTATATGTGGACGTGGATAGATGTATTTGTATGTGAATATATGTGTATGTGTATGTGTGTGTGTGTGTGTGTGTGTGTGTGTGTGTGTGTGTGTGTGTGTGTGTGTGTGTGTGTGTGTGTGTGAGGAATGTGGCATGTCTGCGTCAATGGACTCTCTCTCTCTCCGCCAGACTGAACTCGATTTTTGTACCTGATCCAGATTTTCTGGTAAATGTGTGGTTCAATACATAATCTGTCACTGAATTGCCCAAAAGAAAATTACCTCCCGGCATTTTTATATAACGTACGCTGTAGAGGAATGACCAGGATAAATGATTCGATGGTGGAAAAAACGAGTTGTCAGCAATATGAAGAGAGAATCCTGAATCAAATTAAGTTCTTATCAATATGTTCCATGGTCAAAATAAAGCCAGAACATATACTATATAGTGTATGAATATTACATCGTATTTTATTTTTTTAATTTATTGATATGATAGCACATTTATAGAATTTAGTAAGAAGATTGCGTTAAACGCGTTTGTTAAAATTGTTTGTTTTAAAGCAGATTAATACCCTTTTGAGTACCAATATAAATATATAATGTTAATATATGTATTGCATTGAATTTGAAGTAACATGTGTACAAATAAGGCCAGCGGCAATAGAATACTCATTTTAAAAGGTATTATCGGTTATGAACCTCCGAATAATTGTAATATTTTACAGATGTTCACGGCTTTTCTTGAATTCAGTGCAAACTCTCTTGCTAACTGAGAAGATTTCGGCACTTTACGTCATAGGGGATTAGTTGAAATCCTATTAATAATATACAAAATATCATATCTATCTTTAAAAGCTATGTTACAGTACACCACAGGTTCCATTGTTGGTAACACATAAAATTTCCTCTCCAAATCAAAGAATATTACAGTACAATACATATATTTAATATTATACAGGTACTCAGTGTGGACTCTGGTTCTAATAACGCATAAAAGTTTATGTTTAACTCGAAATATTTTGTTACGCTACATCACATGTGTTAGGTGTAAGCCCTCCGAGAAGTACATAAGCCATTCTGTCTAACACACAAAAAATGTATTATGCTACACCACAGGTATTCACTATTACCTAAGTGCTCAGTGCATGTTCTTTTGAAAGCACACAAATCATTCTGGTGCTTATATATTCTGGAGTTATACGATATGTATTTCTATCCATTCTTTCCTTTGTTAAAATCTTTGCTAATATTTCCCAAGATTTACTTTCGAATGCCCACATTCTTTTCATCCACCTGTGGATAATACTATGCTATTATGAATCTTCAGTTGTATTAGTCGGGACGTCAGAAGGTTTGGTTTCGACTAATTTCATGCATTTGCTGTCGTTTCAATTTCTTTGCGGTCCGTAAAGAAGTAACATTATGATATAGACTGTCCGTAGATATAATGATCAGACTCGTGATAGCTGAGCATAGATTCGGTGAATTGACAGGATATACACATCAAATAAATTTGCCAATGTGAATGCACACAAACCAAATGATAAATTTTATACAAGTGATTGCACTTTGTTTTGTTTCTACCTTCCTATTGTAGCTACGGCTTTCATTTTTCTATATGGTTGATATGGCTATGTAAGAAACTTGTATTAATTTCTTTACTAACGTAGAATAACTAATAGTGTTGCCAGCGTGACCGGAAATTCAAATAATGACATTTTTTACAAATATTTCGAATTTCTTCTTCTCCTTCTTCTACGAATGGGAGCTCAGATGCACCAAACATTGATCGTTGCAATACTTGTTCTATTAGCTTTCCAACAAGGGGTCGTTCATGTCTCTGCAATAATTAGAAGAGGCAACAGGGATGAAAACGTCAAGATATGAATTCCTGGCAGACGTCTACAGGTTAAAAAAATACTTTTTTCTTCAAATTTTGATATTTTCGTGATTTGTGAAAAAAAAAAACTGACGTGATGCACAATTTTGAAAGTCATTTTTGTAATCTGCAGAAAAAATCGATTCCGATACACTTCTTCACTTGAAAACAACAAAACCTTGCATATCAGTGTAGTGAATCCAGTGGACTTCGTGTTTAGTCTCATTCGTCAATATACAAAGAGAAGCCGTATCCAGTTTCATAAGAGTGTCGCTATCTACATCATCAACGATAGGTTAGTGAGAAGGAAATATGTTCCTTGCATACACAAATTTTGCTACAGTACTTATGGACTATCAGCTTGCAAGGAAATCAAACGCGGTACTCCTGCGTAGAAGACACCTGCCATTTAGCCACGAGAGATTCTACACACAAACCACTCGAGCCAACACTCAAACCTTAAATTATTTTATTTGTAACCAATTCTTACAACAGATTGTGACTATTTTTAACATCGAATGTCCTATAGAATTCGCCACTCAAAGATAGTATTGACAAAACGTTAAGTCCAAACGAATGTGCTGAGAGATTACAATAGAAATCTACCTTTTTACGTGGAATTTATTAGTTGATTTTGGGGTTCTTGTGCTACGTCGTTTAATTCCACTTAATATCGGGAAAAGCTAACACGTAAGAACAATAATCAGATTGATTCTCGATACAAATGAGCTGGAAGCTCAGCTCGTTCACTAATTGAACCTTAAGAGCGGGGCTTGATTTCCCTTGAAAGTTGCTTCTTAGACGTCAATAGATTGGACGGAAGAAGAACCAAGAGAACGTAATTTAGAGCGGAGCAAGCGACGAGGTTCTATTCTGTGTGTACTCACCAACCACTTGAGTTGTGTAATTTGCTCCTTCTGCAACGCGGTGGAACACTGTCACGCCATAAGAAATCGGCTATTTTTATTTTGTTTGTGTTGCTTCTGCTGTTGTTTTTGTTGTTGAACGCCGCTACTGTTGCTGCTGCTGCTCTCTCTCTCTCTCTCTGTAGGCGAACAAATTAAACACTTGAATTTGTTAGCTGATGCAGGATTACGAAAAGGAACAAAAACCCAGGCAAAAGAGCTTTTTGAGTGATTTTGTCATGTCGCGAAAGAAACGATTTGCGGTATCATAAGAAACCAAGACATGAGGAAATGAGTTGTATGGCAAATTGTGATTTTCATTGAAAACGCGATGTAATATAGCATAACTAACAAGACTAAAGATGAGAAATGATTTTTTTTCTCTATGTTTACTGTAGCTTTTAGCACCGAGGCTTTATGAGACATGGACCTAATGTTTAAGATGAACTTCGAACTACAGTAATGCGTTCAATACTCTCCCACCGAGAATCGTAACTGGGATCACACACACCAAGGCGCAGTCATTCCCGCTGATCTAGTGGCTAATACGTTCCACTTCGACTCCCGGGTTCGACTTCTGATAGTAGAGCATTGACATTTTAGTGAGTTGTGAAAAATTTTTAAGTTTTACGTCCCATGGTTATGCCGGTTAGACTAAATGAGACGGTGATGATGAGTAATGAATGAAATGGTGGAATGAAGAAAGTGGGAGGAAACGGGAGAACCCCGAGAAAACCCACGCACACGGTGTTGGTCCACCACAAAGTTCACTTGGCGGTGGCTGGGATCAAACCCGGGACCCCAAGCACCAGAGGTGAACGCTCTACCACTGAGCCACCGCGGCCCCATTTGTGAGTTGTGATACTTCTGAGCCCACCTCAGATTGTAGGTCCACAGTTCATATAAATCGAACTTGAAAAAACAAAACAACATACCACACGATCATGCGCTAGCCACTGGAGCATGTAGAGCTAGAAATGAGAAACTGTTTAATACTATAGCATACTTTCATAGCAAAAAATTTAGTAGTCAAGGAAGTGCGCATATCTATGAATATATATATATATATATATATATATATATATATATATATATATATACACAGAGTGGTACGAAGGGAATATGAAGGAGGTGATGATATACATGAAATTAAGCAAAAAGAATGTCTAATGTATGTACGTGGGTCGAAAGCGGCTTCTTTTTACCGTGAAAGACGTTCAAAAATCTGTGTAGACGCTGATATAATATCTAATATTTTGTAAACGCGTAAAGATATTGCTGTCGAGTCCAAAGATTGCACAGAAAGTCGGCGTGGGTCAATGAAACTTGACCCAAGACCCACTGACCCACCACCCATCGATGCTTCAGCAAAGCAGCAAGCAATGAATATATGAAGCGAAGCAATTATTTTTAATTTCTGAATCAATAATTGTCTCTGATTTTTTCAACTAATAGCAATCATTTTCGATTATATTTTTTACAAACCCACTCACTACCAATTTTCCATGAATAGAAAGTGCTCCCCCCATAAAGAATGATTTAAAAAAAATGCTATAGGAAACATTCTTTATTTTTTAAATAGAGTTAATATACTGAATTTCGCAAAAATTCGGATCCCCACTACCCCTTAGGATATGCATTGTAATGAAAGTGATATGATAACATCCCAGTTTGGATTAAGAACTAACTATATACCAAAAGTCATTTCGTTTGACTTTGCAATTTGGCCGTGATTATCAGGCACACATAGTTACACTCTATTTTTTATATAATAATTTACATGTTTCAGTGATTCAAAAATGTATTGTTTCCAGTAGTTAGCTCGTCTAAAAACTCACAGATTGTGTGCCTCGACAGCCAAATAGTCGTTTCATTGCTATCATTACAATTACAAATACCAATATCCAAAAGTGCCTGATGTTCTTTTTTTCACTTAAATATACTCGTCTCAGGTAAGTAGACAGAAACAAATGGAAAATAACAGGAAATGGAGGCCTTGAAAGTAAAACGTAAACAAATTCACCACTGTTCAGAAGATACTGTCTACAACATAGTGAACAGAGTGGGTCGGTAGGTCAGAGTGAGTCGGTGGGTCGCAGTAGGTCGTGGTGGGTGGCAGTGGGTAACATGCTGTTGACCCACGACCCACTGACCCACTCAGAAAACTTGACCCACTGAACCACCGACTCACTGACCCACTCTACCTCTGCCGCGAACACTAAACAGCTAAGAGATCATGGGTTACAGAGCAAGTGCTACAGGAAATGGGAAAAAGGAGGACGCGAACAGGTTAACTCAAAGAAGGGCAGCAAATATAGAAGTTAAACGACGAACTACGAAGGAAAATAGACAGAGCAAGGCAAAAATTTTACGAAAGAAAATGAGAGAAGATAGAAGAATTAGAAAGAGTTGGGATATATGAGGAAATGTATGAGGAGGTGAAAGCTATGGAACTTTGTAGGAAACAAAAAATGCGATGGAGGTAGTACATAGGAATGGATAGGGAGTAAGCGAGAGAAGTGAAGCATTAACATGGGAAGGAAAAGAATATATGGATGATTTGTATGAGAATAGAAATAGACGTTGAAGTACATGAGGATGATAAAAGCTTTGATATTCGGGATGGGTTTGGAAAAGGTACATCCGAGATTGGAAATGTAAAGGCAACCGGGATAGGTAATATACCACTCGAATTCATTAAGAAGGGGCGAAACAAGCAGTGGATCTAGAAGATAAAAATTGGAGTGGGGGCAACCAGAACCCAGACCATGATAGGTATATTATGAGTTAACTATAAACTTTCAAAAATATACGAGAGCTTAAATTATTTTTGTCACTCAAAAAAAAAAAAAAAAAAAGACTGGACGGTGTATCCCCCAGCCCTAGCCTAGATCCGCCACTGGAAACAAGGGCAAGATAGAATTCTTCCGACTCTGCAAACAAATATATGAAACACGAAAGTGGACAAAACGAGTCGGACAGATCTTTGATGAGCACGTGCTCGTGTTGATGTTCGTTACGAGGCATTGTTACGTTGCTCAATGTATTAAAGCCCGTCTCGGCTGTCCTGTCCTCCGATCAATATACGGACAGGTTAAAACGTAGGTCTATTTTTCCTATAGTCTATTTCTCCTTAGTTTGGAAGTGTCATTAAACTTAAGACAAACAAAGGATAGTAATTGAACATATTTATAATAATATAAGGTATCCCTATGCCCTAATAATTTCTTATTCATTTTACACGTTTATCACTTATTCATGCAGAGAAATTTTGTTAAACTGAGTTTTTCTGAATAAATTTGAGAACATGTTTATATGAAGGTCTCATATTTAGTAAAATCAACCGTCAGGTGTTAATATTTTTATACATATATACTGTATGTGAAATTTTTAGTCTACTTTTGTACCTACTTTTTCCTCACTTAAAGTATTTTTTGTTATTATTTTTAAAGAAAGAAAAAAAAACTATAAAATATGAAGTAATCTATTTCAAGCAATTTTCCACTCTTTTTCTTGCCTTTTGATTGGCAGTTCCGAAAAGCGACCTTGCGTGCAGCGTGTGATGGACTGTTTCCGCTTTTGGAATTTCTTGTTCGCGCACGAAGCTTGGTTGGCCATTCTACTATGAAAGAACATTAAACAGAGAGGGAGAGAGAGAGAGACCGCACAGAATAAAAGAATTCTTTGGTTACTTAAGATGCATGTTTGGATTATGGTCACTGAGCAAAATCCGCTTTTTGTACTATTAAAAAAAATATATAAAAAAGCTGTGAAAGTGGGGGAGAACATTCAATAAAACATGACCCCTTGTCGTGCAGGCCAAAACTAGTTGTAAAGTTACGCCCTTTACCACGTCCTACTCCGTTTTATGACGATTATTCAGTTGAAAAAAAAAAACAAACATGATAAGACAATTTTTCCCCCTCTGCATATAGAATTCTGTGATACATTAAACGCTATGACTTAAAGTAGTTGGTTTAACAAATGAGTTTGAGCCTTATGTTAAGGCCTGTTTCTGATAACATAATGGTGTTTACATAAAAGGAAGGCGATATGAGTCCATGCTGTGAAATACTACGCAATGCAGCTAGGTTTACGATCTCAGCGTATAAAAACCCATATGAAGAGTATACGAAAAGAACGGGATGGGTCCATTTGAACAATTTGTTCGTTCTTTCTGTCGTCCAAAGCCTTTCCCTATTTCTCTCAATACACTATATTTTCCAGTGGGAATAATTTTGTTACTTTGCCTTGTTTTCATAAATTGAATTTATCCATCTGCAATTGGGTTTAAGGGTCTTCACTACAGCGAAATTAAACTACCGCTAATTTTAGAGTTTTTCTCAGTGTTGGGCAAAATCAATTGAAATCAATTGCAATTGATCAATCAATTGAAAGTAATTGCTCTGAAAATCAATTGCAATTGATTTCAATTGCAATTGATTTCAATTTGTAATTGACAATTAATTTCAATTGCAATTGAATTCAATCATAAAATTTGCAATTAAATTTTCGTCAATTGTTAATTGTTAATTGGTCACCAGGCAATTGAAACTTTTAATTGTTAATTGTCAATTGCAAAGGGTGCAATTGAAACATTCAATTGTTAATTGCAATTGACAATTAAAACTTGTAATTGTTAATTGCAATTGAAATCAGCAATTAAAACTGAAGATAAGATGATGTGTGTGTATATTGTATTGTCCACTTGTTCAAATAAGGTACTTATAAGAAATGCTGGATACCTATCATCCCTCTTCCCCCTGGGAAGAAAGCCGTGAAACTAAGTATTTTTTAAATATATTATGTTTACGGTTCTACCCCCTCGAAAGAACTCTATATGCCCGTCATGCATTACAATAGGAATGAGCACGAGCGAGTTCGAGCGAGTTTTCTTTAAAACTCGACTCGACTCGAAGCAGACATCTTTGAGTTCCACTCGAGATCTCGGCTCGAAAAATTTCCCCCAACTCGACTCGAATTCGGATCGAGTTTCCAGTCGAGTCGAGCCAATTCGAGCTAAATCCTTTGTGTAGTTCCAAGTACTACTATCTTCAAGTATCCTACATAGACAATATAATTATCAATGATACTACTACTACTACTATAACTAATTATTATTATAACACCGTGTACCTGTATAAACATGGAATATAGGCGGTTTGTATCGGAATACTAAAACTTAGTTGACTGTCGATCTCGGTAGTCAAGAAATCTTCAGGAGGCAAGGACATCGGTCACGAGGTTCTTGGTTTGAGTTCAGGAGGAGCAAGTATACGGACTCGAGCCAAAAATTGTTAGAAGTTATGGGACTCCAGCCAAACATGTTTAAAACTGCTCGACCCGGGTTTAGGGTAGTCAACGACTCAAGCGGGTAGCTCACAGCTCATTCACTTATCGAGCCGAACCGAGAAGTGAGCCGAGCCAACAGCTCATCCAACCGAGCCAGCTCGACACGATGGCTCACACGAGCCGAACCGAACCGAGCTGATTGCATACTCCAACCGAGCCGGTTCGAGCCATTGGCTCAGTTAAGCTGACTCGAACCCAGCCTATGGACTCGTTTCAACGGAGCTGGTTCGAGCAATTGGCTCCAATCGAGCCGAGTCGATAACTCGTCTTTACCGAGCCGGTTCAAGCCATTGGCTCAATTGAACCCAGTCGATGGGTAATCCCAACCAAGCCAGCTCAAGCTGTACGCTCAGTTGAACCGAGCCGGGCCGGTTGACATCACTATTCCGGTTGGGCTTCTACTTTGGCTAAAAAATTGGACCATGCAGTTCTCAGCCTTGATGGTAAGAACTACAAAAAAAATGATATGAAATCTTTAGTTTTACGTCCCACGCTTATGCCGGTTAGACTAAAGGAGACGGTGATGATGGGAAATGAATGAAATGAAGAAAGTGGGAGGAAACGGGAGAATTACGAGAAAATCCATGAACACGGTGTTTGTCCACCACAAAGTCCAAACTGCGCGAGCTGGGATCGAACCAGGGACCTCAAGCACCGGAGGTGAATGCTCTACCACTGACCCACCGCGCCCCCTAGTAAGAACTACAGTATATACTTATATTAGTGCTCATGGCGTCATTAACTTGTTCCACCACCAACGAATTTCGAGGTACTTTGTTTTGCATCTTTTGTGCGTGTTTTGTGTCGCTTTGTGCGCCTATTCCCACATTTTGTGCATCACCGGAAATGGGTCAAAATGGGCCTACAAATATGGCGAAACAAATTATTGCTCTTCCGCCACCAATGAATTTCGAGATCGCTTCCTTCATTTCGTTTTGTGCCGTTTTGTGCGTCTACTTCCGTTTTGTGCGTCATGGGAAGTGGGTTAAAATGAATCCCCAAGGTGGGAAGAAAATGACCAAGAGTTCCGCCACTATTGAATCTCGAGGTCGTTAATTTCACATCGCGTACACTTTTGTGCGTTTATTTCGACGTTTTGTGCGTCACTGGAAGACGGTCAAAACGGGCCTCAAAGGTGGGACGAAATTAACACACTGCTCCGCCACTACCGAATTTTGAGGTTCTTCCTTTCGCATCGACTAGTGAATGTTTCGTGCCCTTGTTTCCACGTTTTGTGCGTCACTGGAAGACGGTCAAAATGGGCTTCCAAGTTGGGACGAAAATGACCCACTGTTCCGCCACTATCGAATTTCGAGGTCGTTAATTTCACATCGCGTACCCTTTTGTGCGCGTATTTCGACGTTTTGTGCGTCACTGGAAGACGGTCAAAATGGGCCTCGAATGTGGGACGAAAATGACCCACTGCTCCGCTACTACCAAATTTCGTGGTCTTTCTTTCGCATCGACTAGTGAATGTTTCGTGCCGTTTCTTGCCCTTATTTCCACGTTTTGCGCGTCACCAGAAGTGTGTCAAAATGGGCCTCCAAAGTGTGACCAAAATGACCCACTGTTCCGACACTATCGAATTTCTAGGTCGTTTTTTTCGCATCGTTTAGTGCCTATTTTTTTAAAAAAAGTTTTCTGTACCTACTTCCTTGTTTTGTGCGTCACCGGAAGTGAGTTAAACAGGCCTTTAAAGTGGGAATTAAATGGCTCACTGTTCCGCCACTACCGAATTTCGGGCTTGGTTCTTTCGCATCGTTTAGTGTGTATTTTGTACCGTTCTGTTCGCCTACTTCCACATTTTGAGCATCACCAGAAATGCGTCAATATGGTCCATCAATGTGTGAGGAAATAGAGCCATTGTTCCGCCACTATCGAATTTGGAGGTCGTTTCTTTCGCATCATATAGTGCCTGCTTTGTACTTTTTTGTGCTCCTATTTCCACTTTAGTGCGACAAAGAAAATGGGTCAAAATGGCCTACAAGTATAGCGGAATAACTTAATGCTGTTCCGTCACCATCGAATGTCGAGGTCGTTTTCTTCACATTTTTCATGCATGATTTGTGTCGCTTTGTGCATCAGTGGGAGAGGGTCAAAATGGGCCTTAAAAGTGGAATGAATATGTCTTTTTCTGACATATTTGTAGGTCGTCTTTGACCCACTTTCGTTGGCCTACAAAACGTGAAAATATGCGCAGAAACGCTAAAAACATGCACTAAAAATTGCGAAAAAGTGACCTTGAAATTCGATACTGGTGGGAGAGTGGATCATTTTTCTTCCGACATTGAATGCCCATTTTGACCCACTACCATTGATTCACAAAACGTGGAAATAGGCTTACAAAACGGTAGAAAACACGCACAAGATGATGTGAAGGAAACGACCTCGAAATCGTTCCTGACGGAACAGCATTAACTTGTTCCGCCATATTTGTAGGATAACATTGACCCATTTCCGGTGACGCAGAAAACGAGGAAAAAGGCGCACAAAACGACACAAAAAATTTCCATGTAATTAAGCTAAATTTCCATTTAAGTTTGTAAGCTTAATTATATGGAAAATTTTATACATTTTTCCTTTAGTTGGTCTACTTTACGTTGATTTGGGACTTTTAAATTTTATTCAATTTTCCACTGAAAAGTATCTATAGTTCAACAAGGAAATAATTATTAATTATAATTATAATTATTATCTATATAATTCAATTCATTGTAATTTGTTCCATAACAAACATTTTACCATTTCGTACTAGCTGTTATGCCCGTTCTTCGCACGGATCAGATAAAATATCAATGTAAACAAACTGAACAAGGGTAGAACAATTAAAAAAACATTTCTAAAATTGGATATATTTTGTGTGAATATATCCAACAACGTACATGTGTTTTCATTGGGAAGGCCGATGGGGGCTGAATTTGAACGTAAACACTATCGGGGGTGTCAGTATACGTCTGAGCAGCCCCAATAAATATGGATTCGACACAAATTCTACTACTTTTACATGTCCCGGTGAACCCTACCTCAGACCCCCTTGGTTCGTATTGTGAAAAAAATCTCCTCTGGCCCCCACCAACCCTCAATCAATACCGCGAAAACTATGAATGTGACACTAACATCTGCCATTTTCTACTACTTTTTACATATGCCGGTAAAAGTCCCTATAATCCTCTGGTTCTAATTTTGAAAAAAACAATGCCTCTGGCCCACAGCCGATGGGGGCTGTATTTGGAAGTCAACGCCTGTGGAAGTATCACCATTCATCTCAGCGACAGCGAAAACTATGGATTTGACACTAACATCGGTCACTTTCCATTATTTTCACATGTCTCGCAATTCCCCTGCCCCGGTGACTCCCGGCCCGCATACAATGGTGGCTAAATTTGAAAATCATCACTAATGAAAGTATCACCATTGATCTCAGCCACCGCGAAAACTACGGATTTGACATCGGTCATTGTGGATTACTTTTACATGTCTCGTGATCCCCTTTATAATGCCCCCCTTTCTTAGCTGACGGGGGCTAAATATGAAAGTAAACGCGGTCTTGAGTTTCACCATTGAGCTCAGCGATCCCGAAAACTGTGGATTTGACATTAATATCGGTCATTTTCGATTATTTTTACATGTCTCGGAATTCCACCCTCTGGTGACCCAAGGCCCGCATACAACGGTGGATAAATTTGAAAGTCATCGCTAATGGTAGTGTCACCATTGACCTCAGTGACCGCGAAACCTATGGATTTGACACTAATATCATTCATTTTGGATTACTTTTACGTTTCGGTGGTTTGCCTGGTGTGGTTTGTATTCTAAGGGACTGATTTGGCCTTTCTGGTTTGACGATACTATAGGTGGAGAAAAGTAACTATCAATGCTTGCTGATTATACATAAATGCAAGTTATTTACCACCCCACTGCAGTATCGTAGAGATATGCTTGCATACCTGGATGAAAATGTACAAGTCAGTTGATAGGATGCAGAGGAGCAATCGAGTTCCCTGCATGCTCACTAGATCTTACGCCACTCGATTATTTCTTAGGTGAACAGTAAAAAGTTGTGTATTGTCGTATAAATTACATAACCTGAGCACATTTTGGGATGAGATTCAAATGGTGTTCTGAGAAATCCCCCCGGAGCCTTTGATGCGAAGTACGGAAGCAGACGTGGCTCATATTAAGAAATGTATCGCTGCTGAAGGCAATCGTTTTAAACTTTTATTTTAATCACCATTTACATCATTCACATTGACCACAAAACACACTTATTTTTTAGATTAGACTGTAGCCTATCGTTTGTCAGAAATTTAACTTCGTATATACGAGTAGTAAAATAAATTTTCTATGACAGTTCAATGCACATTTTCTGACGCACCTGTTACCTATATAGATGGTTGTTTTGGCATTTAAGACTTCGTTTGGAATAAGGGAAGGGAAAGATTGTGAAGGGCTAATTTGCAAGATTAAGTGAGTGAAATGGCTTTTCTAGTTTTATGTTCCACAAACATATTCTGTAGACTAAAGGAGACTGAGAAATTGAAAAACCATGAAATTAATGGTAGACCGGTGATGTGTGGAGGAAGAAGGGAAACTTCGAAAGTACCTACGGCACGGTATTGTTTACCTCTAACTCAGTATTTCACAAGTGTAATGACATAGCCTCTAATCCTTGCACAAGAGGTGAGCGCTTTACCTCTGAGCCACTTTGTCTCTCCTAATTTGTACGGTATCATCTAGATGAAATGAAAATGATATGAAATTTTCGAATTTTACATCCCATGGTTATGCCATGTGGGCTAAAAAGACGGTGATGATGAGAAATGAAGGAAGTAAGAGGAAACGAGAAAACCCATTCACATGGTGGTTGTCCATCACAAAGTCCATTTGGCACAAGCTGGGATCGAAGCAGGGACCTGACGAGATATTAAGATAGTTTTCAGTAAGTAGACAAATTGCACTTCTTATCATAATGTATATTAGGTATTTTTCAACAGAAGTTGGAAATGTAAAGTAAAAAGAAAATAGAGATTTAAATCGGGAATTTAAAATTAGAATTTATTGCTCGTGCCTGCACACTTAGTTCAAGTAATTGATTCAATTGAATTCCATGAGGTGCACGGCCCTCCTTAGAGGACTTACATGAGCAAACTCGATAAACAATATACAAGAGAAACCAAGAAAGTTGTGTCGCTCTTTGTGCAGGTCTGTGTTCAATTGGCCCTCACACTGAGAGTTGAATGCAAATGGAGATAAGGCGAAGATCAGTTGTTGGTGTAGGTATACCAAACATACTACCTGGCTGTGGCAGTTCAGTTACACCGTGAACTTGCGTAAGGACAGAGTGAACGTGAGACATCCACAGAGCGTCATAAGAGCGTGTATGCTGTACGTGTTCAAACTGGGTTCAAATGCCGCTGCAGCGCAGCGGGGCAGAAGGTACGTCAGGCCTTTGGTAAGAGTGTCGGGACTACGCGAATCGTGCAGCGGTGGTTTAACAAGTTTAAGGATGGTGATAAAACACTCGAAGAAAACACCACGTGCCGGAAGACAAACACATGTACAAAATAAAGATCTTCAGGCAGTAATTGAGGCGAGCAGTGGCCAGGTATGTGAGGAACTTGACTACAATTCAGTCTGAGTGGAGAAATCATTCATCAGTACTTGGAAGCACTACAAGTTCGGTCGATGGGTCCCACATGTTTCAACTCCGAGCCAGAAGGCAACGCGAGCAGACACCTGTCTTTCTTTGCTGTCTTGTTTGAGGAAAGAGCCATGTCTGGACAGGGTATTGGCATGTAATGAGATGTAAGAACTGAACGAAGCTCCACCATCCCGTCAGCCTGAACCATCATTGCTGTAGAAGGTCCCACTGAATGTTTAGTGGATTGCTCGCGGCATCGTGCATCGGAAACTACTACCAGCTGGTTAGAGAATCAATGCAACTGTGCACTGTCAGCAGTTGAGCCGTGTTCAAAAAAATGAAAAACGAAATGAAATCTTTAAGTTTTACGTCCCAGGGCTATGCCAGTTAGGCTAAAGGAGACAGTGATGATGAGAAACGAATGAAACGGTCGAATAAGAAAGTGGGAGGAAACGGTAGAACGCCGACTAAACACACGAGCACGGTGTTTGTCCACCACGAGCTGGGATCGAGCCAGGGACTCCGAGTACCGGAGGTGAACGCTCTACCACTGAGCCACCGAGCCCGCCAGCCGTGTTCAAGAAAAACTCGAAACTCTGGAGCCAGAACTTCTGAATTTCAAAGGGGTCCTGCTGTTACAGGACAACGCTAAGCCGCACGTGGCTAGGATGACCCGGGACACCATTCTACGCATTGGATCACTGTTGCATTCGCCATGCTCCTCGGACTTTGCACCGTCTGATTATCATCTATTCCATTCCTTGGACAATCACCTTAGAGGACGCCAGTTCAAATACCTAGTAGAGGTGCAAAATGTACTTGATACCTTCTTCGTTTCACGGCCCACAAGGTCATCGATGCTGATGGGGACTATTTTTTTTTATCTTCCAGGTACGTCTTGGGTGACATATCGATGTTCGAAAGTTGTAGGTGGAAAAAGTGACAAAACTTTTCTGGTTACCTTTATATTATTGAAAAAACTGCTCAAGGCAGCTAGCACTACGCTAGAAAATGTTTCAAAGATATCATACGAGAAGGTTTAGTATAGCTGAGTGTAAAAGTATAATAATGCGTTCTTAATGCAGATTAGTTGTTACGTTATTATCTTCATAGTGTTCTTACTTGGGACATTTTTATAGTTGAGATTTCGGAGAGAAAAGATAGTTAGTTTAGAACTATTTTCGTGACACAAAAATTAAGTATAGGATTAAATATTGTAATTTCTACGTCAAAACGAAAACATTTAAAGTAGACTGTACTGAGGCCACAGTGACTCAGCGGTAGAGCGTTTACCTTTGGTGCATGCGATTCTTGATTCTATCCCAGCTCGCGCCAAGTAAGCTTTGTGGTGAACAAACACTGTGTACGTGGGTTTTCTGGAGATTCTCCCGTCTCCTCCGACTTTCTCATTCCACCATTTCATTCATTTCTCATCATCATCGTCTTCTTTAACCTAGCCGGCATAAATACGGGACGTAAAACTTAAAGACTTCATTTCAGTAGACTGTATTGCTTAAAATCTCATCGATTTGCATTATACTTATGGCAATGTTGAAGACACTGATAGTAATGGTTATAGTTCTTCGAATGCGCAAATATCTCTTTCCTCCTCTAACTCACAAGTAATGGACATGAACCTGTCATCCGGACATCTGAATAAAACCTAGTCCATTCGATAAACATAATAAAAATATGTTCATATAAAAAAAAAAGGTGTCATAAACAAGGGAGTAAGTCCCTGGGGCTCATTAACCCTGTTAGTATAAAGAAAATCGTGGATTCGCGGGGAAATAGCTATTTCTTCAACACTGTTTATTTCAAAGCGTTGATTTTTAATTTATTCTCTTCAGCATGAAACCAGCTTTCTAGGGGCCCATAACGTATTTGAACAAGGAAAATTGGGAGAATGTCGGGAAAATTCCCTCCATAAATCCCTACTATCAACTTTGGACCCCTCTGGAGTGACCCCGGGTGAAAGCACAGAATCTAAATGTATCTAAAAAAAATACTGTAGGGAAAAAATGTGTGTATCAAGTATTTTTTGTATTGGTAGATGAATTAGATATGAGAGAAAAAAGAACTTGTATATCAATACACACTTTCTCTTCATACCTATTCTGTCTATCAAACCAATCTTTGGTACGGTCATTTCTTATCCCCTATAGTATTTTTCGTGATACATTTGGATTGTGTGCTTTTACCCGGGGCCACTCCAAAGAGATCCAAAGTTGATGGTAGGAATTTATGGAGTGAATTATCCCGATATTCTCCTAATTCTCCCTGTTCAAGTACTTTATGGGTCCCAATACATATAGCACCTCTGAAAAGCTTGTTTCATACTGAAGAGAATGAACTATAAATCATGACTTCCGAATGAACAGTGTTGATGCAAGAGCTATTTCACCACGAGTCTACGATTTTCTTTATACTAACAGGGTTCATAAGCCCCAGGGTCCTTTGTTCATGGCACCTAATATTTTGTGCATGAACATATCTTTGTTATATTTATCGAATGGACTAGGTTTGATTCGAATGTCCGGATGACAGGCGCATGTCCCTTCCTTGTCAGCAGGAAAGAGTACGAAACTAAATGATCGCATTAAAGCTATTATTATTATTATTATTATTATTATTATTATTATTATTATTATTATTATTATTATTATTATTATTATTATTATTATTATTATTATTATTCATAATAATAATAATAATAATAATAATAATAATGGAATGAGTTTAGATTTAAACAAACTTTAAATACTGTGTTACACTTATCAAATAGGAGAGAGAGAGAGAGAACAAAAATATACATCCCACACTCGACAAGCTGTTCCATTTTATAGACGCCATTATTTGTAATTTTATGTGTTTTTTTATTTCTGAAATTGGTCAACCGGGAGAGTATGAATATGTAATTACATAAATATCAGATTTCCTTTTCTCATTGACCTCCTGAACATGCACCGTTTGCAAGATCGTATCAAAAAGGAAAACACGAAATACCTTCCATACGTAACATGCAACAATAATGCACAGTAAGTTGCTAATTGGATCAAATCACTTAATTTCATCTTGAGATGCGTTTATTGTGTAAAATAATATGCATCAAAACCCAAAAAAGAAGGTGAAGTTCTGTAAATTAGCTCTGTTTGAGGAGATATAGCGTGGTGGGAAACGACATATACTGCGAAGGTTGAAATCCTATTTTAAAACTTTACCCTGTCCGTTATATTGCATAAGGATGCTGATCTCAAACGTTTTCTCAACTGCTTCAATCTAAGACTTCGGAGCTGCAAGCAACTTCAAATACATTAACTCTAAGGGTACAGTTATACCGATTTTTCAAAAAATATTTCATCCTTCTCTTTTCGTCCTTCAACGAGACATAAAAAGGCAGAATAAGCACATTTTTTTTTTAATGAAACCTGATGACAACACATGTTCAGTCAAATGGACAGCGCACTGATTGACTACTTACACACAGACTCACAGCAGTTCTGATTGCTCAGTGTCGTTTAAAACAGGGTTACAAACAGTCTCTTTACTGTAAATGTGCTGTTGCTACCTAAGCCGCAGATAACCCCTTCAAAGTTTCTGCCTCCAACCTAGATTAGCCTTTGACTGAGGAAAACTGATCGAAAACTGAAATCTAGAAAGTGTGAACATTTATCCCGTCCCCAATTATTGTACACTCATATCCAAAATGATTGTCGCATATCTATAACTGTCTTCTTGTAAGAATATAATTTGGTAATGATTTTGCAGGGCACTTTTAATACTGATACTATGTGTATAATCGGGAAATACATGTTTGTGGTAAATTTCATAGAAAATGAATTATAAATACGAAAATTAGAATGAGTGAAACAAAATGTTGCTAAGTGGTCAAGAAAGTTTTATTTTCGTTTTATTGTTCTTATTTACTGCTGTTTTAACACAAAATTTGCCATATACATGTCTTTGCCGATTATACACATACTGACATTATAAGAAATGCCAATCGAATTCTAACTAATTATATTCCTAGAACAACATATTTATAGGCATGAGACAATAATTTTGGACATGAGTGTACCTCTTGTGGGTTTCACTTGATTTTATTTTGAGTTTAGTGTCCCTTCCAGCAGCGAGGATATATGAAACGTGGACCTACAGCTTAACGTGGGTGAGCTCCAACCCGGAATCGAAACCCGAGTCTCCCAGGTACAAGGCATCTCCAGTGGTTATTCCGAATAGGAGAGACCTTTACTATCCTGTTAACTGTATTACATACATGCTGCGTGTTTGTTTCTTTTAGCCCATTTATTTATATGGGGAATTAGTTTTCCGTTTTCTTTGATATTTGAAATTTTAATGTTTTGATTTAACTGGTTTGTTCTCCAAATCTGTCTCGTGTTTCGTTCAAATTAAATTTTTCATATGTAATTTTAACATTTAGTAATCAAATTTAGCTAACGTAATATAAAATATACTGTAAATGCAATGCAAAATCAGTGAAAAAAATCAAGAAGCATTGAACTAGACTTTGAGACAAAATAAGTAAAATGAAATTTCGAATTTATTCCAATGAAAACAAAATCATAATTACCCATACAAATCAATAAACATAAGAAAAGTAAAGATGATATAGATCTCAACACCGTTAATAAAGGACATCAGACGTGCACCCAGAAATTTTTGTTGTGGAGTCCATGCTTTGAGAGCGGACCAATAATTACTAAATGTCACTGCGTCTATGTAGTACTGAACGGGTATTATTCTGCATCCGGAAAGATTATTAGTAATTGTAAAGTAGTTCCATCTACATTTTCAGAAGAAAATGATAGAACTAGATTGTTTTTGTAAGCAAAATAGTACAGATGAAGTGTAGGATCGAATTTTTATGCTACATCATTATATCACTGTTAAGCAAGTATAGTTTTATTGAGACAATGTACAAATTTATGTTGAGCTAGAAGGTTCTTTTCGGGGAGACCTAGTTCAGGTGGGCCTCCCCGTCAGTGCGCCCCTAAAGGACATTGATACTAGTTGGTAAAACGTTAGGGTACAAACCAGGCCGGTAGCCAGCCCAAAAATGTAGGGGGGGGGCTCGGTTGAAGTTAGGGGGGCCGATCCAACCATTTATAGTTCATCACCATATTATAGTGCATTTGCAAGCCTACCGTGGAAATTTTAGGGGGGGCAGCGAAAATTTAGGGGGGTGGCGGCCCCCTAGATCCCCTGGATACGGGGCTGGTACAAACGGAAAAATTGGATTTGACCCGCGAGGAAACGACACTTATTCTCCTATCGTATCCAATTCCATATACGGCTCAGGAACACACCCAATCTATGACAAACTGTATACTTTTGAAGAAAACAGTAACTTAACAAAACCACTTCTTTCAGCTCCCAAGGTCATAAAAATGTGGGACCAAGTAATTAAGTTGATTGAAACATTTGACGTTAACAATCAGCTTCGAGAAGAGAATTGACATAATTGAGATTAATAAGGATGTCTTGTTTGACATGATTAAGTTATTTCGTGTATACGCAAGAATACAATTTAAATACGCGTAATTCATATGTTATCCATCAATGACTGTAGTAGTTTTTTTTTAAAGTCTTTTTCCTTCCCCTTTTCTAGATTCCCCATTATTTATACGATTATGTCCTCTTGTACAGTGTGAGTTTGTCAAGGGGTATTAAAACAAGATAGACGTAATATATATATACTATGTTGTTTGTTGTTACTGACTCTGTGCTCTTGAAATGTCGATTTTCTGTCAACATTTACGAGTCAAATACCTCTTCCGTTTCTTGTTCAACGTCTGTTTCCACTCAAGAAACAAGGTAAAGAGAATGTATGAACGTGCATATGGTAACGTACACCTACCTACACCCACACGTAGGAATGTACGTGAGCATTTGCTTGAAAGCTAGGTACAGTATACATGTAGTCTATCTAACTGTGTTGGTGTTTAATCGATGTCTACCTCATCAGTTCGTAGCGCTCAAGGCAAGTAAAACAAACAATCCTCCGTAGCGTAACTACGTATATTGTCACATCATAATGGGTATTCCCAAGGTACAACCATATGAACATTTTATATTCGTATAGTACTGGTTGCAAGGTAAACACCGGCTCGTAAGTGGTCAAGGAGTATTATGCTGCACTTGAACTTCAAATAACAACTCTCTCTAGTTTGCCTCTAATATTTAAAATACTCTCTAGTGATTTTCATATTTCAGAGGCTCGAAGACGTACACTATTTCTGTATTTGTGCCTTTGTTACTTCTGAGCTTGGGTTCAATTCCCCGTGGAGTGAAGCAATTTTTTGTGTGTCTAGTATCATGAAGTGACTGAGAACCTTCTTGTATCACAATAAATAGCGAACTCCATTCTATGGCAGTTGGCATAATTTCCACACATTTCTCAATCAACAGTCATTTACATTATCATAGCCTTTCTTTAAAAATAGTTTAAGATGTGTATCAATCTCAGGGGTGTACATGGTTCAATTCGTAAATTGTGCCATACTGAGAGAAACGATGAACGAGTGACTCTTTTAGGTCTTTTATATAAGGACAAGCACTGCTATGGAACTAAGAGAATCTCAGTTTAAAAGAATGTCAATCGAATCCAGTGCCTTCTTGTTAGTACCAGCCTAGATAGCCTTAGATCTCTCACTCTTCTGAAGCTGATCAAACACATCACTATATATATAGCAACCATACTTAAAGATTTAAGGTAATATTCCGCGCGGGATCTACAATCAACAAGTGTCTGCAGCCAGTGACGTTGAGAATGTCAGTTCTAGGGTAAGAGATCAAATTTAAAACATTTAAACGTATTGTGTACTGGAAGATTGTCGGCTCTATTTACCACATTATGTCAAGGTATTTATGGAGTTTCGAAGTAGCACTCCCGTATTGCTAGGACCTAAATAAGATTAGCTAATTGTCTTATCCTTCGGCCTGAAAGCTTCCTTACTCGACCTGGGTAGCCAAGTCTTCGTTCCTAGTTAATTCAGTCATGCACTCAGTGGACTTCTGGAAGAACCCTGACACTGACTCTACTCTATTGGAAAGTTGTGTTAGTCCCTGAATAAGTATTCAGTAAACTTTTAATCTCTCTAATATTCTATATCACAAAACCAAGTACAATTCTTCCATGAATAAAGCCCAAACTACTTAAACAACCCACAATTATGATTTTTAAAATCATTAGAAATACTCGTATTTTCCTTCACTTCAGCTACAATTACAGATTTCAGAGCTACATCAAGGAAGACAAATCATCTGTTGTTTACATCTTGATTTAGTTTACAAAAATGTTGTCAATTCAACACAAGATATCTTCGTCATATTTCCATGTCTATCTGGCAGCTAAAGAGTAATACAAATGTAACCGCAAGGAAGGATTCTAGACCTTATTCATATTTTCTAAATGTGATTTATATTTATGTAGCTAAACATCCTGTATTAACTGATGAGCAAACCCCATACACATTGTTACGTGTACGAGGGTAAGTCAATAAATATCTGCAATCAATTATTCTTATTTAGTACCACAAGAGTCTATTCATATCATTTTTCACCCTGGTTTCCAAAACACCCGATCCACCATTAGCAAGCTTTCCAATACCCTCTGCAAAAAAGGTTTCTGATTGCGCAGCAAACTATGAATGCACTGTTTCCTTCACTTGTTGATCGGAACTGAATCGACTGCCTCTGAGAACATCTTTAATTGGACCAAACAAATGCTAACCCGAGATCGGGACTATATGCAACATCTCGAAACGCAGCATCTGAAGAGTTTGAGCAGTGTGGGCGGCGGTATGTGGACGTGCATAACTCTTTCTACCTTCCAACAATCGACCTCTGCGTTTATTACGAATTATAGGTTTCAACTTTCTTACTAGCATATCACTATACATTTTACTGTTTATTGTTGACCCGTTTTGCATTTAATGCTCCATAATTGGTTCTTGTAAGTCTCAAAATATTGTGAGCATCACTTTTCCTGAAGAAGGTTCACTCTTGAGATTCTTCTCGACGGGAAATCCGAGGTGCTTCCATCTCATAGTCTGGGGATTACTCTTTAGTTCAAAATTATGCATCCACATTTTATCTCCAGTGATGATTTGCCTGAGAATCGCTTCACACCTTCATTAGCATAACGGTCCACTAGGTACTGACAGATTCTCACACAGTTTCGCTTGTGCTTTTCGAGTTTTTTTTTTTTCGGAACCCATCTCGCATGGACTCTGTGAAAATTGATCCTGTTATGCATGATGTCAAATGCAGAATCATGATTAATCTGCATATGGGTTACCTTTTCAACTAGCCTGTTATTCAGAATCAAGGCAGGGACTCGTTCAATAATATCAACAGTTATTGTTGTAGCTGAACGCCTTGTTCTTTCCTCATCCTTCATGTTCATTCGACCACTTTTAAACCGTTCAATCCACTGGTAAACACTTCGCTGTGGCAACGCATTGTCTCCTATTGACTAAAAGTCTTCTATGAGTTTCCCCTCCGAGTACTCATTAAGACCACAAAAAACGGATGACAGAACGCTGTTCATCTTAAGTATACACACACACACACACACACACACACACACACACACACACACACACACACACACACACACACACACACACACACACACACACACACACAGAGAGAGAGAGAGAGAGAGAGAGAGAGAGAGAGTGGCGCGGACATCTTTACTTCGCAGCAGCGCTAATAGCCCAGTCAATGAAGGTCAAAAAACATCAAAGTTCGGAAAAAATTTGGGTAAAGCTGATTTTCTCCCAAGTGATAGACCACTATGAGAGGAACATTTTCCCAAAAGTCCCCGCCCCTCCCCCTGGAGCTTCTCCCCCCACGCCCCCTCAAAGTTAAAAAATGGGCGTTTTAGAAAAAAGGCCATATCTTCAAAACTAATGGACATATTGACATGCTTCTTTTTTTCTCGTAATCTGTGAAATGTGCTCTACAATTTCGTATTCCTTAAAGTTTTTCATAAAAGTAATGGTTTCTTGGCAATTTTAACCTAAATAGTAAAAAATGAAAAAAATCGCCCGCACCATTTTGTTTTTCCTCTTATATTTCCTTAGTGAGTTGCGATATGGAAAAATGTTTCAAATAAATCTTAAGGAGCATAAAATTATCTTTCCAACGGTGTATATATTGTGGGGGTTACTCTTAAAATTAACCATGTAGCGAGGTAAGTTTGATGACGAGCGGGCTCAAATTTTCGCCTCAAATATCATGAAGGGATAAAATGCATAACACTAAGTAAATGTGTTAAAACAGAAGTGGAGGTGAAGCGAACTGCGTTGGGAACATTTAATCCTGAAACTATTCGTATTCTTTCGTATGCCAAAGGAAGTCACCGTAGTGGGCTCTCCAATATTTTTGTGGAAGATTTTAATGACTTGAAAGTTACCAGAGGAATTGAATGTCGAACGGTACACCCCATATTTCCAATGAATATTTTGTGGATTGCAGGCGCAGATATGCAGCCTGGGTGGAATGGATTCATGACCTCCGTAATGAGTAGAAGAGAAGATTGTGAGGATACATATATATTAGGTATTCCCTTTATAAACATGGATCCTAGCAATCCATCAACAATTTTCTCTGCTCTCAGGTATGCTGCAGAACAATGTCAGAAGCAACGCCGTGCCTGTATTGTTACGTTCGATGAACCATTGTTTTTAAAGGCGGCTGAAATTGTAGCGTCAGCAAATCCCAACAGTGAAGTGTCAAAAATTATTCTGAGGCTAGGAGAATTCCATCTATTAATGTCTTTTATGGGTGCTATTGGAAAGATAACGGAGGGGAGTGGTTTGGAAGACATATGGGCTACAGTTTACGGTAAACTGACTGTGAACCACATTTGAATGGTCACGCATACGCAAGAGCTGTCCGAGCATATAGCTTTACTGCTTGTGCGATTGTTAAAGTGATGAAGAGCAGTTTTCCTGAAATAAATGGCTCTCTTGCATATTTGGAAAATATTTCTAAAGATCTTTTTGAAAAGAGTTTTAATGAACAAGATGTTCTAGAAGAACCAGCTGTTAAAGAAGCTTTGAGCAAATTTTAACGATTTCTTGCAGGAAATTAGAACTTTAAACAGAACAATTAAGCTGTGGGTTAATCTCCTTAGGTGCATTGACCTTATAATGCTGTTTATCTTTGCAGAAAGATTAGGAAACTGGGATTTACATATGAATACAACAATTCAAATTCTCTCATATTTTCATGCTGCCGGACATCTCCTCTATGCTAAATCCGCCCACTTGTATGCACAAGAGATGTGCAAACTTGAATTAAAACTCACAAATCAAGAACTAGTTCTTTTTAAGGAGAAAGGATTCTTCACTATTAGGCGGAAAGGCAAGTACTGGTCAGGAACGTGGTCTGATATGTGCATAGAACAAGATTTGATGCGACCCATGAAATCTGTTGGAGGACTGACACATGTCCGTGGCATTACTGACAATACTCTTTCAAAATGGGTACTTGGAACACCATTCTTTCTCAAAGTCCATGAGGCTGTAGAAGATTTTTTCGGAACAGTAATGCAGTTTAGCGAACAGCACGTGTAACTAGGAGAATCCAGAAAGAAAGACTTGTCAGACTTACAGAAGTTTACAGCTTGGTTACAAGAACACAATCCTTTTACAAAGTTGTCTGGTGAACTGGTCTCTTTGGCCACTGGGTTTGTTTGTGATGATTCAATAAACTGTGATCAAGCATACGATGTCGGTTTGCCTACCATGAACAAAATTAAAAGGTAAAAATTTCCAAGAACTGCACAGAAAAGATATGGTGAAGACACAGGCAGCACAGAAGTCAGCAAGAGTAAGATCAAAAGAGGTCAATATCAATTCTCAACAGCTTTTTAATCGGATATTGTGTGCCTGTGATAGCGCCAGCAAATTAAAGACATATTTCGAATATGAATTGGCAGTACGCCCACCAGCTCTGTTTGACGAAGTTTCTCTTCGAAATCATCCTGAAGAAGGAATCATCGAAGAACTAGATGTAAAGGATGCAACATATATTGTAGACGAAGGGTTTCTTCTTCACCATCTGCCATGGCCAAAAAGTTGTACCTTTGAAGCTGTCTTAGAGAACTATTGTACACATGTTCTTAATAAATATGGTCAAAATCTATCGTTGTTTTTGATGGTTAGCCTAGTAAGCCTACCACGAAAAATGAAGAACAAAACAGGAGAGCGGCGAAAAAATCTTCATAAGACATAATTTTTTGTCAAAACACAGTCTGTGCCACGGGAAAAGACCAGTTCTTAGGTAATGGAAAAAATAAGAAGAGATTGTCGTTGGCTCTGGGGTCTGAACTCGTGAAACGGGGATTGACTGTAATTACAGCAGAGGAAGACGCAGATGTTGACATTGTAATGACGGCCATTCAACAGTTGAAAACTGCTCCAAAAGTTATTGTTGTAGGATCTGATACTGACCTGGTAGTCTTACTTACTGCTTTGTCTCCTGAGAAAGAAAGTGATTCTGTTTACTTCTGTAAAGAGAAAGGTGGTGTGACTCCGAACACACGGTACTTCAGGATCGAAACATTGATTGAAAAGTTTGGAGATTGCCGGCAACTACTTTTGTTCTGTCATGCGTTTACAGGATGTGACACGACATCGTGTTTTTATGGCATGGGAAAATTAAAAGTAATAGATATGCTCAAATCACCGGAATTTCAAAACTGGGCCAGAGTGTTTTTGGATATTTCAAAATCTAAAGGAGAAATATTATCTGCAGGTGAAAAATTAGTTTTGGCTTTGAATGATTTGGGAAAATACTCAAATTTGAATGAAGCCCGATACCACAGATTTTTGTCTTTCACAAAGAAAAGTTCACTAAGATCTAACTTTGACCTGGCCAAACTACCTCCAACTTCTGAAGCGTGTAATGAACATTCGCTCAGAGTATTTTTGCAAGTACAGAAATGGTTAGGAAATAAACTTCCTGACACAGAATGGGGTTGGAGGATAGAATTAATTAAAGAAAACGGACGCTCCAAAAAGACATTGAAACCTATTCCCACATCCAAGCTATTTGCACCAGACGAGCTTCTGTACATAATATCATGTTCATGTAAGCAAGGATGTAGGCAATACTGTAAATGTAAAATAACTAAAATAGATTGCTCTGCAATGTGTGAGCACTGTATGGGCTGTCTTGCCTAAATTCACATTTCTATTCCGAGGAAGAACTTGTAGAATCATCATCCGAAAATTAAATAGTATACTGTATAGCTACGAAAGACTAAGTTGAAAATACTGCAGTAAGCATAGCGGACATGTTCAAAATTAAGATGTAAACATAATAAAAAATGTTATAGATAAAATTTCATACGCAAATTGACTGAGGAGATCCAAGGCAAAAAATAGGGAAAGGAAGAGCAAACAAAATATTTCAAATTTTTATAGTTTATTTGTTTATCTAGAAATTATTAGATTTATAAAAATATAGAAAATAAAATAAAATAATTTTATCATTTTTTAAGAATAAAACAGAATGTGAAAATTATCAGTGTGTTGACTAGTTTTGGAGATAATGCCCTTTGTCAGAAACGCTTATTTTTAAATTTGGAATGGTAATGGGGATAGAGTAAGGGTTAAAGCTTCACAGGAGAGGCAGGACTAAACGAAAATGCTTTTCTAGCAATGCAGTGGTTTATTATTTTTTTTTAAAAAAAAAAAAAAGCTTTGTTATTATTTTTTTTTCTTTCGAAATGAAACATAGTGACTGATATTTGAGGCGAAAATTTGAGCCCGCTCGTCTTCAAACTGACCTCGCTACATGGTTAATTTTAAGAGTAACCCCCACAATGTATACACCGTTGGAAAGATAATTTTATGCTCTTTAAGATTTATTTGAAACATTTTTCCATATCACAACTCACTAAGGAAATATAAGAGGAAAAACAAAATGGCGCGGGCGATTTTTTCATTTTTTACTATTTAGGTTAAAATTGCCAAGAAACCATTAGTTTTATGAAAAACTTTAAGGAATACGAAATTGTAGAGCACATTTCACAGATTACGAGAAGAAAAGAAGCATGTCAATATGTCTATTAGTTTTGAAGATATGGCCTTTTTTCTAAAACGCCCATTTTTTAACTTTGAGGGGGCGTGGGGGGAGAAGCTCCAGGAGGAGGGGCGGGACTTTTGGGAAAATGTTCCCCTCATAGTAGTCTATCACTTGGGAGAAAATCAGCTTTACCCAAATTTTTTCCTTGCAAAAACCTTTATTGACTGGGCTATAAGCGGACTGATATGATAACGCTTCAACTTACCAGAAGTGAAGCGAACGGTGACATCTAGAGTCTGGTGAGCACACAATGCCGTAGAGCCAGCCTGAAAAAAATAGAAAATATTACAGTTACTTATTGACTTACCCTCGCAATTTGAGGTCGTTGTCTAAATAATATAGAGGGTAAACTATTTATCTTGAAATGACTTTATAACTTTTCAATTTATAAACAAAAACTACTGAAATTTTGCATCATGCAAATACCACCAGGAGGATATTTTTTTCTGCATATTATGCAATATCACCAGAATAACGGTGTTGCCAACCAAAGATAAAGTTGTATAGTTTTTAAATGGCAGTACGATCGTAATATACAGTTTCAGATCTCTCACCTTAAACTTCAGGTCATCTCCCTATACAGCCTCACTGTTGACAAAGAACTGAATTTAAAAAAGAATACAAATCAATTTCTTTGTTGTCTATCACCCGGTTAACTTCTATGTTAACCAATCTTTCTAAATGCGCCTATAAATAAAAGGGTGACATTGAATGAACGGATAGTATTTCTTTTACTTTTTATAATGGAATTGATCATGTTTTCCATACACAGCTTCTTACAATACTTTTGAATATTAGTTGAATAATACTGGAAAGGGGATCCGACACTGCACATACAACTTGGAAGAAATAGCAAGTTCATAAAGCTATATGTTTCTACCTCGGTATCCCTATTATAAACAATCCATTATTTTTACACCTGAGTTGTTATAAGCATAAGTAGATCACTTCATACAAAACAATAGTAAGAAAACTGCTTGCGTGAAAGTAAAGTTTTGCGACTCATCTTTTCCAAGAAGACGAATAAAAAAAACTTATTTTCTTTTGTATTTGCCGTTTACAGCTAATATTTCATCACTGACATTACAGAGAATGAGTCATAATGTTGAAGTTTCTTGGAGGAATACTTTTGGATCGTTCTTCTCAATTAGTTCAAAATAAAATATTGTATTTCTCTAAAGAAAAACAAAGTTTTGAAAGTTGGTCTCTACGAATTGAATAATACCTGTTATAGAACTACGCGAATATATGAATCCATGGTCGAGAATAAATTCCTTTCATTTATCGCCGAAGTTCTAACTAATTTCTGATGCAAAGTAAAAGTGTATCATTCAGTACGTCCGGACTGTTTCAGTTGTGGTGGGGGAATTCACAGTAAAAAGTTGGTCATTTCGTGAATGGTGTACCACAGGGAATTTTTTCCCCATGAAAGTTGTTTGCTTTTTTTTTTTTTTTTTTTTTTTAGATTATCTTTCCAACGACTCATCTAGATCATTATATATCTTACTATTTAAAACTTTTGAGTCATGACAGGAGCTCTATGGGACATGCAGAATTGTCATGTGCTATTTGACTATTTTCCCGTCCAGTGTTTTGATTCATACTATTATCTCCGACTGTTTGTGATTGATAATTAGTCGACTCTCTATCTGACTGTACAAGAACTCACATGAAAAACTTTTTTTCAAACAAAAGTTATTATTTCTCCGTAATATTTTTAAATAATATATCAAATTAAATACCTTGCCATTTTAAATTTTCTTATTAGGCTCAGGTGTTCATAATAGGGACTTGAGCATAAACCCAAAGCAACTGTAAAGTTACAATATATAAAAAGCACAATCTATTTTGTGCTTTAACGCATGTGGACATACTACTTTTTTTTTTTTTTTTTTTTTTTTTTTTGTGATTTAAGGCTTCTTTTAGTTTGTGAGACCCCTGTATATGTCATCTTGGAGTAAGTCTAGTTGCTATCTCACCAGAAGGTAAACTATAACTACACATCCCACATTCTCTTCTTAGTAGTTTGGGATTTTGGACATCCAATGGAGAAGCTATATTGAAATTATAATAAACATTTAATAACTCGTCTATTATATCTTGTTTAAGTATATTTATATTCTCTAACTATTCTATCAGGCCTTGTTTCCATTTTGTACCAATACATAATAACACACTGATCAAGGCTATGTGATAATATGGAAAAACAGTATCACGTAACAGTTTCAACGCAATAACTGTGTCTAATAATAGAGAAGGAGTGGAAGTCTGATGAAGACACAGTTATTGTGCTGAAACTTTACATGATACTGCTTTTTACATATTATCACATAGCCTTGCTCAGTGTGTTGTTGTGTATTATATTCTCTGCCTTTGGAAACCAAATATGATCTCAAGCATCAAGATAAAAAATTATTATCTTAGTTCACAAGAGCTGAAGTTGTATATTAGTGTATTCTTAATGGTTTTCTAAGCTATATATTATTGTTCTTCACTTAATTTTAGATACTTAATATATATTATTTTTATTTTAGGTAAGTGATGAAGAATTTCCTGAGTAAAAATAATAAAATAATCAAAATTATTGGTGCAGTGGCACGAACATGTAAGTAGAATACAACACTTTTTTCTCTTTTAAATTTCACATGGCCAGTAATTGCTCTTTCATTATTCATATAGTCTGTTTGCACTACAGTCAACATTTTCTAGAGTTCCCTCTACAAAATAGAACTTAGCACCTGATACCTCAGCAGTGTGACTGCCTGTTCCAATATCACAGGGCTCCTCATCGATCTTTGTCTCCTCATAAACGCCATCTACCTCTCCTGTCGAGCTTCTTCTACTCTGGTACAAGATAAACCTTTTTGTTGACATTCTTACACGTGAGATTTCACCGACCTGAGAACTATTTGACCTCTATTGTCTCGCCGGACCTCATTGGTTTCATCATCTTCATTTATCTGTCCTCGGACTTTACCGATTTTCTTGTCGATCTTCATGAGTCCTGGGATGTTGATAATCTTATGTCTTTCTCTGAGACAGTACTGATTGGATATTTCTTCTCACTGGAGTCTTATCGACCTTCTCAGAGAGGCCAACAATGTTAAGGAGGATAAGGAAGTTGACAAAAGCTTGATTAGGTATAGTAGTAGTCAATGGTTGACAAGCAGACCGCAGATGCTTATGGAACAGAGTATTCTGTGGAGATTTCCTTAGGTTCGAAATTAGGAAGCGTAAAGGAAAGAGGAGAATTCTAGTATTGTATTTGCAGAGACAACCGGGAAATTTACCTGGAAATTACATTGATTTGACAGTAATATGGCAGAAATTGGATCCTTTATTGCTTGATAGACGTCCAATATCCCTTTTCAACAACAATGTTATAAGAGACATACTACTGCTTAACGTGAATTTGAATAAGTATCCAAATTTCAATATGAGACAAGAGTTCCATCGGAATTAGAACCCGGTTCCGCATGCCCAGGAATCAAGTGAAATACATTCTAATATAGATAGATATCCACTTTAAGCTGCTGCTCATGCAACCTACAATACGGGTAGACTACTATACAATGTGTTTGGTGACATTACAGTCATAACATTAGAGTAGATGATATCAATCTTGCTAAGTTCCAATATATGAATAATTATGACCATTATTAGATGAAACGATTTCTGAAACAAACATTCTAGTGTTTAGGTTGCTTGAGTTATTTCCCAGTTTTAAAGTGATTTCATCTTTTGAGACTATTAAAGTATGTTATGCATAAATATGAAGGTTATGTCTGTCCGTCTGTCGACAGATATCGGTGCGAAAACAGCAAAAGACAGTAACAAATGTCTTTTGTCAATGTCTTTCGTGGTCCCAAAAATAGGTTCTATCTTCGCCTTTATCACACTATTGGAACTTGAAGTGATTCAATATTAGTTAGCATGTATTGAATACCGTAATAGATAAAGAGGAATGGTTATAAATCTGTGGTCTGTGTCTCAAGAATAGTTTTTTTTTCGTCCTTATCCCTCTATTAAAATAGGAAATTGCAATATTCTGCCAACACTGGCGGTTTCAAAATGGATCCTTATGGATTACAAACAGTAATAGGTAGTGATAAATGTATTTTAAGGTTAGTGTAAAGGGACAAGTTTTGCCGATAGATGTCACTACAGTCTTCGTATCTCTTCCATGTATTTTTTACCTTTCACGAAAATTTACAATTTCTTTTACAAATTTCAACGTAGAGACTTAAAATTTTTAGAGAAGGAACTTCATAACCTATTAAAGGGAACAATCCGTGCCGATTTTTTATTTAGAATTTTCTTCATTGTTGAAACAGTTCCAATGTTAAAGGTTTAAATATCCATTTCAACAATCAAGCCAATTCAACAATGAAGAAAATTCTAAATAAAAAATCGGCACAGATTGTTCCCTTTAATGGGTTATGAAGTTACTTTTCTAAAAGTTTGAAGTCTGTAGGTTCAAATTTGTAACAGAAATTGTGAATTTTCGAGAAAAATAAAAAAAAATACATGGAAGAGATACGAAGATTGTACTGCCATCTATCGACAAAACTTATCCCTGTTCTAACCTCGTCTTTATCCCTATATTAAAACTGGAAGAAGTATACCTATTTCTTAGTTGTATACTCAGAGATAAAAGTTCTTTCGGTTTGATAAAATTAGTTTTGTAAATAATTTCAAAATGGAAGGACAATTTGAGTACAGTTTTCTGTAAAGTAAAAAGAATGTATTTTTTTATATAGGTTCCAACATTGAAACTAGATGAAACTGTACATTCCATCGTTATCCCCAATTTTTTTTTTTTCAAACCGACAGAACTTTTGTCGCTAACTGTAAAATGTGAAACAAAATTCTCTTATTATAAATTTAGTATAAAAACCCTACTTTCTCAATTGAAAAGGCGATATTTTTCCTACTTTTTAAATAGTGTTTAAGACATAGTAAAGGTATGCAATACATTGCCCTACACTTAAAATGAAAAATAAAATTAAGTAAAGCAAATTTGATACTTGAAACTCCACATTCCACAAATGCAGTGTATACAATTAATAGTATTATTTTCAAAAACAAGCAGCATACCATGTGCTATTATATAAAGGTGTTTGGTTGGCGAGGTACTTTTGTGTATTAATAATGTAACCGGAAGTAGTTTATACCACTTCCGGTTTCAGTAGAGAGAGATTAAAGTAGAGGTGGATTATATTCTCAGGACGCTTTATCGAGTCCCGAAAGTTGTTTCTCGCGTTCTATCACCATGTGTTTGCTCTATAGCGATTCACTTTATACCGAAAATCGTTGACTTGTGTCACTTCGGCTTGAATAGAATGTTAAGGCTGAAGATAGAATCCATTCTTAGAACATTCAAATGATTCGAAATAAACTTTTCACTCTCTCCCATCGATTTTGCTCTATAGATCAATATTAAAACCGGAAATTGAGTGGATTTCTATCATTTCCAATTTTAGTAGAGAGATAAGAATTAATATTAAATGAATTCTTGGGACACTTAATCGATTGCAATAATCTTCTCCTCGCTATCTTTTACCATTTTTGTTCTACTATGATCAAGATTAAAACCGAAAATGGTTCGTTTGTACCACTTCCGGAGGATGAATCACCTCTATGAACAAATGTGATTCCTAATTTTCGACCCTTCGTAGTTTGACCAAAATGATCATTTAATTTTTGATATATTTGCCTCCTGGATGAGCGAATGAAAACACAGACTCAGGCTCTGACTGGCCCAGGTGGCTCGGCGGCTATCGCCACCCAAACAACAGCCAAATCGAAAGGGGTCCACATGAAGATGATAATAAAGAGAGGAGGTGAGGAGAAAGATAAAAAAAGTGTGGAAAACGTGTGCAACAACTAATATTCTTGTCAACATCGGGTCTACTGGTCTACCACAACGCTATTTGATGCATGCATGGAGAGCATATCCGCGGCTGTTCAGCCTATTTAGTGGACAGGTTCCGCCAAACAAGACACCCTGCCCGTAGTTCCTCTTTCTTGTCCTTAGATCACGTGCACGATGTGCACCATCAAGATCGCCCTCGACCTTAAACCCCTATTTTCTAAGGGAGTGGGATGCGCCCATTGCGCGGCAGAACGGAAGCTCCACCTACCAGTTACCTAGTGGTGGAGTCGGACTGCTAGCGAGCTAGTCCTGCCATACTCTGCAGGTATGGTGCCCGAGCGTTTCAAAGCAAGCTCACCTCCCCCACACGCTTATCCAGATTTCTGGGATTGGCTCCAATGTGGTACCGAATCCCACGGTATGACCGCAGTCCGGCAGAGTCCAACCAAATCCGGAAGCCCCAGGCATGCACGAGGGGACTTGGTTCAATCCCGGCCCTGCCTACTTCTATCGTGCAACTGGCAACCGTCTTCGCGCGTAGAATTACCACGCACACGTCGAGGTAACCCCATATCTCATCCCGAATACAATTGTACATATTAAGTCCCCATTTGAGTTTGGTGTAGGCCCATATCCAGCCGAGTTCCTTCCCTTCAGCAGGATCAGAACCGTTACACAGATTCCTGAAAGAGGCACTTCTCCCACCTCCGCTCAGTCCCCCTGCCAGCCGGAACCCGACACTCACCTTCCAGTAGGATCGTATAAGAAATACGGGAGTTCCCCTAATTACGATAGAGGTGCACCGTACATTACCAGAGCCAATGACTGATGTAGACCGTCTGCTCAAGGCAGACATTGTCATTTGGGAGCCGTGTCTCCCGAGGGAGACGTGTCTCCCCTGGCAGGACCGCCCTAGCAATACTGGACTGTCTATCTTTTACGTGTCTAGTATCACATGCAGGTCGTAGCAAAGCTGAATCCCGACCCAATGGTACGTACAAGCTACCATTAAGAACTACAACACACTCCTTCGGTATTGTCGTTCAAGCAGCACGGAACTTCCTCTAATTACAGTATTCCTCTAATTACAGTACTTCCTCTAACGGTACTCGGTACATTACCAGACCCAATGGTTGATGTAGACTGTCTCCCTTTAAAGACAATGGCCATTTGGGAGCGGCGGCTCTCCTGGTAGGGTCGTGGTCCCGGTTGCTAGGAGACGAACACCGGGAATCCATTTTCCCAGCGCTCCTGAGGTTCGAGTATGCGTTAGGATACTATGTATCCATCCCGGATCCACTACACGCTCTTTGGGGGCAGTACCTCCATCATCCTCCCGGTAAGGCTTTGGATCCGCCCCCTGTATCTTATATTTTCTGTATAATTTTTAAATATCTTTTCTTATATTTCCGGGCAATGTGTGATTTTAAAACAGGCACTAACCAGTTCGAAGAAGAAAAACATATGAAAAAAATTGATTCGAAGATTATTATTGATATTATGTAGAGATCGTGAATTTTGTCTCTAGGTTGTCATAAAAACGAATTGTATATAAATGTTATAATTCCGGATCCATCTTAAAGAGGAGGATATACACATAATATTTAAAGGTGTGTATTTATTTTAATAATTGTGTGTCACAATAAAAAGAAGGAAAATTAAATGCCATATAAACCGTTTTATGTGATTTTTGTAGCTTGTTCTAAATATAAATATGACTGAGGGTCTTTGTAAGTGTCGTCATATAAAATATTGTTATATAATTTTGGTGGTCCTCGCCGCAGGATTGCCGTTATATAATTTTGGTGGTTTGCCGCCAGGAACCTTAGGACATTTGGACGAAGTTTAGTAGACAATCTCGTAAACAAGTAAATCCCAAGTGTACAGATTGACTTTAAAGCTACATAGTAATTTTGTTAAAGCAGTATGAAAACGGAGTATACTTTGTTAAGGAGTGGCACAACTTTTTTTTTTTTTTTTTTTTTTTTTTTTTTTTTTTTTTTTAGAAATATCAAAATGAGTCATCATGGTATTGGAAATACATCTGAATCAGATGGCAACAGGGAAATGAGCTTTTCTGACCTGGCCGATCTCATTAAACAACAAATGGGACGAATCAATCAACTTGAGGGACAATTAAAGCAAGATTTTGGTAACCGAATGGATCAACAAACGGAACAGATGAACCAATTAAAGAAAGATTTTTGCTGATCCAATGAACCAACAGATGGGACAATTAAAGCAGGATTTTAGTGAACAAATGACACAACTCAATAGTAAAATCGACCAGAAAAACCTAGAAATTGAACAAAGTGGCCTTAAAATGGAATGAATTATAAGTACACTCACACTAAGTATATAGTTCAAAAGTCTACAGAAGTTGCGTTATCAGCTACCGAAGAAATGTTATCACAGGTTAACATGTGTGCTCCAAATGAACCTGAACCTTCCACAGAAACATCAGAAAATGTAAATCTTGAGTTTGCATTGGTGAAATTTACTGAGTTTTCGCAAATACATACTGCGGTGTTGGTTGGATCAGATTATCCTGACTTTTTTCTTCATTCGAATGTTTTTGATTGTCTTATTGATGCTGCGTGTAATGAAGATTTTAGTATGCATCAATGTGCGAAAAGTTATTATCATCTTCGTCCAGTGAATGCTATTGACTGCTTGTATTCACGGCATATTCAACATGATATTAATTCTGGAGATGAAGTAATGGTAATAGAGCCGTTGAATGATATTCATACTACATTGGTTCATGTAGCAGGAAGAAAATTGATCCCAATATGCGTGAAATTCAGAAAGAGAACGTATGTTCCCACCAACGCTTGTAGTGATCAGTCGAGTGAGTTGGAGTATTGAAATGCTCACTCAATGAAAAGACCAAAATGATGTTAGTGAACAATCCGATGATACTTTTACAGAACGTGATGCCGTGCGTTGACTTCAATCATCTAAATTTGACATTACAAAATTTTGAAAATCCATCAATGGTACAATATCATGCTAACCTGAACCATACTAACCTAAATCGAAACCAAATTCGAAACATTCATGTGAGATTAAAGTGTGATCCCAATGTAAAAGGTGATGTTAAATTCACGTGTACCGTTAATGTAACCGAACCTAATTACAGAGGAAACAAAAACCATGGTAGGACAAATTACCGTGAATACTGTGGAAAGAATAGGTACAGATCTATTAGAAGACACGACATTTCGCCACCAGTAAAACGAATGAGAACTGAACCTAATTTTACCGGTAAGATAACCGAACCTAACCTTAGTAGTAATAGTAATCGCGTAACTGAACCTAATCCTAGTGCAGTACGATTACGTACACCTAAGAAGCATGTAAAACATTCTTTTTTTGTGAAAGTCTTCCGTGTTTACAATATTTGTTTTTAACTTTTAGTATTTTTACCAGGATGTTTTTTGATACTTTATTTAAAATATTTTACTTTTACTAGTATATTGTTTGGTTTCCCCGAGAGATTAACAAAATACTTCAGTTTTAATATCACAAAATAAAAGAATGTTTTAATCCTCGGCTCAAAAAAATGTTTTTTCTTCATCTGTTCTTTTGAACTAGTGACGTAATTAATTTTAATATCATAAAATAAAAAAATGTTTTACATGTAAACATTAGATCTAATTTCCCTTGAAGTGGATTTCAAAGAATTTCATAGATGGTACAAATTCTCAAAATAAGAAACAAAGAAATGTAGAAGTAAGTAACGTGCAAGACTGTATTCCGATTTATCACTTTCAATGCAACTTGAATGAATTCGTTGGTCATGTAACTTAAGCTAAAGTTACGGCGTACGAGAAAAACCGTATTCAATTGATTTTTGCTTTATTTCGCTTTAAATATCGTTATGAATTAAATGAATTTGTTGGACATGCAACATAACTAATTGTTGTAATATATTTCATTAATTTTGTGTCTTGCTTTATTGTAAGTGTCGTTATGATACTGTTTATTGTTCGTAATTTTATTTTAATCCTGTACATTCATGATTACGATAAGATCTTATCTGTGTCGTATGTTCAAACTGTAACTTTAATTTTTGTTATGATGTTAATCTTCATGTTGTATTAGGAATACCATTGATATTTTTTTGGGTAATATATGTACTTGAACCTTCCTAATTCAAAAAACAACTATATGAATATCGTAAATACATCTTTTTCAACAACTTTCTTCATTATGCCCAAGTAAATAATTATTAACTTGTAACGGACATTTGAATGGACCCGAAAAGGACTTAAAATTAAAGAACATTAAATAACTTGTAAATCGAATTTCGAATGTACCTTATCGTCGTTAAAATATGTAAATAAAATGAAGTCAATGATATAGCTTAAAATAAATATGATATATATTTTATATGAATTGTAATTTTTATACTGTATATACGAGGTGCATTCGAAAACTCGAATGATTAATATGTATTACTTAATAATCCAGGATTCTTTTCTTTTATTTGTAAACTCAATAAAAGAAAGTCCTATATTTCGGGCGACATCACGTAACGATATCTTATATTTTCTGTATAATTTTTAAATATCTTTTGTTAAATTTCTGGGCAATGTGTGATTTAAAAATAGGCACTAACCAGTTCGAAGAAGAAGAAGAAAATATGAAAAAAATGATTCGAAGATTATTATTGATATTACGTAGAGATTATGATTTGATGAGTTTTTGTCTTTAGATTGTCATAACAACGAATTGTATATAAATATTATAATTTTTATGATTTGTGATCACGGTGATTTAAGAGATTTTCATTTCGATTATGAAAAGCAGGGGTAAAATCGGATCTGAAATGATAAGAGGACGACCATCTTCTGTGCCTATCTTTGCCCATTGTATTTTTAGTAAGTGAGGGGACGCTATATATATTTTTGGAAGTGGGGCAACGACCTTCTCCCATCTCACTTTTACCCTTGATGACAAGATAAATTATATGGCGGCCAGTTCCACTGAACTGTCTAGGATGCTTTAATTCCGTCTGTGGTATTCTCATAATATTGTTACATAACAGATACCCTGATTTTATATTATGATCTTTGCCGTACAGTGTACGGTGTGGCTACTAAAGAATACTGTGCTTTACTTAAGATAATAGTGTGCTTTTATACTGGGAGAACAGTAGGTAGTTAGGATAATTGTGTTTGGGGATTTTGAAAATTCGGAGCCAATGCAATATGTCAGTCGCCAGGGCCAACCAGTAGCTAGTCTTCCATAGACAAGTATATTAAACTCCTTAAAAATAAATCTGAGAATGTTGAAATTAGTTAAAAAATCTCTTAAAGTATAAGAAACCAAATTGGCAACTGAAGTTAAAGTTATAATATAACAAAGGCAGAGATTACTGTACTAATTTGTCAAAACATCAATTAACACAAATCTTAGATAATTATCCATGCTCTCGTTCTTCGTATGGGATTAGGTTCTATTCAGAAAAGACTGGGAAATGAACTTACAGCTATTTTTGGCTTTGAGCGTTCGAAATACCAAGGCTTATTCTGTTGGGAAGCGTCCAAAAGAAATCAGACGCGACCGTTTCTGTATTAGTGAAGTTTGTGGGGACTAATCAATACTCTTCCTGCAATAGGTAATAACATTCACACTATGAAGAGCAACCAGCTGTGTTTTAATAGGAATTACTTTTTTTAATGATTTCTGTATCCCAGTGCAGACACATTTAATGTTAAATCAATATAGAACGAATAATGAATATATAATATTTTCTCTATTGGTTATCACAACCAATAGATCGTGTCCTTTTAATTCTGTTTTAAGACAATATTGCTTGAGAAGGCATAGTGTCTGACGAGAAAGAATAAATTTAAAATCCTCCGGCCATCACAAAGGTCTAAAACCCATTGAGTTAATCCTGTTTTATTAAGAAAATCTAATATTATTGAATTTTGCCATCGAGGTCTATTAAAAGAAAACTTTACGGACTTGCAACCGCAGATAGACTTGAAAGAAAAGCAAAAAGCAAGATCAATTTTTATTTTTCATAAAACTCTGTACTAATAAAGATAATCATTACTCCATGTCTTATTTTATAATACATATACTACTGCATAAAAATGTAACACTAAGAAAAGACATGAAGTTGACGCATTTTCTGACTGTATATTATGAGTTGTATATTACTCGATTAAATATCTGCTAGCGTCCAGTACTCACTGATAAGGTTTATAAGCGCTTATAGTATTTTAACTTGTTCTGTTCATAGCCGCTTTATAACAATATAACGTGAGACCGTATGTAGGACGCAACATTGTAACTTTCTGGATGAACACGATATTCTACTGTTCCTTTGACAGGTGCGTCCACCTGATTGCTCACTGATTCATCACGATTAGCGCATTATTACAAAACACCTCACACATCAGAGATATACCCTAACTACAAGTGTGCACGAGTATTGGCAAGTGTAGCAGACATGGCTCGGCATACCCTAAGATAACACCCAAGGACTCATCTTCGGTATGTCTTTGCAGGTGCGATGAATTCGCATCGTGGACCCGCATCCTACCGACCTCTCGTGACGTTGTCGCGTGCAAACTATTTCACATTGTCATTCAAACCCAATATACTGTGCAACTATATGGTAGAAATCTTTGAGAAAGTAACAACATTTTGTTAAGCTACAAAATGTAGACTTACGGATGTGTAAGGACTTACGGTAACATCGCAATATTGCGATTTTGTGTTTTTGTCACTTAGTACCATTGTTCACTTTTCACAACTCAACGTTTCTCCCGTTTTCTCCCACTTTCTTCATTCCACCATTTCATTCATTTCTCATCATCACCGTCTCTTTTTAGCCTAGCCGGCATAACTGTGGGACGTAAAACTCAAATATATCATTTCATTTCTATACACTCTGATAATTTTGTCTGATAATTGGGATGTATTCAGTAGACTGTTAAGAAGTAGGATTAGCAAAAACGAAATAATAACGAGGGAAGATAAAAAGTTGATATAGAGTAATAAATGTCTTACATACGTATTTAAAGTGAATCCACTAGAAGAAATGGACTAAGGCATTAGTCAGTTTAAATGACAGATCGTTTAGAGAAAGATTAAATTGAATAAATTTGATTTAACAATTATATTTTAAGAGGAAAGCTTTGAATTCGCACACCAGAAAATGTGGCAAAAGTATTAAAATAATTTAACCAACTAGCAGGCATAATATTGGACTAAAAAAGTAGTTGGTTAAGAGTAAAGATGACCGGAATCGGTTCCTGATTGAACCGGTTTTCGTCTCTGAACGGATTCGGTTCTCCAAGAACCGGATCTTTATGACCGGAACTTTGTGGCCATCTCTAGTCAAGAGTGCTATGTATGATGTATTGGACTGTATGGATCAAACACTTGGACATTAAGGAAGTTAGAGAAGAAATATTTAGAAAGCTTCAAAACATCGTGTTGGAGGAAGATGGAGAAGATAAAATGGACAGAGAGTGGAAAAAATGAGAATGTTTTGAAACGGATAGAAGAGAAGAGGACGTTTCTACCCAGCATCCTTCGTCAGAGAGCCAATTGGATTGGGCACATATTGCAAAGAAATTGTCTTCTTCACACCGCCATAGAAGAAAAGATGGAAGGGAAGTGAAGAATAGGAAGAAGAAGAACACAACTAATCGATGATTTGAAAAACAGAAGAAAATGTTGAGAGTTAAAAGAGGATGCTGACCATCGAGAAGACACATGCGATTTCGGGCCCAAACCTAAAATTGGGCAAAGAGGAAAGAAAACCATTATTAGTCGCAGGACCTGCCAAAAGGCAGAATACTTAATAATAATAATAATAATAATAATAATAATAATAATTATTATTATTATTATTATTATTATTATTATTATTATCTATGACGACTTTGTTAGTTATAGAGAATGGAGAAGTGGTATATGTAGGTAAGTAATAAATAATATGAGGAGAAAACCGAACGCATTTAAATGGGAAATCCGTAGATTACAGCTGCAGTAGGCTTTCCTGGCTCTGATTCTACCATTTGAGAAGAAATACAATACAATCTGTTTGATGGTGAAAGTTTTCTGTACTGTGTTGGAAGGAGTAGAGCCTAGATGTTGCATACCTATACCGTATCTTTGTATGTGCATTCCAAGGATGTTTTAAAATAGAGGATTCACCCATATGTATATTCATCCTATTAACTCAATGAAGCCGAAAAAACAACTAAGCATCAACTCAACTCTCGTTTTCGCCATGAATGTTGACTAAAAACATTGCGATCTTATGGGACAAAGTGGGCGGAGTAGGGGTGACGAAACTGTGACTTATAGCTTCACGATTTTGTTGTATAAGCAGATCCTCTACTTTATAACATCCTTGGTGTATTTCCTGTAGTTTGCTAGATCTTGTTCAATTTTTTCCCCATATCTTATTTCCGGTCAGAAGGAAGATCTGAATTGTACGCAATAATAAAACAGTATATTGTCTGTATACAAGCAGACAAAGTTTATCACAGTACATAACCACGATTTTCTGCATCCTGCACGTACCGATGAAGTACTCATATGATCTTCGTCTATTTGTGGCTGTACAGATTGGTCCTGGCTAGGCAATAAATCTATGTCTAACCTGATACAGAATCCTGTTGAATTTTACCTTTCCGGATTTTCTAGATAAAAATATGCCGTTTTATCTCTCAGTGTGTGTTTAAATAAGAAATTAATTGTTTATCTTGGTTACCTGGTATTGATATCTGAAGTAGCAATTCGGTACGAATAATTCATCCCCGTGAGAACTCATATGGTTTTCGTTACGCTGTAGTTGCCGTTTATACTTATATAGGGTAGGCCTTTTATTCTCATAAACTGTCTTCAACTCATGAATTCATTTGGTGCTTTTGTTCTGAACATGCAGGAACATGACGATGTGTAGTGCTTTTAATAACTCTTCTCGGAGTATCACCCAGGTGAAGGTATTGACATCCAAAGTTTCGAATGCAGACATCGCATTCATCTTCAGGAATTGTAGTGAAGAGACTGGAGATGTGAATATATATATATATATATATATATATATATATATATATGGTGACTACTTAGTGGCCGAGCTATGAATGGTGGCTTGTGATTAGCTGAGGGAAATGCTGGCTTATGATTAGCTGAGGGATGCTGGCTCCTGATAGGCTATTGTTGTGGCTACGAGAAATGAAGTTGTTGAATCTGCTTTGTTATTGTGGCTACGTGTAGTGCCTTTGTTGAGGCTACATGTAGTGCTTCAAATTTATCAAAACATTGCACCATAATTGATATAACTGCAAAACCAAGACAGAAAAAATATCCCTTCGAATCGTTATTTTGCATGTTTATTTAGAAGAAATAAAAAGTATAATTCTTATGTCCAAATGGGTACGAGGTTCGTGTCTTTCTAGGTAACTGCACACACTTTTCGATACTACCTCGTATCGTGATATTCATATATATATATTCACATTTTAAAGATATGAATATACAATTTTCGTTTACCATATTTTATTTTTATGTCATACTTGTAAAGAATACTTTCTTGTCAAAGTGTACTGTACCCTGCTTGTATGTACAGTGACTATATGCTTTCAGTAAAGGACATTTGTTCCACTTTCATATACAAAACAGTTTTTTTCTGGAGGTGGAGGAAACAATTAAGTCATCACGAAATTATAACGACCAGAAATAGTGGCAGACCAACTTAACGGGAAACGTGACCAGAATAAAGTTTTGAACTTTGTTTTAGTTTGTCCTTCATTTCAAACAACTTGCCGCAGGAAAATGTACCCATTTACTGGAAATTATGATGACTTTTTCCCTGCTTAGGATAATGAGGCTGGTTGAGGACTGTGCTTCGATTCTTTTTCTTTGTCGCTGGGATTACTACCTCAGGGAGATTTCATAAAATGAAGCATATCGCTCTGTTCTTGGACTTAAAGAAACTATTTGCTGTATTCTTTTTCTTTCTCTCTTCTAGTTTCATAATCATTATTCATTGCTTAAGTATTAGACTAGCCAGCACACACAAAAATGTTTAACTATATGCATACTGCAATCACCATCTCTCCTATGCACCGTACTTAGCTTACTCTTCCTGCAACAGAAAGTTCTTTGAACTGCTATGCAGAACCGGAAGGAGTTAAAGGGAGAGGAAGAACGGGGGTACACTCGTAGTGTATGTTAGATCGTTACCGTCATGCCTAGCGGCGAGTTCCCTGTCTACTCCACCTGTGCCAACTCTGTGCCTTCCGCAAGCTCATTTTCCATCTGTCTTTTCAAAACTTGGAACACCTACAAACTGGAAAACCTTCTGCTTACCATCTTTTCTTTTTCGTCTTTTTTTTAAAAAAAAATTTTTCTTTATCCTTATCTCTTCTGTTTCTACTCTTTGCTCCCTCTTGCTCTTTTTCTTCTTTCAAGCGAAAGTAACAGCACGAACTGTTTCGTTTCGGAAAGAAACGAGAGAGAGAGAGAGAAACCGGGGTGTTTCAAAGATTCCCCTCCAGGGATATATTCTAAGTGGCATCCAATTCTCTTGCAGCCTAATGTCCATATACATGTTCCATCTTACCGAGAAATTTTGGATTGTGCTTATCACTACGAACAGCATGACTGGTAAAGCTTATCTATCTATCTATCTATATCTATCTATCTATCTATATCTATATATCTATATCTATATCTATATCTATATCTATCTATCTATCTATCTATCTATCTATCTATCTATCTATCTATATATATATATATATATATATATATATATATATATATATATATATATATATATATATATATGTAAGTAGAAAAACAGAGAGGTGTAAGATTCTAACACAATTCGTTCGTGGTTACATTAATTCTTTAAGTGTACTTTTTTTAGTTTCCCAATATTACATACTATAAATTATTAAGGCTTAGAGAAATTGAAGTTCATAATTGTGACTTCTAATAAAACATACAATTTTATCAGCATAGCGGTGGAAAAAAGTGTGTAAAAGAGATTGATTTTTATTAAGCTCATTAAAATCTCGTATATGGGTAAGTGTAATATATAAGAGTAAGTTTTTTGAGAAATTCAGTGAAAATGGTTTATTATGGCGCTAGAAATATGTCATTCGAGACCAACAAAAACAGGCTCAAAAAGGCGCTACCTGTTAACGCGACACTGATACTTAACTATAATCAAAACATTATATTATGACAATGGCTAATGAGATATAAGAACCTAAAACTCTAATTAACTCCTAAACTTTAATTCTAAATATGTTTCAATTAAACATTTTCAGAGTTTCAAGTATTTTGTGCGAATTTTTGCTTAAGAATTTGGTCATAACTAACAATTCAAATTACCACACTGATATGACGCAGAACGGTACATGCATTATGAACACTCGGCGTGGAATGTATCTAGAAAGGTCTGTAACGCATTTTTTGCACTTTATAAAAAGGGAGCATAGAAGACGCACATCACTGTCGAACAAAATGAAATGCAGTAGACGCCCATCATTGGCAAACACAGTGTTATGAGTAACTTTGATCTATTGCAAATCGTGGAGGGACAAAGGGCTGATGACAGGATATCTATAACAATCGCACTTCTGGGATGTCGTAATGACTACACTGTCAATGGTATACCAATAATGGTTGAATAATTATCAAACATTCGCCAGCCAATCACTCTTGTGCGAGCTACATGCTGTGGATGACCGAGGTGAGCAATGAGTGTTCCGTATTGTATCTCGACGAAATAAGCAAAAATTGATCTACCAGTATAACAGTGGGCCAATATGACCAATTTCAACAATAATCATACGATGTGCCTGGCATCGGATGAGGTATCATAACATTAGATCCTGTGACAACACAGCAGCATCAACAATTACATCAGGATGGGCACAGGCAAGGTATCATTGTACTGAATCAATGGAAGAAGGTTGTCTAAAGTGATGGGTCCCGCTTTTCGCTAAACCATGCCGACGGGAAAGTTCGAATCTGGCATAAACACCATGAGTCCATGTCGCGGAGTTGCCATGGTAGTTCAACATGCCAGTAGAGATGATGTTACTGTCTGGGTAGTGCAAGGTGACCAGAATTTTCACTTGCAAAAACGGGACGCATACGAATCGGCTACGGGAAGGGGGAGGGGTATAACTGACTTCCAGATTCCATTTTGGGACTCAGCAGTGTTCTCAATTTACAAAATACACAAGTAAGAGTGATAACACACCGTTTCTAACTTTACGTGTACCACACAACAAATAATGGTTCCCGATTGCAAGTTCTACCCAACAATTTTTTTTAACTAGTTGAACACTCAGAATTCCCACTTGAACCACGAACACTCAATTCCCATTTGAAAATTCAGAAGTTCTAGACACGGCTAACCATTGACAACGAGTGTTGCTACGGAAGAGAGTAGAATTTCCATTGACGATTTATATTTTGAATAATAATTACGGGACACCTAGGTCATTTTTACTTAAGAACGGGACATTTAGGCGTCCCGTTCGAGACTCAGAAGAAAACGGGACAACGGTTGTAAAAAAGGGACTGTCCCGGCTAAAACGGGACGTCTGGTCACCTTGGGGTAGTGACCTCTTGGTATTCCTTAGGGCCATTAACTGTCACTCACAAAACTTGAATGTCGAAAGGTCTAGCAATCTGTCAGCACATCATTTGCACCCATATGCCAAGCGGAGTTCCCGAAGAAGAGAGACAAAATTGCAGCACTAAAATGCGATGTATTTATCGGACTGCGATCATTACAAAATGGCTGGATAAATATGACAGTGAGTTCTAAACACTGCTCTGGGCTCCAAAGTTCCCAGACCGAACCCCATTGAAGATGATTCTGACATGCTGGAACGTGCTGAAATGTATCTCCCCAAAATGTGCAGCAAACCTGCAATACCTTTTACAATATGTTCCTGGCCATTTGAATGCTGTGATTGCTAAGAGATGTTACCGAAATGTCATTAGTAATGTTCCTAATGCAATGATCGTTCAGGCTAAACACTGCTTTGAATTGTCGGATGTTGCATTAAGTACGCTCTTTAAACTTCATAAGGCTTTTGTAGTGTAGAGAGACCAAAAAAAGGGGTGGAAAGCAATTTTAGGCTTTTAACAATAAAGACAACATGCCATGTCATAGAACAAATAATAAACTCCTAACAAAATGTTTCAACAATTACATTTCATGCTTTAAACAATACTAAAACAAAACCAAAAGTGTACCGTAAGTACGTATATGCAGATATGTAGAGTATGTTAACTCGTATGAAGAAATGAATATAAAGTGACTTCCGTTGAGAGAGATACAAAGAAGAAAAAACATTACAAGCATATACATTAACTACATGCATTTATATCTAATAATATGATCTTTTGTTCTTTCATAGTTCTAACAAATGGAACGGAGAAAGGTGCTCTGCTCTTCTGCACAGTTGTCCTTGTTGAAATAAAAATAAAAAGAAATTTTGAAAAAAAATGTATGCGCCGTTTATGAATATGAAATTTCTTTGTCAAACGCACTAAAAGGAGACAATGGAAGGAAAAGAAGATAAATCAGAAATGGAGAGAAAGAGATACGAATACAAAGGCTAAGCGAGGCGAAGAGAGAATATTTGAGAGAGAGAGAGAGAGAGAGAGAGAGAGAGAGAGATGACATCATCGTATTAAGCATCACCTGCTCTCACCGTGTGCTTTGTTCGTTGAATTTATAGAGTAATGGGATTTCGTAATTAAGCGTAATGTCATTAGAGCCCCCTACCTCCCAACTCCGAGCGAACGAATGTCAGTCCATGTCACGTGCATCTGCTCTTACAGAGAATATCGTCGTGTGCTTTGTATATAGTACCTAAGTGAACGTGTTGCATGTTCATATATAGGTAGATATATGTAATTCTTTTTCCCTCAAGAGCATTAGAAATATATTCTATCGTAAAGAAAAGTAGTGACAGTTGGTGAGAAGCGTAGATTAACTACATAAAAGAGGGAATTTGAAAGAATTTCGATTGTGATCAAAGAACCTTCTCTATCCTAACAGAAACATGTACAATATGTACTACCATTTCGGAGAAAGTCTATGGTTTTCATTTCTCCTCAGTGATACCAACCCAGAAATTAATACAACCCAAAATTCGTATCTTAAAAAGACGCTAAATTTAGCTAAAACTTTTATAATTTTAAATTGTATCTGGATAAGGAAATTGAAGGATTTTCCTAGAAAAATACAATCTTCTCAAGGATTATCTTAAGACATAAATTAAGTGCTTGTTTAACAATAATTTTTGAGGTTTTGTTGGGTACAAGTCTTCTTGAGTCCTTCTATGGTTACGCCTTTGGTAATATGAGACCTTTTAGTAGTCTTGTAATCCAGTTTTGTCGAAGAGGAAGTATAACACGTACAGGGTGTGATTGAAAAGTTCCGGAACTTTTCCCGCCGCGCGGCTCCCTGGCGTTCGAAAAATATGAGGGGTGGGGGGAAATGTGTGCGGGACCTTCCTCTTTCAAGCGGAACTTGGCCCAGTGCGCTGCGAGCAGCCGTTGAGAAAGCATCACTGTCCGCGCGAACGTCGTTTTGGTCGTCGGTCACGTTTTTTGAGCGCCGAAAATGGAGTCAAAGATTGACCAACGCTACGCCATCAAGTTTTGTGTCAAACTAAAAAAGACGTTCACCGAGACCAAGGACCGGATCAAGGAAGCCTTTGGGGAAGATGTGATGTCCCGTACTCGGATCTTTGAGTGGCACAAGGCCTTCAGGGAAGGCCGGGAGGACGCCGATGATGAACCACGATCTGGGAGGCCGTCGACGTCGAAAACTCGACCGAGTTCGCAAATACCTGAACCTGAACCGTCGGACAACCGTCCGGGAGATCAGCGAAGAACTTAATTTGACATACAATGCAGTGCAAAAATTGTGACTGAAGAATTAAGCATGCGGAAGGTGTGCGCCAAACTGGTCCCCAAGGTGTTGACCGAGGAGGCACACACCGCTTTCATCTGCACGTCCTACCTGGCCAAGCATGGCATCCCAGTGCTTCCCCACCCACCCATATAGTCCAGACTTGTCTCCCCCAGACTTTTTTTGTTCCCTCGCATCAAAGGGAAGATGAAGGGAAAGCGTTTCGCGTCGGTTGATGCGATACAAAAGAGTGTAACCGCGGAGCTTACACCCTTTCCGGAAAACGTCTACAAAAATTGTTTTGAGCACTGGAAAGACCGCTACCGGCGTTGTATTGACGCAAAAGGAATGTATTTTGAAGAATTTTAACAGTTTTTGTAAAAACGTTCAATAAACCTGTTGTTCTAAAAATGTTCCGGTACTTTTAAATCACAGCCTGAATAATCTGAGAAGTAAGTGCCTATTCTATGCTTCAAAAAAAGTTGAATAATAATATCTACACCTGAGTGAAATACCACAAACTAGTATAATTATTTGATGGTTGTTACGTAATGATATAACTAAAAATCACCAAACCTTCAATTTTTTTCAGCAACGTTTGATGAGCATATGTGGTTTAAACTTTAATTAATTTGTAGATCCATGCCTTCTTCGGTGTTGAAATAATTCACTAATATACGCACGAAAAAGAACATTTAATAGCTTAGCTGATGTTCCAAATAGCTGAGACAAGCTGAGTTAGTAGATATTATATGATATTCTAATAATTCAATTTTTTAAAAGTTTTATGTAAGTCTTACAATAATATCACTATTATCGAATCTTGCGTCTCAAGAGCTTACCAAAAAGAAATTTTCAACTTTGAAAACTCATACTGATTTATTCATTTATCTTACAGACATGGTTTTGATGTCATTTTGTAGTAAATACAGCAAGTTTTGACTCACGTAGTACACTAGTTCAGAAACAAGCCACTGCAAGCGTTAGCGTCAGTTGTAACAAAGATATCTGCCTTTACTGGTCCCGAGCGTGCTAGCTGTATGTTTTGGTTTAAAGAATCCAAGTCTGCGACAACTGTGCAACGTAATTTTCGTACAAAGTATGGGAAAGATCCCTCCAGTAGGCCTGCTATTTAACAGTGGTATAAGTGTTTTACTGAAACTGGATGTTCGGTAAGACACAACAAATATTTAGGTTGTTCCCGTACGTTTGAAGACGTTGTAGAGCAAGTGAGACTTCAGATGGGGTGTGTGCTGCATCACCGATGGAAGCCACGTTGAACCTCTTTAGATATAAGGTAAAAAAAAAAAAAAAAAAAAAAAAAAAAAAAAAAAAAAACCTTGAGGTATTTTGCTAGAAGATGACACTAACACCATGTCTGCAAGCTAAATTAGTAAATCATATGAATGTTCAAAGTTGTAAAACCCTTTCTGATACACTCTGTATTTAGAATGTGAAAATATCATAGGTTAATTACTTTTGAATAAAATTAAACTTCGACCAACATATCTATATTTATATCTATCTATATATTTATATATTAGAGTGATCCGTAAATATCAATTTTCAGATCGCGCTCGTCTCTCCCCTAGGATTGTTTCTTTTATGATGTCATGTTCATGTTGAAATTTTAAGACAAATTGGATAATAGTAAATGGTGCTCCAAGACGTATTTATTTTACTTACTTTAGACTGTATTGGTTATACTGCATCTATATGAATTTCACGGCACATGAATTGGAGTACATGAATTTTGTACATTGAAAACAGCATAAAACCATGCAAACAGTAGATAAATAATGTCAGCAGGAGTAGTAATAACGGTTTTGCTCAGCTTAAATAGTCACTCACCACTTGTAACGAGTATTACTTCTGACTTTCATCTTTCGTCAACACATTTTTATATTCTTGAATTAATTTGACACCACATTCCTCAATATATTGACCACAAGAAGATTTGAAATAAGATCAAAGTGATTCCTTATATAGCCTTCGTTTGTTTCCCAGACATCAGGGTCGATTTCAAAGAAGTCAATTAGAAGTTGGAACCTTGTAGAAGAGTTCACTGTCTGGAAAGTAACAAATTGACTCAAATCTTTGGTAATTACTGTGTCAATGCCATCAAAACATAGGACAAGCTTCATCGGAATCATCTCATGAATTCATTGCTTTCACTATGTTCACACGAGTTTATTTTGGTACACGCTTATCAAATAAAGAAATTCCAATGATTTCGGGTGACAGGTATAATAGCTGGCCACAAAATTTGCGCAGTGCAGCCTGAGAGATGGGCAGGTACGGATATTCCCTCAATTTCTTTAAAAATTGGAAATCTTTGTATGGTGCAGCAATAGCATTATTGCATGTGAACCAAGCTTCGACGTATAGGTTAACAAAGAATACACAAATGTCTCGTATTGATTTCTTCAACACATGAAAGACGGAACTCTTTTCGGAACATGAATATCATTAAACTGTCGATGGCTTTTGACATCCATCTCGCATGATGTAAGGCACCTGGATAGTGAAAATTATTTCCGTTCGGTAATGTACTCCCAGAAATAGTATAATGAGCTCCAAGAATTGTTTGTAATCACCCCTACACTGTTGCTGTTTGAGAGTACTGAAACTAAAGAGAAGCACATTATCACGAATACTCTGAACACACGACTGCACAAAACTGTCCTCTCCAGGCTGATATTTTGTAAAGTCAAATGTTGCCCATTGTTATTGGGACTTCTTGAAACAATGCACGTCTGGACCTGATGTTGGCAATTGAAACTTCGAATCAAATACACTCCTTAATACCAATTCTAATATGTCTTCGACAAAGCAGCTCTCGTCCCATAATTGTTCCAGCTGAACAGAGGCACCTTTAACGTGCCCTGTGTTGGAGCAATTTCACTTTTTCTGTGACGACCCATTAATTTAATATGTCAAACACTGCCTCCGCTTGATGTTTACCAGTACCACTGTCCAGTTTCGGAACATTAAGCAGTTGTGTTTTATCACCAAATGAAACTGCGATTGGTAATGTCTACATTTACGTGTGCACTTGCTTCAGGAAGAAGTTTAGTATCACAGTGTACAATGAGAGAGGTCATATTGTCTAAATGAAATCGATCCTGAATGTCCTGGGTCATTCTCTTCCTAAATTCTTGCTTTAAACGCCTTATGGATGACCTACTTAAAATCAGTTGTTCGCGGATTCTAGTTCAGTGCCTCAACAGTTGCTGTTATCATATGAACGGCATACTTATCACTAATTTTGCACTTATCGAGGGCTGCCAATAACTTATCTGTAATGAAAGTACCTCTTCGTCGTTCCTCTTCTGCTCCTCGAAGGTGATGATTGAACAAAATCAACATCATTTTCGGCCATCTAGCATCTTTATTCATCTGTGCTAGAGAACCATGGAGCTGTGGAAGATGTGCCTGCAAAATAATAATAATAATAATAATAATAATAATAATAATAATAATAATAATAATAATAATAATAATAATAGCTTAGATGCCCGCTCTTCGTAAGGGAGAAAAGGTTAATGGAGTACATTTTTACATATTTTCGTGAACTCCCCGTGACGCTCCTAGAAGTAAACGTACCATTCATCTGAGCGACCTCGAAAACTATAAATTTGGCACTAATATTAGCCATTTTCGATCTTTTTTACATATACTTCTGAACCCTCTTGCGATACCCCTAATTCGAAATTTAAAAAAGAAACACTTCGTCTTCAAATTAATCACTTCCAGTTTCAATATTTATCGCCATGGAGCAAAAATGATAATAGATAACAATCTGTAATCGATTTAGAGTCTCAAGAGAACATATCACCAAACACCTCAATACTCTACCACAAGTGGAAGTGGTTGAAATTTACTACTACATACGGTTTCGGTACTGATTTATATAGAGCAAAATGGATTAAAGGTATGGAGATGCGGTTTTCTGCAATTGACTCAGCTTACCAAGAATGATTCCATCTTGTCCATTAACTCTCTGTTGAAACCGGAAGTGGTTTAAATTAAATAATTTCAGTTTCGAAAATTTATCACCAAAGAACAGAAATGATAATAGATATTATCCCAACCGGAAACACTATATCGAAACCGGAAGAGGTTGAATTTACTAGTACTTCTGAATTCAGATTTTCCTAGTGCAAAAACTGTAAAACAAATAGCGAAAAGTGTTGTTTTGCAATTGATTCAGCGTCCCAAGAATTAGTTCTATCTCTTCTCTTAACACTCTATTCAGACAGGAAGTGGTCGCAATAAACAATTTTTTTGGTTTCAAATCGCCATAGAGCAAAAATAATAAAGAATTTCGAGTAATGGGTTTTCGATATGGATTAGGATCTAGTGAGCACGTTCTATGGACTTTTATCTTTGGTCTTATTTCTCGATTGCAACCAGTAGTTGTGGATGCTGCTTCAAGTTTATGAGTATTGAATTCACAAGGTTTGGAAACATTTTATAGTTTCACACACTGTGAAACGAAACTGACTTATGTAGCATAATGGCTAAGGCCTTTGGTACGAGCGGTCCCGGGGTTCGATACCCGATGGAGGCACTTGGTCGAAAAAGTGTAAAAAAACTTTTCCGGGCCACCCATTCTGATGCAGATTTTCTCTGGTTTCCGTTATTCACACCTAACAAATGCCGGGGTGGTCCCAGGTCGTCTTTTCCCCTCCCCAATCCTTTCTTCCTTCCCTTCCCTCGGATGGTGTGATCGCCGAGGAACGTCATCTCTAATTACGTGATGGGCTAACATGGTTTTCGATGCTAAAAGCCCAAAAATCTAATTCCGAATTCCTAATAAGTCACTTATTGTTCTAAGAACTGCCTCCTCAAAGAATGTTCATAAAAATGAATTGACCTTTGAGCTCTGACTATACTTAAAATTGGTAGATCTAATATATAAATAAAGAGAGAGAGAGATATGCATGTCTTTTAATGGGAGTAGGATTATATCAAGAAACTGTCTAATTTCATAATTAATATCTTGTTTGTGAAAGTAAATAGAACCAGTTAGTAATCAGATTAACTTTAGTTTTTTAATGTTGTGAATAATAAACTTACACACAGTGTTTGTTGACAGGTAAATGCTTCCTTCCTACAGTGTTCCACCCGTCTCTTCCTGTATGTATGTATATGTCCTGTTAGTTTTTTTTTCTGTTTCAACAAAAAAGCAGTGGGATATTTTTTTTACCTTTTTGCTAGCGAGCGTAAATGGATTACGCCTGTTAATAATGTACAGGTACTAAGTTGGTTACGACATGAGCACACGAAAAGTGCCGCTGGTCCTGCCACCTGGATTGAAATTGTGAGTGCGCTACTCATTCAAAAACCTTTCCACACGGGCCCCGCCCCTGCTACATCAAGAAAGAAGAAAAAAATCGCTTCTCCATCCACTTTTTCAGAGAAGTCTTTGTTTTTTTCTAACTCTCTCATAACAATTATTATTTGTGCTAGACCTGCTTGCTTTAGAAAAAGAAACAGTGGAGTAGAGCAGAAAAAAACATGGGGTTTGTTGAACGCTTTTCATCATAACTAATGCTATTTCTGGTTTCCTCTAGTTTTCCTTTCCTTTTAAGTTTTTCATGGTCTGAAATTAAGGAACTTCATTTTCTTTTGCTTAACAAAATACCCATTTACTTTTCAGTTTAACTACAATTCTCCTTTATACTTTCTTTTCTCTTACCCACTCTTACCCGCCGTTTTCATCCAAGATTATTAAAACATAATTTTTGCATCATATCCTTTCTCATTTGTGATGTTATTACTTATTAAGATATTGCATTACCTTTTGCAATAAACTGACGTTACTTCCCTTGGTTGTTAGCTTTCTACTACATGCAAAGCATTCTTCATCACAAAAGATTTTTGTAATATATAGTAGTATTGTAGCGTGTAAATACTAATTTCTCTTTCAAATTATTATAATTTCCTGAGATTTAAAATCTTGTGTTTTCGTGAAACATAGTAAAGGAAACATTTCTTAATAGATGAAGATTTAATTATATTTACTTTACCAAGATATTAAGTAGTTTGTCTAGGCTATTTTGAACTTAAATAAACATGTTATGTACTATATATACTAGATAATTTAAGGGAATGTTATTATTATGCCCCAATGACCATGAAATAAGAACTAAAGACTAGACACTCTTTTCAAACATGAAAGCGCTTCACGACTAGTAGTCATAAGCTAGTAGTTACCGTATATTCTTCAAAGTTGAGTGGTTTTGGTTGAGGGGAGTCATTTTGGATTTTACTTGAGAAGCATTCAGGCGGGGCCAATTTTCCACCAGTAGTTTCATATTCATATTACTGTACCATTCTTCAATACATGGCATTACCATTAAATTACCGGCCACATCCAGAAGACAAATAGACATATTGATATGTCAAAAATACATCACGTTTGGTGACGGAAGATAAGTGAGCGCTCGGAACAACGGCATACAAGAGCTTGTAGTCCAAAAGAGTGCACAACGAAAGTTAAGTGCAGATAAAATTGGCATGATCATTGCAGCCTACCGATTTAATGATTCAATATGTGCGACTTCAGGTAAAGTCCAGACCACACATGCTACAATATGTAACACACAGGTGAAATAGAAAAGAGAGGGAGTGATAAAACCAATATCACACAAGAAAATCACGTAAGTTGTCTTCACGTAAATTGTCTCATAGTGACCGGTCATGTCTCAGACGCGTAACGAATGTACACCGGCAAAAGTCATTAGTCACAGTGTTCCAGTCTGTACCTAAGAGTGATGCCAGAACATGCACTATCCCTTTCGAGATGTTTAAACTGTGGTTTAATGTGTAACTGTATTCCACAAGTCAATTGTCACACAAGTGAACAAAAGCCATCAATTACATTAATACAAAAGACAACGCAAATGGGCAGTGGGGTAATAGAATAGAATCGTGTGGAGTGGCGAATCAGACTACTTATTGTGAAAATCCTGTGGACATATATAGACATGGTTCAGGCAAGCTGAATGTTATTTAACGGAGTTCATTGTTATACTGTGAAGTTAGGTGGTAAAGGAATCATGGTGTGGAAATTTTTCTCATTACTTGAAACCACTGGTGTTAATGCCTAGACCAATACAAGTCACCGCCTATCAAAGAATCATAGATAGTTCTGCGCTACATATAGATACTGTTCGGTAGTGGGTCGTTTGTGTTTTAAAACCTGTCAATGCCAATATCTATAAAGCATACTCCATCACTGAGCGGTTTAGGGAGAGGAAGGTGCAATTACTTGACTGGCCTGTCTACAATCCGGATCTCGACCATATTTAATACCATTCTGATTAGTTGAAGGACCTGTTGAAGACTCAAACACAACGCCTTAAAACCAAAACTCGCTGTTTGGAATTTTGCACGATTAATAGACTACAATATCTACTGAAGCCTACTCAACTTTGTGGAAAGCCTTTTTAGAAGGGTCGGAATTGTCACCACGCCGAATGATGGACATACGGCGTACTCACTCCGTAGCAACTCAAGATAAACAAGATCATAGTTGTTGTCTGGTTGTTAATGGCAATATAATATAACGTATATACGGGAGCCGTCGAAAATCAGTGCTCGAAGAGAGAGTACGCCCATGCACATAGGACTGAGGTTTGCACAAAGTGTAAGAAAATTTTCAAAAATAAACCCTTCTTTTCCTTGATTTTGAGCACTTTTTATTACATTTTTCTTTCTATTTTATATACCACATGTTCACATGTAATTCCCTAACATGAGTAACATTATAGGACCACTTCCTGAAGCAGGAAGAGAATTTAAGTACATACTAATAATATTCCAATTTTCCTCTCTCTTTTTTCTTTCCTTTTTCCTCCAGAATTTTGCGCCCCCTTACTTCGGCGCCCGAGGCTGTCGCCCCGCTCGCCCCTTCCACGACATGGCACAGGTCATGCACCAGAAGTTAGACTTTTACCACTAAATAACCTCTTCTCTAAAGAAAGAAAAAAAATAGGCAGAAAAAATATATATATAAAGTAAAAAGGACCCCATATTTACCCAGGTTATATTTAATTTTATAATTAACGGTATTGACAAATGAAAAAAGCGGTTCCTCTTTAATATGTAAACATTCCAATTTCAGCAGACATACTACAAAACTTTATATGTATAAACAAAAAAAAATGTTTACCATTGTTTTTTTTTTCATTCATCCTGTATTGTCATTTTGTTTCCCTAGATTAGTTGCTTGTACCTCCAATGGAAAACCTTTGTTCTCGATACTCCGAGGAATGAAGAACATTTTGACGACAATGAGACAACGATTGCCTGTCAATCAGACTGTGAAATACGAGGTAATTAATGCGACACTGAAAAGTTGTTCAGATCAATATTTTTTTAGAAAAAAAAAATAGGAAAGACATAGATAGATCAGTTGTTGTTTATATATATCCAGTGATTCACTGAATACGGTATATGTGTATATCCACTGAAATAAATGTTGGTGCACAGTAGAGATGTCCTTTTCATGTTTTAAAAAGGAACGATATACGTATATATTTCCAATTCCCCTCATGCTTCATCAAATTGTTTCAGTACTTCAAATACCAAACATTCTTACTACCTTTTTGGCATTATGTAATAAAGGTAACGATTCTAGAATATTAATAACAAGCTTTTTTTTATCAGAAATAATGCCTAAAGGTGAGACTATGAGAACCACACCATAGAGAGAGGGAGCAAGAGAGGGCAATTTCCCCCAGACGTGCATCCAAGATTATAAAATCTAGTGATGGTCTTGGTATTGCCAATTATGTGGTACTTTTATAATTACAAGTACCATACTTGACATAGTTGTTACCATCATAAAAATGACTGCGACACCAATACATTTTGTTGATTCAGCTGTATTTTTAAGCATATAATATTATCCTCCCAACTGTAACTATTGCTGGAACCATATTGTTGCATTCAACCATACTTCTGGTTGGTCCAGCTGTATCGTTCTTAGAGTGTATACAAACGTTAGTCGAGTTCCGTAGTTGTAGGCGGAATAGAACCAGATTTAGTGGGCGCGCCCCTGATTGCTCCCGCTTGATTTTTGAAAAGTGAGCGGTTCTTTGAAATACATGTTAAACACATATTAGATTTGCTTACTCATACACTACATTGTTTAATATATTTACTGTAGCTAATGAAGTTATCCATTACGTCATCGTAATTGTTTTAAAGCAGGATCATTTGCATCAAGGTGTGTATATTCGCTTGTGTGTATTTTAGCCGCAGTTAAAAAAGTTCTCGATAGTGGATCGAATAAGGAACCCCACTTGGCAGAGGTAAGACGCTCTACCACTGAGACACCGTGCCTTCTTCCTTCCTAGGAAATGTAAACTATCAAGGTGTAGGAGGTATTTTTTTCTTCTAAGTTAAACGTCCCAGGATCATGCCCTTTGGGCTAAGAGAGACGATGATTAAAGCAGGTGAACGTTAATGGAATGAGAATGTGGGAGGAAACGAGATTTCCCTGAGAAACCCCATGGACACGGTGTTGTCCACCACAATCTTACTATGGCGCTAATTGAACCAGGGACTCTTGCGCCACCAGAAAGAAGTGATCTAGGCATATAGTATTAAATGATGTTTTACCATCTCCTACCAGTGGCACCCTACATTCCAAACAATCAGAAACATACCACTTGTAACAATTAAGATAAGAATTGCCCCGGAATGAGATTACTCAACCTGGGGCTCGGGATCCTTAGTGGACTCGGGAAAGAAATACGTAATGCACATGAGTAGTGAAGAAAAAGATAAAAGCTATTAGAATCTAGTAGCTGAAAATATTTTTTACAAGATTATTTTGAATTTTTTGTCTCGATAGACGTATTCGTTTATCGACAACATGCTTATCATCAAACTGTTAATCTCTGTTCTTGTAAGGGTATCTAATAAAATCTTCAACTTTTTACATGCCCGCCACTTCTATTCTAGGAAGTTGGCAGCACTGAGCGTTACATGATCTTCATCTGTTGCCTTTGTGGCTAGTAGCATGGAGTGCCGAACAGCGCATATGATCGTCATCTGCTTCTGTACGGGTAAGAATGGAGTGCCTGATGACGTAACAGCATGTTGTCATAGTCAAAACTTATTACAAATGTGGTTAGCACTCCATTCCTACTTGTACGGAATACACATGACCATCTAATACAACTATTCGACGCTGTGTGTCTACTAACCACAAAGCTAACACATGAAAATCGTGTAACGTTCAGTGCTGTCAACTTACTAGAACAAAAATGGCGGGCATTTGGAAAGTTGCATTTTCTTTATGGCACATACAAGGCTTAAATATATAAAATACTATTAAGTGGTATGCAGGAATTATCAAAAGGCTTTATATAAAATGGAAATTACTATAATGAAAGTTGCTGATAAAAGGGAAGTAGTGATATGAAGTGGGTTAAGAACAGCTGTTTTATCATTGCATCAGCCAGAGCCTACACAGATGTTTTCCATTGAAAGCCAATGAACACAATGGTGCCCAAATTATCACCGACATAATAATATTATGAATGTAATATGTCCTGTCTTCTCACTTGTTTGTGATTAGGAAACAAATAAACGTATATATATATACATACTCATGGTTTTCCCCGTACACTAGGGGTCATTATAGAGATGGCGATGCACGAACTTGATGACCACATATACTCAAATTAATTAATATTCCTGAATATTGTTGCCAAATAGAGACAGAGAACGTCAATTATTAGAACTAAACTGAAAAAAAAATCTAGAATTTTGTGGTTTAGTTCACAATATCCACTTCATTCCCGTCTATCTCCAAGTCCGAATAAACGCAAACACAATGGTTCCCTTTTAAGCTAAAGCCACCTACAAGAATATTTTAAACAATGCCGTAGAGAATCAACACAGAAATTATGATTTTCTCCCTTTTGTGTTCCACATATAGCTCTATTATATTGAATCACGTATACATATGAGAATTCGTGCGTAATGGTACTGGTTGTTGATAGTGTCGTTGCGTAATACAATATGCATAATGTCCCAGGCGGTTTTGTCAAACATTACACACGTTCTGTGCCCGAAGGGTATTTATTATAGAATCTACCTCTCACCTATTCAATCATTCTCCTGTGATCCGACAGCCCTGTGGAAAATTAATACATTGAGCAAATTGACATAAAAGCTTTATTTGTAAAAGGCTTTCCTCTATAAGCGAATCAACACGAGTGAAGATAGTGGCCACAGACCGCTGGTCGAACTAACAGTGCACTTTTAAGGTGGCAAACCCATAAACGTCCTGAGGGCAAAGATTGCGGTATGAATTTAACTTGTCTACATTTAGAATCAATGTCCATATACGCATCACTGCACTTGCTGTATATAATTATGTAATTCTTAAATGTCATTTCCAGAATAAGCGTGCGTACTATTTTTGTTTTACTAATTTATTGATTATTTATTAATAATCATATTAATCTAATTAATCTATTTAATTATAGCTACTCCATAAGAAACTTGAGTATTTTCTATGGTTTTAGTATGCTTCCCGATGATGTACTGACAATTTTGAATATAACATCGAGCAGTGATTCGGATCTAATTTTGGGGCACGTTGGTTCAGTGGGAAAACGCTTGCATCTGGTACGTGGTGCTCCTGTTTCGATTCCCTGCCAAATTAAGTTTATGATAAACAACATCGTGTATATTGGTTTTACCGGGGTGATCCCGTTTCCTCCCACACTCTCATTCCACCCATTTCTCCATCTCATTCTCTTCCCTTAATCATACGTCTATCTTAACATAACGGACCAAATTGTGGGACTTTAAACTGAAGGATTTAATATTTTCGGATCTAATTTTAAATAGTTGATGATGCTTTAGATAGCCATGGTTATGAAAATAATATTAAATACAATTCAAGTAATCAACACATATTATATTTAAATAGTATTTTGTTACAAAGTGTCATGCTCCCTCGACACTAACCACGAACAGTCTATCATTGAATGCCAGCAATTTAAATACAAAAGCTAGAGTTTATTTACATATTGCTTTAACAAAAATTTTAGGAATGATCCCTCAAAAAATGCACCAAAAAATTGCGATATTGGCCAATAATTTGTTTTTGAATCAGGGGCCACAAAATTTTTGAACAGTCTCTAAATTAAGTTTTCATATTTTCTACGGAATAAACATATCATTCTGAGTTAAGTCATAGTTTGGACTTGGCTACACTATATATAGTTTTCCAGACATAAGGCGTACAACAAAATTTTTAATCAAATATATCGGATCTCAAATCAGAGGCCACAAAATGTTTGAACAGCCCCGAAATTGAGTTTTCGTATTTTCTACGGGATAAGCACATAATACTGAGTTAAATGGTGATTTGGGTTTGGCTACATTATATGTAGTTCTCCAGATATAAGGCGTACAAGAAAATTTTTGATTGACATATACTGGATTTTTCGATCTAAAAAGCAAGTCAATTCACGGTTTAGTTCCTTAAATAGTTACAGTTTTATCCATGGTAGTTTCAAAATCCCAATACAATGTTTGGTATTATTACTGCTTAGCTACGCTGGCTGTAACGGATTTTTACTATAGCGTACACTACGGTACAGATATTATTCAGTTAACACTTACTTGAAGAATTATGTTGATTACAATAAAATGCCAAGACCCTGCATGTTAGCAAGGGTAATTGGCAAACATACGAACAATTTGAAAACAGTATCAACCCCAAAAATGACGTGAAAAATGACGTGGTCATTGTGTTAGTATTACTGAAAATCATGGCATAGTACAATTCTGCGCTGAGGAATAAAAATATCGATTCCGTCTTACACACCTCTGCTTGTGATTGGACACAATGTTCTGAGAGTCAAATAGCAGAAGTATCCTTGCGATTGGCCACAGAGCTCTTCAATAGTACCTCTGTAAACGATGCACCTTGAATTATAATCCCTGTTCCAAAGAAATGTTCTCGAAGTTTGGCTTGTGAGATGTCTTAGTACACGTTTGTGCAAAATGGGGTAACAATGTTAGTGTAGAAGAGGGTGGTATTAACTTCTAAGATTTTTAGGTTTCTACGACTAACTGATGACTATGCAACAACCATAAATGCCTTCGCTACACTTTTCCTTCAGTCTTTGACACACTTGCCATAATCGTTTGCATCGCCATAATCTGCGACATGCTGGGGCAAGAATTTCTCCATAATTTCATATATAAATACAATATGTCACAATATGACTACAAAACTTTATAGTCTCTTCACAATATATGATTGGAATTAGACATGTTATTTACTGTAGTTGGGCGTTCGTTCTTTAAGGTACTGTGTTTGAAAGTTGTACATATGGGTTTTACAATTGGATTTCATCTATAAAGATTTATGAATGGCAACGCTAACTGGCATGTGGACTACAATTATTCTACCAAATATCTGTCATTCTGTTTCTTCATTAGCCATCGATTATATGTTGCACGATAATTTAGAGGTAGTTGATGAGAACTTCAAATTATATGCCCGTAGCCAAACTTCCTCTAAAAACTGTTGCGGAAGTACCGAAGGATTTTGAAACATGGATTTTTGGATAGGGCAGTAGTTTCTAAGTGAAGTCTTTACCCGACTGCGATAGGTCTAATCGTTTTGGAGATATCAACCTTCAAAGTTCAATTTTTTTATGATTTCGGCAGCCAGTAATTCCGAAAGGAAGCATTTGTGCACCCAAGCTGGTCTATACTTTTTGTTTTATCTTGGGGTCAGGAATCACCTCCCAAACGTTGTCAGTGTTGTTTTGAAACACCCTGTATAGTAAGTTACACTGTTAACTAACAGATGTATCTATTGTTATATGCAGGGATAAAAGTGGATCTGAAAAGATAGGGGAATGCATGAGGTCACGCCATCCCCTGTGCTTATTTTTGCCCATTGTATTTTTTTTAGACAGTGGAGGGACGCCCCAGATATTTTATGGAAGAGGGTATGGCGTCCCCTAGCGTTCCTCTTCACTTTTATCCCCTGGTTATAGTCTTTTTCTAACTGCGATAAGCATACTGCTTTATGCACACGCTACTTTGTGCAATGAATATTCTAAAAAACAGTTATTATTTGGAGTTCAGCATCCCTTGCAGATTGATTATACGGATTCATACCGAAATTCATAAAATATATACTCCTTTTTTTTTCAGCATTCGCTTTCTGTACCTTCAGCAATCATTTTTGAAGTGTGCACTTGCATTCTCCAGTGCAGATTCACTTTAAGATATATTGTGAAAAATACCAACAAAACTTTGCTAGATGGCCAGTAAGAAGCACAAATGCTATCTAAGCATAGCTGGGGGCTTGCGCGGTATTACGGGGGTGAGGAAGTATGGAGCAGGCGCGTCAGCGATGGTGGTTATACGCGCGAACTAGGATTGTGGAAAACCATTGCAAGTATATGCCACTGACATTAATTGCAAAATTACTTCCAAAAGATATTGAGCTTGACACCATTTCGCTTACTCTGTCAAGGACTTCCTCGGAAAATTAGGTAAAATCAAACGCAGAAATGAGTAGTCAATTAATTTGTGTGAAACCGAGAGAGAGAGGTAAAGGTGATGAAAATAGACTGGAACCCTTCGAAATGTGGGTGCTGTGAGAAGAATGGAAAGAATTAGTTGGATCGAGCGGGAAACGAATGAGAGAGTGTTAGAAATGGTGGATGAGAAAAGAACACTTTAAGATATTATTAGGAAGAGGAAGAGAAACTGGTTGGGACATTGCCTAAGAAGAAATTGTATCATGAGGAACGTCCTAGAGGGTATGTTGGCGGGAAAGAGAGGGAGGGGGCGAAGGAGACTACAATTAATGGATGATATAAAAACAGAAAGATCATACGCGAAGACGAAGAAGTTAGCGGAGGACCGTGGAGCATGGAAGCTTCTCAGCTGCGGCAAGTGACCTGCCAATAAAGGCAGAATACCTATGATGATGACGATGATGAGAGAAAGAGTCTCATGATTTCACTACAAATACCTCTGAAATAGCTAGTAAAGTGCCTGAAGTACCTACTCAGGAAGCAAACGACTAACATTCAAATCCCTTTTAATTCTGAGATCCTTCTATTCCTTAATATTATTTGCTATATCTTATAAGAAACGGATAACGGAAAATTTTGTTATAGTGATTCCTATTAGATATCCTAGCTAACTAAATATATTTTGAGCGTGTAAACACGAACAGAAGTTAGTGATCTTACACATACTTTGCAAGGGGAACATGCCAAATTCTAATACCCTTTTGGTAGTTGTGCTATCGTTCATTTGATTTAAACTCCGCTAGTCGAACGTTGGGATAACATCTTCAGATATAAGTTCTCGTAAACTATCTTTCAGAACCTCGTTCCCTTTCTTCAATTATTAATCTCTTTAAATAATATATTGTCTATAGCCAGTAGGTAAATAAATAGTTAGATAAATTTGCGATAGAAGAAAACTCTCTAGGAAATATCTATTCAGTTACATGAACTGGGTCGTTTTCTCTTTAAGAATACTATTCAATAGTACGCAATGTAATGAATGTCAATACAGGAGTTCATTACAATATTTACTTTGTCTAGTCGTTCATAATAGTAATTATTTACAATCGCAGGAAGTATCAAAACAAAACAAAACATGTTCTGTGAAAAAAAGATACGTAACAATACGTAGAAAGCAATTAAAGATTAAATTGTTTTCCAAAAGAAGTTACATATTGTTTTTCGGAAACACAACCGTTAATCAATAATTACTTTTTAAGCTGTTTCTAATATCGAAGTTCTTCCTCATATTTACAAATACGGATGGTATATAGACTCACATTCCTTATCAGATAAGCAACAACCAAACGGCAAAGAAAAAACATTTAAAAACAAAAAGAAAATATCGTTGTAACCTAGCACACACGCAAGGACAACATGAGTTTATATATTGAATACAGAACTGCATGTTATAACATGTGGAAGAAACTTGCATACTTCATGGATGGATGTATCGTTTGTGTCTGCGTATATATATTCATATATGTATGTGGATGAAATGCAGACCTACATATGCCAGGAATGATTGATGAGCTATGGTTTTGGACATAGTGTGAGGACTACACATGTTTAGCGGAAGAATTCATACTTCGAGAAGTATCGATTACTTTATATATATATATGTACACACTTCTTTTTCTATAGAGAGGGCATATGTATCTAAAAGAACATGAGCCTATAACTACATCTTGATTACACTTAATAACACTGTTTGTTTGATAGTCACCAGTTTGATAGCAAAAGATGGGTTGATATAGGTTTCTAATATTGACATGAAGACTAGAATATCTTGTTATGTTATCTGGAATTAAAGTTTGTATATATATATATATATATATATATATATATATATCGATCCTACTACAAGCTACTGAAACCACTTGCGAATGCACAAGTCGTATTACTCTTGCTAATTACCGCTCAGCACGTAATAAGGCAACAGAAATATGTACTTAATACGTAACACATACCAACATACATGCACACACTTATGTATGTGCATTAGAGAGTACTAATTACTGTGAATAATACTACCAGAAAAATTTTGGACTGAATCCAATTAACATGCAAGTGGTAGCTTTATTTTTCATCTCTTACTAACCTTTAAACCATTAACTTGGAAACCTTTTTCCGTAGGAGAATAATATATGGAGAGTTACTACCGGATCTTCGTGGAATACTTTCCAGATGCACTTTTAAAACAAGATGTTTTTATACTTTGCAGACTTTCTCACATAATGTAATATGGTTACTCGCAATGTGGACATATTCCAGTCAAATGCTTGTTTATTATCTACTGTATTTTATATTAATTTGTCTCCTCATCTGAGTTTCTTAATATTAATTATATTGCATACTTTTAAGCCGATAATACAACAGTGGTTTTCTCTTCGTTAAAGTGTAATTCTAACAATGATTAAATGGGAAGTATGCTACTGTAAAAGTCAACAGTGTTTTGTACGCTATCATTATGTTGTAATAACATTATTCGTAAATTTAAGATTAAATCAGATATATAAATTTGTAGTGCAAAGTGTTATATATATATATATATATATATATATATATATATATATATATATAGCGTGAACGATTAATGCATACAAAACAATTAAGGGTAGGTACACTCATGTCCAAAATGATTGTCCCATACATATGTCTTCTTGTGAGAATATAATTTGAGAATGATTTTGCAGGGTACTTTTAATAATGATACTATGTGTATAATCGGGAAATGTATATTTGTGTAAAATTTCATACGTAAACAATTATAAATACGAAAATTGGAATGAGTACAACAAAATGTTGCTAAATGGACAAGAAAATTTCATTTTCGTTTTATTGTCCTTATTTACTACTCTTTTGACATGAAATTTTCCACATATATGTCTTTGCCGATTATACACATACTAACATTATAAGAAATACCAGGCGAATTCGTTATCAAATTATATTGCTACAACAACATATTTATAGACATGCGGAGCTCCATCGTGGCTAAGCGGTTAGCGTACGCGCCCTTGGCGTGGGAGACCCGGGTTCGATTCCCGGCGGGAGCTCATGTGGTTCGGATTCCACGTTAATCAGTAGGTCCACGTCTCATATAGCCTCGCTGCTGAAAGGGACGCTAAACTACAATCAACTCAACTTATAGACATGCGACAATAATTTTGGACATGAGTGTACCTAGGTCAAAACAAGAAGAAACAACCTTTGTAACTTTCGACATTGTTTCGGAGCTGCAAGATGCTGAAAGCGAGGGAAAATGTACTTTAGAGCCATTTATTTCGAATAGCAACAAGCGCACTGCTGGTGATCAATTAAATTTAAAAAGAATTTATACCTTCTCTAACCGAAACTGCGGATTACAAAGTAAGGAATGTGGAATAAAGGGATTCCTCAAAGGAAATATGTTATTTGTTTTAGATAAAGGTATTAGGAGTGGTCTTATCACTCGGACCTATGCATTAGGTAAACAGATACAGTGCACAATAATACTCGTGCAAACAAAATGTAACAACCAGTGGCGCCAGAAAAGGAGAAATGTCCCCAACTTCACGAGAACGTAATTTTACGGGGATTTTCTATCCGACTTAGTGGAAATTTGAATGTTCCTCCAAACAAACGAAAACGTCTGTGGTAATGAAAAAAAAATTTCTCCAATGTTTATTATCTGGCTACACCACTAATTTCATTTTTCTAGTTTCAGCCGTCAGACTGATGAAAAGCTGTTATGAAATGTCATATCAACGGAACCAAATGAAAGAGGAAATTAGTACTGATTATTATTTATATTAATATTAGTATAGTAATAGTAGTATTGTTGTTGTTGAATTATCCAGATTTATTAAGTCTAATTATCTTACAATATCCTCATGATGTGCAGATTCATTTTAAATGTAGATGGAATGTGTGGCATACGTACGCTCATGTTCAAAATGATTGTCGCATATCTATAACTGTCTTCTTGTAAAAATATAATTTGATAACGATGTTGCAGGGCACTTTTAATACTAATACGATGTGTATAATCGGGAAAAGTATATTTGTAGTAAATTTCATAGGAAAAAGATTATAAATAAGAAAATTAGAATGGGTAAAACAAAATGTTGCTAAATGGATAAGAAAGATTTATTTTCGTTTTATTGTTCTTATTTACTGCTCTTTTGACATGAAATTTGCCATATACATGTCTTTGCCGATTACACACATACTAACATTATAAGAAATACCAGGCGAATTCGTTATCAAATTATATTCCTAGAACAACATATTTATAGACATGCAACAATAATTTTATACATGAGTGTACATATTACGTGTTGACCAATGTTTTTCATGTAATACAATCTGAGCATTATTTTGACGGAAATGGAAGAACATCTGAAAACATTCAGGATGATCGAACATTGTCCTTAAGATGTGAAAAAAATTATGTCCACTATTACAGACAGACAGTACCTGAGTATGAGATCCTTGACTGTGTATTATGACAGTTGAGTGGTGAAACTCCGAGGCCGATCTTCCTGCCAGGGATTTTCGAGATGTATCTTTAGTTTTACCAAGTGCATACTGGGATATTACCTTGGAATTAATTCCTGCTGACTCCTTTTCACGCTCTTTTTCTCTTCTTCATGGATTGATCTACCTGAGTCTTTGATGCTGAAACAAAGAAGTACGTTATTTTTACTTATATTGCTTAAAGACTGAGATACGTACAGCGAATAAACGTAACTGCGTGTAAATGGTTCATTCGTAATACATACCATCAGGTAACCAATGACGGTCAACGGAGAAAAACACAGAAGTAGTAATATTTGTTAGTGAAAGAAACTAACCGCAATAGTACTATCCGGTGTTATAAGTGCTTAGAAAAGAAGTTATGTACGGTGTTGTTGATGGAGACAGATTTTGACGATAGAAAATCAGTCAAAATGTATGTTATACTAACTACATCATAAATACGTATCTAATCACGATCCAGTTACATGTAATAAGAGTACAAGTTTGCATTGAGTGAGGTAAGAGCAAAGTTGTTTAAGTGAGTCTGTGGTGATTTGAATGAAGAAGTCGTAAATATGTTAATACACTATCTAATGTGACAAGATGGAGAGACACTCTTTCAGTGTATTGGTTTGATGTACGGGCAACGCTCATGGTAACTTGTTGGCAACAGAACGGCTTTATCGCGAAACGTTCCCAAACAGCCGAACTCCGAATAATCGGAAATTCGATGCCGTTGATAAGCAATTAAGGTTATAGGTAATTTCCCTGCAAGAGCGGATCTTCGAAGACCACATTATTTTTTTCAACCCGCTGACAAAGAACTGATATTTAACGACGTAGTACAGCAGCCGAAAATCAGCACAAGAAGAATGGCTGCAAGAGCAAGTGTTTCCTGAAACATTATGTGGCGTTTGTTTCATGATCAGATACTATATCCATGGCACTTGCAACGTGTGCATTCTCTTGAGCGGAACGATTATCCCTTGCAACGAAACTATTGACGGTGGTTACTGAGACTGTGTATACAGAACCAACGTCTCCGTCCCTCAGCCTTTTTCACTGATGAAACTGGATTCACAAGTGATGACATCATAAATCTTCACAATCGTCATATCTGGACTGAGGCAAATCCGCACCAAGTCGTCATATATCGCCACCAACGAGAGTTTGTTGTGAATGTGTGAGTAGTCGTAATTGAAAATTATCTCTTAGGACCATATTTTTCTACCACAGCGTGTAATGGTCGAGTTACATATTCAGTTTCTATAAAATGAACTTCCTTAACATTTAGAGGATGTAGTTCTGGAAGAAGGACGTCACATGTGATCCATGGATGATGGTACTCCACCACATTTTCACAGGCAAGTTCGTCATATCTTGAGGCTGCATTTCCTCGGTCTACCTGTTCGGTCCTCCAATCTAAATTAACTGGACTTTTATTTGTGCGACCACTTAAAAGATTTAATTTACGCAAGGGAAATTCATGATTTGCAAGATTTACAACAATGTATAAAAGATTGTTTCCTGGAAATTCGTGATACACCCGACACATTGGAAAATATACGTCGATAATTAGTGCGTTGGGAATGTTTAAATATGTGTAAGAAATAACATATTCACGCAAGGTACACAATGTCCATGTGATGAGGTTTAGTTATGAGGGTAGTACAGAAGATCAAAATTATATTTGAGATGGGAAATTACGTCTAACGTCTCCGAGATGTCCTTTAGACGTCTCACAGCCCCTACAAACGACCAGGGACATTGAGACTCGCAATAAAAGCTTTAATATAAGTTTCTAACGGATCTCCGTTGTAATTTAAGCCAATGTATCTGTTTTGAGTCAATATTTACCTGTTAGATATCCAAAGGTTTCTTGTGATTATGCTACACATACTCCACAAGTGCCCAATAGAAATCTTGCAGGATCTCGTTTGCGAGAAGTGGCCTTACACGAGACAGTCAAGAGGATGTCCACCGATAAAGGCGGAACTCGTGTAGGCATTACGATATTGCAGAACGACATCTCATGAATATACAGGTGTTATGTGTTGTGATTCTGATTGTACGTCAAACTTTAGATCCATATCTGTTTTAATTTCGGTGCTGAGAAGAGTTGTTTCGTCACACGTCAGATTATAATGGCGCAATTAATTTTATACAAGTTATTTTCTCAAAAGACATGGACGGAACGGAACGGTAAAAACCATGACATCAATCTTCGACTTCAAAACCAAACAAGGTTATTTCCCAGCATACGCGGAAATCTGCTTCATTATATTTGCAATTTTAACTTTGCACTGTCATTTCTCTTTTTTTTAAAAAAATAAATTAGGTTATTATATTCTCCTTTTGATTGTTTTCTTCTTGCAAACAAAAAAAGCATATAACCCAAAGTTCTGAGAGTAAGGGAAAGAAAGAAAGCAGAAGAAATAAGAAAAAATAGCGACTTCTTTATAGACCAATGATTCCCTCAATACCATTAAAAGTTTTAATGAGGGTTCTTAGGATTAAGATTTTTTCCTCCTCAGCACTTGAACGAACATATGTTTTTGATTTTTTAAGGAATTGCCTGAGTACAATTTGACGGTTTTTTCCCTTGTAAATAATAAAGAATATTTATTTATTTATGACTTCTTTTACGTCATACACACTCACTAACGAATTTTCTAAATACTATAGACTAGTGTCAGTTACCCGCTTCGCCGGGTCAAAATAAGAAAAATTATTAATCACTTTTTACTATTATTGAAGCGCGCTGTGATTGACAATCTTTTTGTCTTGCATTATTCAACAAGAACATATAAATCTTCGGGATTTTCAACTTGAGACATTTGTCACAACATAATGTTGGCCGTGTGAGACGCAAAGGTTCTCTCCCACTTTCCCAAGCTTCAGGGCTAAATTGGGATTTAAACGGCATCGGAAGTGTCACTGTTCATCTTAGCGACATCGAAAACTACGGATTCGACACTAATATCGGTCATTTTCGATTATTTTTATATATATATCTCACCCTCCCCGACCCCTATGTTGCACCGTCAAAGTGAAATGACAAAAAATATTCCAGGCTTTAACCTCATCTATGTTGAAAATTTGATCGAGATCGTTTGGGTGGTTCGAGAGTTATTATGTCATAAATATAGTCACTTTCATATTCATATACTTTATATAAATATTAACTAGAATGCTGTTATTCTTCCAGCATCTTTGAAAGGACCATAATTAGAGACCTAGGAACCCTAAGTAGTTTGTATAACGGTTGCCCTTTTTGATAATTAGAAAAATAAAACTTTTATTTTAACTAGCTCAAGAACCATGGGCTGAAAGATATAAAACCTGGACAAACAGTTTGGATTATCTAACTTGAAAGGTTTCTGAGTTTCTTATGAAATTTGAGTAACTTTATGACTACTTTTACTGAGCTTTTACTTAGTATTGCTTTCGAAGAAAATGTTCCACGAACTAACGTGGCTCTATCGGGACTTTAAAATGTCCTAACTTTTATGTTTATTAATGGAATTGGTGACAATGATCATTATCGTTATTATTATTATTGATATTTGAATTGCGTTCCCAAACTATTATACAGAGCTTTTAAAATAAGAGGAAACCTCACAACAGTGGCATACAGGCAAGCAAACTGCTACCTCCCGTTCTGTACATAGAATACGTACTATTTGAATTGCTCATATTTTTTATATATTGTATACTATAGGATTTATATGAATTACATGGTCTTACTTTCCATTAATCAGTTAGACTGATTTGGTTTTCACTAGAAATAATTATACAATTTTATTTTTACCTAACTTTATACTTTTACTTTATTATACCAAAAAACTGTTGGTATATTTCTCTCGCCATTAATTGCATTACGATTCTCTCCGTATTTTACTTCGTAAATGTGGCAGCTCTATTTGAGATATGCGTTAAAAAAAAACTATAATGTCTTCCTTATAGTAAGCTAAACGTATGTCAATTCAAGGGTGTAAATTTGTGTAGCTTGCAAGTCAAATAGGAGTTGATCTGTAAGTGGTTTTGGTCTAAATTTTAACAACTCATATCTCTGAATCTATAGGTTTTCTCTGATGTGAATGCAACGCCAAAATTAGAATATAATACCTTAGTTGCTACAGCTGTAGATCTTATAATCGGGTGAATACAAAATGTTATTGCACTTACACATCGTTATTATAGAGAAGTAGATTTTTTTTCAATTCGCCCATTTTAGGAAATGAAGACTGTTAACAACAGAATGAAGAATTAGCTCGTGTATTTGAAAATGAGTACTGAATATGATTCTTATAGGCCATATAAAGCATTACCGAAGAAAAGTTTACGAAAAAAAGCCAGTATTACTCAATCGCCTTACCTAAAATCTATGACTATAAATATAGGAATTGATTTCAGATATTATTTTCTACTTCTGAGGACAAGTAGAATTAATGCAGCCAATAAGTGCGATATTGGAAGAGGGAAGAGGTTTCGTAAATATCCGGAGAAAAAAATCAATTTCTTTCTGCTTGTAACTGCTTACTTTATATGCTTATTCAATGCATGTGAGCAATCAGTATCTACTTGTAAACAGAATCTGGTTTTCATGAAGCATAATAAGGGCAAAATATCTACCTATATTAATTCGTAATAACCACAGATATAATAGAACGTCTCAGCGTCTTTTCTATACTCTGCATTATCTATTCAGATTAGAAGAGAATGCTGAATACCAAAATCGATTTAGTCGGTTATGAATACGTATTATTCTTGGTAGAAGATAGAAAGGGTGTACCAATAACTAGTTTTGCATGGATTTCTTCAATGTTCAATATTGGTAATATCTCTCTTCTTTTAAATAATTCACTAAGTGATCATCGCACAGAAAAGCATGCATATAGCAAATAGAATCTATATTTAACATTGGTGTGTAAGAAGTATCACGTACCGTAGCTCACAGTCTCATAAAGCTACGTATAGTATCAACCAGTAATATGTATATATAGCAATGAACAGCAGAATTGACTCATGTCTCTTAAGATATATATAAATATGTGGATATATGAGATATTAAACAAAAATGGAAACATCTGCGGAGGTCGGAGCATCGTTGTTATTAATGCAGTGTAGATCAACCTTTAGCACGCAATACAGATTAAAGTCTGGATTGATACGATTCATGAATAGTGGTGAGTGGAGTTTGAAGACATTCTCCTTGAAGTATAGCCTCAAGCTCAACTAGAGACGAAGGAGGTGGAAATTGAAATTTAGTGGTGATTGATTTTTTTTTGTCTCCTGGATGGATAGACACGGTATACATATATATATATATATATATATATATATATATATATATATATATATATATATATATATATATATATATATATATCAATCACGGCAAACCAAATCCCTTAATAATAGTAATATACTGAAGAGCGTAAATAAAACGTTATTTTCTCAAAAACAGCTCTTACATTTTTTTAAGCTTTAATGTATTAATATTTCATTAACAATCGTAATCTGTAGTACTTCTGTATAAGTATTTTATCCAGGAAAAATCTGCGAGGAATTCCATAGGATGAGTTATTTGCGGATGATTTTTCTCAAAAAGGACTTAAGAGATTCCATTAAAAGAATCATTAATAATAATGCTATAATCTTATGTCAATCCTTCCATGAAAATATCCACAAGAGGTACGGGGTAAGGAAGGAGTGCAGATAAGCTCACCTGATCGTCACTGTTTTTCGATGTACTTCTCACGCAGTCGCCACTTTGTGGGCAGTGAAGAAATTCTAAAAAAAAAAATAGTCTTTGTCATGGCCTGCAAACCACTAGGAAACAGTCTGTAGGACCTCGTTGCCTCTCAGGATGCCAACGGTGGACCCAGATTTCGTCTCCTGTTACCAATTGTGCCAGGAATTTGTCATGGTCTGCCTCAAAGAAGTACAACAAGGCTTGCGACAGCTGATTTTTGCAAATATTCGTCACGCGGTGTAACACAAACACTCTGATCACAGCCGCTGCGTTGCTTCGAATGATTTCAAATTGCGCAGGGGGATTCCCCACAGTGGCCTTGGCATGCGTGTCAGGCACCATTATGCTTCACTCCTCCCTTCCTGTCTAGGTAGATAATTCATTCGTATTTTAGTCGTAGTTGTGCTTCTCTTTTCCTTTTTACATTCTTTTTCTTCGATACTTTTCTCAAATACAACTCATACAATTTTCATTATATTTTATAAACAAATGTTTCATTAATAACCCTAATATATAGCTTATGTCATTTCTTACGTAAAAAGAAACAACAACAACAGATACTTTGCTTTTTAGGATGAGTATTTTCGGGCGTAGTTTTCCGAAAACGCCTTACAATTTTGTCCGTGTTTGTCAAGAAAATGAATTATTAATAAATGCAGCATAACATGGTTTAAGCTTAAAGAACATGGGTTAGAAAGTTTAGTATAGTGACACATATCTTTATTTCACTTGAATCTAAGAACATATTGTATCGCCTAAACATGTTGTACTAGCACAGAAAATTTGGCTTAAGGGAAAATGATCATTTATTTCAGTCACACGACCATATTGTGAGGAGTGCTTTAAAATACTGCAATACTTCATCCGAAGATATTTATGTTAGGAAAATAGTATAGGCCATATATCTGATGTAGCTACATATAAATAAGTGAAATGATAGATTATTTACTTTTGCTTTATACGCAACATTTTTTTTTTTTCCGCAAAAGAACGTGCCGTGTTCTACTATTTTGAACCACTCGACCAAACCCTTGAGATAACGAGAGAGACTTTGAAGAAACTCGAAGAGAATTTATCTGCTTGTTTCTATCTATTTCTGGGCTACCCAAAACTTTTGTTCAATTTTCTTAAGAGGCTGTATATCAGTGAGAAACATTTTTTTCTCTCTTCTGAAATCTTCCGGAGAACCTCTCCTAACTCTTTCTGGCGACCTCCATCTGCCACTCACAAACTACCGAGCTGTGATGTATATAGATGTGGACTCCATAGCCTCGGAATTAGGTTCAAAATGTCAATTGATGCATTTGTCTTTTACGTTTTCTTCTTTTAGGTTTTATACTCTGTTATTTATCTACCAAATGGTTTTATCAGCCCGATGGTTCATTCCCAATAACACAATAAAAACACGAGGTGTCAAGAAGGTAGACTCAATTTTAGAAACTTTATGTCACCCAAATGAAATTAGGTCTAATCACACAACAGTTTAATAAGTCGTCAAGTCTTACTTTCTATGTTATAAGAGTTGCCTATACCCTTCATTGTTGCATGAACAATATCTAGGCAATAGCTCTTTGATAATGCCTTCTCACCTGGAGTCTGTTTTTGAGATTATTCATACTGTCAGCTGGTAATGGATGCACAAAATACAGTCTTTCACGTAACTTCACATAGAAGGATTTAGAATTTAGCTTTTTTTTAATTTCTGGGCTTTCGTCATCGATGACCATGTTAGCTCGTCACGTTTAAGGGGTGACGTCTTTCGGCGAGCACACTATCCGGGGAAAGGGAAGGAAGGAAGGGTCTAGGATCTATATGTTAGGTACCACCCCGGCATTTGCCTGGTTTGATTGAGGAAATCCCAGGGAAACCTGATTCAGGATGAGTGGTCTGAAAAGCTTTTTACACTTTTTTGACCAAGTTCTCCACTGGAAATCGAACCGCTAGGCGAAAGCGTTAGCAACTACGCTACGCTGGGTCACACAACTTCACAAAAAAATCACACGACATGAGGTTTGAGAATCTTAGAAGACAAGAGTGTAATCCTAAGTCTTTGGCCTTCATGCAATTGTCAACGTTTAGGAAGTGTACTAAGAGGGTGGAGTAATCGGAAAACGCTATCTAAATGTACACTTTACCGCAATTATAGAAACAGTCTTGTGCAATTCCTGAGCAAAGAAAGCTTTCCGTTGCAAAGTCGACATTTTATACATTTATGATTCCAATAAATAAACCCGTTTAGATTTCAATCGAATGAAAACTTAGCGATAACTGTTGCATTCGGTTACCCGGCTATTGCTCACTCCGATGGACATATAGCCTAAGTCATTAGAAACTCTACGGGACAAGATAAAGAGACAAGGGGAAATAAGATAATAAACCGAAAATTGAGATAAAACGAGACGAAAAAGTCTTATGTCTTATTGTTTCGTGATCAACACTAATGATGATTAACGCTAAAACCAGAAATGATCAATTTCTACCGTTTCCGGTTTGAATAGAAAGACTTAGCAGAGGATATGGAATTTATGTACTCTTGAAATACCGAATAAATGTAAGAAAGAAATGTTGTTGTGGCGCTTGTTGCAGAATCTGAAGACAAAATCAATAGGATGTTAGAAAACGTGAGGAAGGTCTATGAAGAATATGGGATGAAAAAAATGTTAGAAAGACAAAAGACATGATGATTGGAACAAAGCGGTCAAATATAGAAGTAGGAGGGGGCAAAATAGTTCAGGTGACTACCTTTCGATAGGCGAGTAGAATATGAAGTGTGAACGTGAAATAAAATGAAGGATAGGAATAGCAAAAGAAGCCTTTAAGAGAAAGAAAAGACTATTTTGTGGAAGGTTGAATAAAGAGTTGAGAAAAAGACTTGTAAAAGGCTTCGTGGGAGGTATTGTGCTGTATGGGTCAGAAACATAGACACTACACAAAAATGATGGAAAACCGCTTGAAGCTTTCGAAATGTGGGTGTGGAAAAAAATAGAAAAACAGCTTGGTCGAGGGGAAAACGAATGAGGGGGTGCTGGAAATGGTGGAGAAGAAAAGAACAATTTTACATATTATTATAAAGGGGAAGAGAAACTGATTGGAGCATTGGGTAAGAGGGAACTGTATCATAGAGGTCTGCACGGGCTCGGATCTAGCCCGCGGGCTTAAGCAAGACCATGCCCGTGGACTGGACTCGGACCTACAAAGCATATATCACTTCAGGCCCGATTCGGGGTAGGGCCGTAAATTTTTAAATATAGAACCATATTTCTCGGGTCCTTTCGGGCCTAACTTTGTAAATGTACAGTACAACGATATTTGTTGTATATTTGGACCGTTCTTTCTGGAGGACGTTTAAAGCACAACTGCAAAATGAAACTTCTAAATATTGTAAATAAAAATACAAATATATTTATAAAATTTCTGTAATTCGGGCTTATTTCGGGCTCATTTGATTATCACACGAGCTTGGGTCTAAATGCTAAAACACATTTCGGACACGGGTCGGGCTTCACGTTAGAAATTATCGGGCCGCGCCGGGCCCTTACTAAAAGTTTCGGCCCGTGCAGATCTCTATTGTATCTTGAGAGAGGCGCAAAAGGGCATGATTGCTAGAAAAATTAGGGAGAGAGCGAAAGAGAATGCAGTTAATGGATGATATCAAAACAGAGAAATCCTACATGAGGAGGAAACGGTTAGCGGAAGACCGTGGAGCATAGAACGTTCTCAGTTGCAGGAAGGAGGCGCGGTGGCTCAGTGGTAGAGCGTTCACCTCTGGTGCTTGGGGTCTCGGGTTCGATCCCAGCCCCCGCCAAGAAAACTTTGTGGTGGACAAACACCGGGTTCTCCCGTTTCCTCCCACTTTCTTCATTTCACTCATCTCTCCTCAACACCGTCTCCTTTAGCCTAACCGGCATAAACGTGGGACGTAAAACTCAAAGATTTCATTTCATTTTTTCAGTTGCAGGAAGAGACCTGCCAATAATGGAAGAATACCTATGATGATGATGATTATAACAATGATCATGATGATGCCATTTCAGCTCTAATATACAGACGTACCTAAATAGAGACTGACTGACAGACGGATGTAGCAGCTCTGTAGGACTTCCGTGAAGCATAGTTTTCGAAAGTTAAAAACTGTATTATGACGAGGTGTACAACTTCACTTTGTTATTTCGAAGCGTAAATAGGGTAGAATTTAATTTGATTGCAAATACTGTTTTTGGATTTATTAGCGTATCATCCAAATATTAGGCAAGGTTGAATAAGGATGAATAGTGGAACATATATACAGGATTAAAGCACAGGAAATGCTATCCACTCAACTAAAAAGAATTAGCATAACACTGTAAATTATCAAAATCAGATTAAAATCTACAGTAACAATGTGTTAAATCATTCATTTGAAATATATCCTTTAAAACCTATATCAAATACTTAAATCTAAATTACACATTTTTATAATACATACAATGTATAATACCGTACAGTAAGAAGAAAAAAAAAATCATTAGGCAAGCCCATTGCTCTAACACCATTTGCTATAGATTTCCATTATAATCTGCCTTTTGTACTTTTTTATTTTATTATTTTTGGTACCCTTTTTGTAGAGTGAATCCGATAGCATTTATGAAATTAGGCGCGGTTTAAACCCATTAAAACCAGAGAACCACTAACACGATTTAGTGTTTTTTCCTCTCTCTCTCTCTCTCTTTTTCTCTTCGCCCTCTCCCTCTCTTTTACTGGAAATAACCCTCAACACTTTTTTTTTTTTCAAATTCAGTTTATAGAAACGCATTGATTTGCCCTAACAGAAATCCAATATGCATACTATTATTTTTTAAAGGGTAATTATACCATTAACATTACAATGCTTGTTTGTACACGTATATATATATATATATATATATATATATATATATATATATATATATATATATATATATATATATATATATATATCGAGAATGTTGTGTATGTGTTTGTGTTTTCAACTTAAAATTCTAACCAATTTTTGTATAGGAGAGCAGATGGGTTTTGTGCAAGTGAATGAATGGAAGATTGATAATAATAATAATAAATAATTCATTAAAACTTTTATTCTTAGAAATCATTTGTGTTCACATATTAATAAAATAATTACGGAAAAAAGTTAATACAATTTACAATTTTTAACCATATCTTCACCTGTAATGAATTCATCACATAATAACATCTTCATATATATTTTACAGGATGGAGCCAGTGGCCGGATTTAGAAGGTAAAAACTGGGGGGGGGGGGACCGACCAGTACCCAAACCAGCAACAAACCAGCACCCAGCATATTCATGTCATGAGCTTAGTCTAAACTTTAAAAATTATATAAATAAGAGCTTCAATTATTTTTGCCACTCAGAAAACTAGGGGGTCTAGGCCCCCTCTGCTCTGGGCTATATCCGCCACTGGGTGGAACAAAGTCCGTTTACTCATATACCAACTTTAGTTTCGAAAGTCGTATGGGATTTCTCTACACAATCCTGATGGTTTAGTTGCAATATGTATTCTGGTTATCTTCTCGACATACTGGGATCTTTTACAAATGCTCGGATAATCAACTACCTGTTTCTTTCGTACGAGGTGATAATCTGCAAAGCGTCCTATAGTTTTATATTTTCTGTTAATTTTTCAAAGTTGTAGTCGTGTTGGTGAAAGCGCATCAGAAAACTGTATGCAGTGAGTGCTTTTTAATTTTTACACCTGCCTTATCGTGTAGCTATGTATTATTCCAATTTTCAACACGTCATAGAATGGAACTTGAATTAGGGACGTAATTTGGAAAGTGTAGGGGCAATAGCTCACATCCAATTTGAGAAACACATTGTCTTTAATATATTGTATACTAATACTCGAGGTCCCTGGTTCGAGACCCTAGCAAGTAAGTTTGTGGTAGTGTCTGTGGGTTCTTTCAGGGTACTCTCGTTTCCTTCCTAATTTCCATTATATCAATTACTCCATCTTCATTCACTTGTCTTAACCACCATTGTTCTGAGCCTCAAAGGCATAGTCGTGGAGCACTAAACCGAGAGATTTCATTTCATTTTATTATTCAATCGGACATAGGCTATTAGAGGAGTAACCATTCTTGTTTCGCGATTGAATCTTGATGCTAACAAGGAAAGTACTTGGGCTCGAACTTGTGAATACTCACAAAAAGGAAAGCATGGGTAATGTTAGCAACCCAAAAGCAAACAGTGATGTCCTTTTTTCTGCAAGATGGTGAAAACATCCGCAAGAGCAAGGCAAAGTGTCATAACTACATGGCATGTATAAAGTGTGACCCCAGGACATTTTTTTGCGGATACAGTTGGATAGATGGAAAAATCGGCGCAAAACGTATCCCATTATTTTTCTAGGCACACGTGTTGAATCTTGGAGGTTCCCGGACAGAATCAACCTCATAATGTTCAAATGGTCAAAGAGCCAAGTAGAATATCCTTTGGAAGATATTGTGGAAAGAAACAAGCTGCAGCATATCCCGAGTCTGTATGCGCACACTATGCAAAATGATGGTCACATACTCTTTCGTGACAACTGTGTTCATATTTTGACTGTCTACCAGTTTGTACGGGGTGGGCGTAAAGACTTAGGACTTGCTTCATCATGTTTCTTTTCACAATATCTTTCAACGATATACCACTTGCCCCTTACCATTTGAAAATTTTGATTGGAAACTGTCTGGGATCTTCCGGGGGACGCTGGAACACAACTTTTTCATTCAAAACATATATCCGCAAAATAATGGGATACATGTTCGCCGATTTTTCCACCCACTCAATCCTTTTTGGCAAAAAATGGTCCGGATCAGACTTTATAGAGCCCTGTAGTTTCGCACGTGCTCTATTTTGCTCTACTCTTGCAGATGTTTACACCATCTTGTAGAAAAACGGATATCACTGTTTGCTTTCGGGTTGCTAACATTACCCATGCTTTCCTTTTCATGCGTATTCACCCGTCGGAACCAAAGTACTTTCCTTGTAAGTACCCTGGCTAAGTTTCTTTTCCAGAAAGTTTCATTTGTTTCGGAAGACGAATAATGAGGTGGTGCCTTTGAATTGAGGTCCTAGTTGACTTCTTTCCACCTTTTGTTTACCCATGATTGTCGAAGTTACTGATGATGCTTCTTAACACTCTCGTATTACAAAGCAAAGTGGCTCAATGATGGAGTGGTCATCTCATATGTTATGGGTCTCTGGTTCGATTCCAGAATATATTAAGTTGTGGTAGACAATATTGTGCTCTGTTTTTTTTTGCAGTATATTTTCTTTACTCTGGGGGCATAGTGGTTCTGTGGTGGAGCGCTTACCTCTGGTGCGGGAAGTTCCTGATTCGAATCTCGGCCAAGTAAGTTTCCGATGGACAACATCGAGTCCATGGGGTTTCAAGGGTACTCCCGTTTTTTTCTCACTCTTTTATCATCTTTCACTTGCCTTAATCATCGCCTCCCTTAGCCGCAAGGGTATAATCATGGGATGTTAAACTGGAAGATATTTTCATCTTTTGTTTATTCCCACATTTTCATTTTACCAATTCTGTCATAATTACTTTCATTGATCATCCATGAACTTTAACCTAAAGGATATAATTGTCTTACGTTAAGAGTCTTCATCCCGGCGAAATTAAAATACCGCTAATTTTACAGTAATTATGTGATATCTTCAAATAGATAAAAGATAATTGAAATATGGAACAAGAGCGCCCTAGACAATATTATTTTGCGTGAGGTACCGTTATCACGTCACCTAGTGGCTTTCCGTTTTCAGCTGTTTAGAAACGCGAAAATAAATGCCGATTTTTAAAATGGCTCGAAATCGAAAGCAGATAAGTGAATCGTGATAACGGTTTCTCATGTAAAATAATATTGTCTAGGGCGCTCTTGTTCCACATTTCGATTATCTTTTATCTATTTGAAGATATCACATAATTACTGTAAAATTAGCGGTATTTTAATTTCGCCGGGATGAAGACTCTTAAATCAAAAGAGCTTTTAGCGTAACATAATTTCATAAATTCGTCTTGAAAATCTGTTAACTCAATGTGAACGAACTAAGCTAATCGATATATAATGCATTGTTCTAAAAGACACTATAGAAGATCAGATGGTTGTATTCATTCGATTACACTAATACTTACCAATGAACAAAACTATGGAAGAATCACTGTAGGAAACGTAGTAGTGGAAACAGAAAAGCTCGTCCATGGCTAAGCGGTTAGCGTATGCGCCTTTGGAGTGGGAGACACGGGTTCGATTCCCGGCGGAAGCTCATGAGGTTCTGATTCCACGTTAATCAGCAGGTCCATGTCTCATATAGCCTCATTGCTGAAAAGGGACGTTAAATTCAAAATCAAGTCAAGAAAACAGAAAGTGGGAGATAACGTGAGGAGTTAGAAATAGTAAGAATGGCTATTTCAACAGCCATGTCCTAGATCTGAACGAGGATCGTTTCGCGACAGAACTGAGCGCTTTCATTTGCCGTCATTTAAAAAAAATCTAATAATGTCTACAGTAGTTATACTTAATTGTCCAATGCTATTCCTAGATGTGTCTAATTTAGCCATTTTGATACAGAATTTTCAATGACGTAAAAATGACAGAGCTTTAGTTACAAGCAAAAGTGTTTCTGCATATTATACGTGGACGGTGAGATTAGTAATACACAGCTGAAAACTAACAAACCATCTATGAATGTTATGTAAATAGACAGGGAGGATTGATACATTAAAGAAAATTTTCAAACTAAATATTTTGTCTGTCCATAAACTAACTTTACCGCCCCAAAACTACTATATCACGCGGAGGGAGAAACCAATGTTTGGTTTTGAAATACAGATACGGAATGTTAATTTTCACGCATGTTTGGACAAGACTGGCATGTATTCTGGCAGTAAATACAGCTAGACGTGTATATTTTAATCATATGTTTCAGATTCATTAAATAACCAAATTTGCTACCAGCTTCACTATAATATTCTTTCAGAACGTTCTATCTCTCTATATATACATGTATGTGCGTTGTCTATCAACAATCATTTGTTCTTTGGTATATATATGCATTTAAGTAAACAAACAAACAGCTAAACAAATAAATAAACAAATAAAGTCATTCAATACATTACTGTGTTAGGCATTATATCAACTTGTATCTGTACGTTTGTAAATTTAATACTATATATGACATTATATATGGACAATATACAGTAGAGGACAAAAATAAATGGCCCAAATCGACATTCAAACTAAGGATTACTTAAGTTTTTTTCTGTACTATATGATACTTTTCGAGATATAATGATGTAACTTCAAAAATTCGAACCGAGGGAGTTGTGAGGATTATTGAACTAATAGTCTTATATCGCCTTCTGAACTCATTAGGTGAAAAGTATCATGCATTTAATGATTTCGCTATGAATTTTCGCTCTGGCCATGTTAATGGCGTCATAGTTGGAAAACCCACAACGGAATTCTTGGAGACTTTTTTGGTTGCAAATGCGACATAAGTTATTCTAGCAAGTTTCGTTTTGTTAGTTTAAACTGCCTTGTTTTATTCAAGATTTTATCTAATTTCACAGAACTAGTTAAGGAAGAACAGAATACAACCCACTCACCCTAATACTTTCTCTTATTTTTTTTATTTCGAGTCAGTTTAGGAAATTCAAAATTATGCTGATCACGAATTAAAAAAAAAAAGAACAACGAATTAGAGATTTCAATGGTTACCTGTCTCATTGCTCCTCCATGAGAACGAACTTACTTTTGAGTGTATATTTGTTTGTTCGCCCGCCCATTTGTCCGATGTGTATACATATGTCTAGAGACTATTTCATTTAACTTATCCAGACCAGGAGTAAAAGTGAAGGGAAACGCTGAGGGACGCCGTTACCCCATTTCCAAAAAATATGTATGCCGTCCCCCTACTTCCTAAAAATTACAATGGACAAAGGTAGGCATGGGAGACAGCATGATATCATGGGTCCCCTTACCTTTCCAGCTTCATTTTTATCCAGACTAAGTATTAAACATATTTTTTTTGTTGGATTCCCCATGTTTTTGTCTGCGAATTTTGTCTCTACTCCAATGAATAACTTAGTACTTTACTTATGTCTTTTTAATGCAGATTTACTTAACTACTCTATATTTACTTAACTACTGTACTCGTATAATGTGGGTGTCACTTTTCTGGGAAAAATCCAGAACAGGACAAGTCACTTTTGTGACTGAACATTTTAAAGGAGCTACTCTGAGAAACGGCTCAGAGCTCTCTCGCAGCTAAGCGGTTAACGTACGCGTCTTTGTCGCGTTAGATCCGGTTTCATTTCCCAGCGAGAGGTCATGTGGTTCAGATCTCATGTTAAGCTGTAGGTCTATCTCTCATGTAGCCTAGCTGCTGAAAGAGATTTTAAACCCAAAATCAAATAAAAATCAAAACCGGCTCAGATGATATTGATTATCTTTCCAAAAAAGTACATGTTTTATTAATAACGTTACAGTATCACCTAAGTGAATTGTTAATAATAAAATTCACAAGGTACGTACACTTCATTATTGGGTTGTAAACTTTAATCTGAAGATCGTTTCGAAAATAGTCTTAAGTAGTAAGTGCAGAATAATACGAATTAGAGAAATGAATTAAGAAAGTTTTGTGGGATGGTCTGTGTTTTTATTCCAATGTATTTTAAGTGACTGTGGCTTCACTTTAAATGCTCTAACTTCCTGTTTCTTCCACCTTCTGTCGTTTCCTCTATTTTCTTGCTGTTTTCCTTGAGCCTTCAAAGCAAATTCTCTATCCTGCAAGTGTACCTAATGAATGTTTAAATTCGTTAACGTAAATTTATTTTCAGTAGTAGGAAACAGTGTGTGCGTAATATATATATATATATATATATATATATATATATATATATATATATATATATATACGCACACACTGTTTCCTACTACTGAAAATAAATTTATATATATATATATATATATATATATATATATATATATATATATATAAAAGTAATTAATGAAACTCGTATCATTAACTTATAACAGCATGACGAGAGTTAAAATAGTAAATATATAGAAGGAGTTTTTCTCAAGGAAGACAAAATATTATAAGGATACATTAAACTTATACTCACTATATATTGGGCCAAAGATTTTTCATCTAATCATCGTCATCATTAAAGGTATTTTCTGTAATTTTTGGCAGTTCACTTGTCGTAAACTAAGATACTTCCATACACTACGGTCTTTAGCCAATCCATTCGTCTTCAAGTAGCATTATTCTGTTTCAATACTACTATTAATTGTAGAATCTTTTGTCTATTTTGACGTTTTACTGTCCCATTAATTGTAGAATCTTTTGTCTCTTTTGACGTTTTACTGTCCCATTAATTGTAAAATCTTTTGTCTCATTTGACGTTTTACTGTCCCATTAATCGTAGAATCTTTTGTCTCTTTGACGTTTTACTGTCCCATTAATTGTAGAATCTTTTGTCTCTTTTCACGTTTTACTGTCCCATTAATTGTAGACTCTTTTGTTTCTTTTCACGTTTTACTGTCCCATTAATTGTAGAATCTTTTGTTTCTTTTGACGTTTTACTGTCCCATTAATTGTAGAATCTTTTGTTTCTTTTGACGTTTTACTGTCCCATTAATTGTAGAATCTTTTGTCTCTTTTGACGTTTTACTGTCCCATTAATCGTAGAACCTTTTGTCTCTTTGACGTTTTACTGTCCCATTAATTGTAGAATCTTTTGCCTCTTTGACGTTTTACTGTCCCATTAATTGTAGACTCTTTTGTCTCTTTTGACTTTTTACTGTCCCATTAATTGTAGAATCTTTTGTCTATTTTGAAATTTTAGTGTCTTATTAATTGTAGAATCTTGTGTCTCTTTTGACATTTTACTGTCCCATTAATTGTAGAATCTTCTGTCTCTTTTGACATTTTACTGTCCCATTAATTGTAGAATCTTCTGTCTCTTTTGACATTTTACTGTCCCATTAATTGTAGAATCTTTTGTCTCTTTTGACTTTTTACTGTCCTCATATATTCGAAAAAGATTTCTTGATACGATTCCTTATCAACAACGCCCCAACCCCTTCTCTCTCTCTAATAACCTCTACAATTATTGTTTTCTCTCCTACTATTTCTAAGACATCCTCTTTTTTTTCATTCTACGTTGTTAATTCTTTTCATTCATCTCCACAAACATATTCCCACATTCATACTCCCAATGTCTTTACTGTTTCTCATTGCGTTTGCGTTACGTCTGTGCTTCTGCTTCATTAAGTGCAAGACTGTACACGAAACTTTTTGTACGTCTTTTTCTTACCTCTTTATTCAAGAATACACAGTATTGAATTTTGTTCATCCTAAATGCTACTTTTATTAATTTTAAAGTAAACGATATTGTTTAAAAATCTGTCAGTTTAATGTCCGACAATTATGCCTGTTAAACTAATGGAGACGGATGATTAAGGTAAATGAGTGATAATGGAAGAATGGGCGTTGATACGAGTTAGTGAGAAGAAACCAGAGTAACCAAAGAAAACCCACGGACACGATGTTGTCCACCACAAACTTATTAGGCTGAGGATCGAACCAGGGACCCCACGCACCAGAGGTAAGCACTCTACCACTAAGCCACCGTTCCTAACTTCGATAATGTTTAATAGTGAAGATAATTGACAAGAAAAGTGATACAGTTACTATTATACGTATTATGCAAGGGATAATAGCAAATAAAATTGAAGAGTAAATGGATTTCGTAAGAAGAAGCCAAGGCGTAATAATTAAAATTTTCTGGTTTTATTTCTATTTTTCTTATTCCCTTTGTTTTTATTTAAACTAACGCCAATTAATGGCTTTGCTGCGTTAAAATAAGAAAACTTATTAACATGTTTCGTTAGTCCGTCACTTCTTACTATTACTGAAGCAGTCTCTGATAACGATCATTTTAGACCATTTTTATATCTGCTCCTTCCCCTCCTCCAAGTTGCGGGGCTGAATTTGGATTTAAACGCATCGGAAGTATCACTGTTCTTCTCACCGGTCCCGAAAACTATGGACGCGACACAAATATCGGTCATTTCCGATCATTTTTATATATCTTCTCCCTCCCCTTCCACAAGTTGCACCAGCAAAATGAAATGATAAAAAGGATCCCAAGCCCGAACTTGATCTTTGTTTAAAATTTGATCGAGATTGGTCGAGTGGTTCAAGAGATATTGTGTCACAAACATAGTCCCTTTCATTTTCATATATACAATGTGTCCTAAAAGTAATGGTAAAAAATGAAACCACAGATTCCTGGCACCAAAACAGATAAAAAAGTTTGTATGACCTATACTCCGGAAGTGGACAGGGGGCGGATCTAGAAAGCTTCGAATGTGGGGAGAAAGGAACTTAATACTTACGGAAAGGAACTTGCTGACTTGCAAAACCTCATTGAAGGTGCGTGTGAACACTTACGGAACACACTGACAGTGATGGAATGCATTCGAAACTCACGATTAGCACGTTGCAAAGACGCGGGAGGACAGCACTTTGAACATCTTTTTTACTTTAAGTGCGTTTATTGTTAGCACTACGATCTAGTAGTTTGTAGTGCTATTCTGGGTAAGATACTATATTAATAAAGTACGTCGTTGTGTATTCTACCTGTTATTTCAATACGTTACACGACTAGTTATACTAATTCTTATTTCTAACCTCTATCTGCTAGTTTCTATCTGATATACCACTTTCCATTGCCCCCTGATATTATGAAACCATGCTAAGTGGTCCTTGGTTTGATTTCCATTGTGCGTGTACGTGCAATCGTGCCACGGACAATTTTTTCTGTATGGTTTCCATCTTTACTGCACCGTTTCAATACCCCTGCCGTACAGACATTCGGTGAATCCCTAAATGACGCTTGGAGAATGCCTGGTGCAGTTATGTAACAAGCATTTAACATGTCAAGTCAAGAATGAACCCCCTTCCTAGCTCCTCCCATTATTCTGCTGGCAGATGTTAAGTTCTTTCCTACCACATTCGAAGCTGTCTAGCTCCACCCTTGTCCACTTCCGGACTATAGGAAATAAACTTTTTTTTCTTCTTCTTCTGGGGCCAGGAATCTGTGGTTTCATTTTTTACCATTACTTTTGGGACATCCTGTATATAAATTTGACAACATATTATGTAACAGTAAAAATTCGTTTCTTTGGTGATAAACCTTTGAAGTTTCAAATTTCTTAAATCATAGAATTATTTGTTATTTTTGTAGCCACTTTTATTTCCATCAAACTAGGGAGGGGAACAGGTAAGATCAGTAGTGGTGCGCCTATATCTGGTAGAAGGGCTCCATGATTTGAACTCCCTTGTGACAAAATTCACGTGGACAATATCGTGTTCGTAGGTTTTCTCGAGTTCATCTCTTTTCCTCCTACTTTTTCATGTCACCGATTCATAATCAAAGTCATTCACTTTCACTAATCAACTATATCCATTAGACTAAAAAGATATATCTGTGGGACGTAAAACTGTAAATTTCATTTCATCTTATTGTTATTAACATTTAAACTCCTTTGAAGTAAATTTATCAAGTCGTACTGAATTAGCAACACTGACGTGGAAAGAAGTGTGTGTTTTTTTTTTTTTTTTTTTTTTTTTTGCTGTACGTGAAATAATATGTCACACTTGTGTTTATGTAGCAATTTTTGCTTGAATAACTACGACCAGACGCACACATATTGTTCTGTTGCTATGTCACCCACGTTCCTTTTATACTCTCTTCTGTTATGAAAAGAGCTCGACAGGAATCATATACAAAAATATCTCTATATTATTTTTTCTCTTGAAAATTAAAAAAAAATATATGTATTTCTCTAACTTTGTGGAACGAAACTGAGGAATACGAATAGAAAAATAGTACTGATGAACAGTTTTCTTTATTAATATGATATTGTTTCTGAGAATAATGAGAGAGAAATTACCTCAGATAAAATTATAACATATATATGTATTACGTTGAAGATGATCGTTAATAGCACTCTATTCTCGTTGTTCCGAAGAGAAAAATACTAATTGTATCATCTTTCCAATTTATTTCTCATTTTGGTTTGAATTTCTATTTCCATACCCTGGTGTGTTATGAATGTGGGGAAAACAAGTAATAAACGTGTTAGAAGTTCTTCTCTGAATGTATACATTTTCAGAAGGTTACATTTTACCCCTCCTCACAATGTTATATTTAGTCTAGTAGAACGTATGCACTAAATTTATTTTTCTCATGGAGTAATTGTGGAAATTACAATGTAATTAGACACAACAATTAATGGGTTCAATGGAATTTTCCATTGCATATTCTGAATACTAGACACGGTAGACTGGGCTGAGTGTAATGAAAATTGTGTAAATTTAGGCCAACTTAATATAGACAAAACCAAGATTAACCAACCGAAGATTTGCCAACAAGAACATTCGTCACTAGATGCTGTTTCTCATGATAAGCTCACTCATGGCTAAGCGGTTAGCGTACTCGCCTTTGGTGTAGGAGACTATGGTACGATTCCCGACGGGAGCTTATGTGATTCAGAACCCTCCTTAAACAGTAGGTTCACGTTTCATATAGCCTCGCTTCTGAAACGGACGCTAAACTGAAATCAAATCAAAATCCTGTTTCTAATTAAAATGCGATCCTTTACTTGTTCCAATCAAATGTTTCTGAGAGTATCATTCTTGCGCGAGATCTCTGGTTCAGATCTAGGAAAGAATCATCATTTTCTGTTTTGTCTCAGTAATGGAACAGGTAGTTATTATCCGTAAATAAAAACACAGTTACAATCCAGTCTGTAAAGTCAGAAATAACAGGATGTCCAAAGAATCAGAATAGATGTTGATATAAAATAGGATCTCCTCCTCTATAGGTGTTGATACGTTGACTATTACTCTATTAAATTCCATCTTGCTGCTGATACATTTTGTGCGATGTCGTGCTAACAAGCTTTCTTCTTTTTTATTGCTTACACTCAGAAAACTCCGTTCTCCGGACAGCGGTATATTGTACAAATATACGGAATCCTCTTGCTTACTACAGAAATCAGTACGGAGCATACGTTATCCGTATGCTACATAGGCACTACGCTGAGATCTTACAACATGCCATTGCAGGATGTCTGACATCTAACAGTTTTCCGTATACCACATACATGTATTTATGTTACCTTCGTCAGCTATATGTTATATACGACCATTTGTATGCGACATCCTGACTGCCTACATTGTTTCATACAGAAAGTACGTATAGATGGAACACTTATACAGAAATTATTATAAAACATACGTACGGGTGTAGCCTACCTTTAATTACGCCACCTACATTTTTTTCTCAGTGTATTGTAGTCGTTGCATCTACTGGAATGATGGCATATCGCTTATTTAAATCTCTACTTATATAAGTAAAAATGAAATGAGATGAAATCTTTGACTTTATCAAACCACCATTACACTGACAAAAATATGCTATCCGGACAGCCGTATATTGTACAAATATACGAAATCCATATGTTTTCTACGGAAATCTGTACGGAGCATACGTTATCAATATGCAACATCTGTACTGCTTTTTCGTGCTTAGATGTTACATGATACCGTTGTTAATATTTGGCATCGAACAGTCTTCCGTATATAACATACGTATACGTATGTTACATAGGTCCGTTATATGTCATATACGTTCTTCTGTATGTGAGGTCCTGACCGCATATATACAGTTCTTTGTTTCATACGGCACGTACGTATAGATGGAACAGTTATATGGAAAGTATTATAAACATACGTTTTTAGTTATATGTTTGCTGAAGAATGTTATATATAGAAGTGTGCCGGTGCTGTGCCATCAGTTGTAGCTCAGAATACGCAACAAATAAATGCAACCAAATGGGGATGGAACTGATGGACAACACGGTACTTAACTGTAAACTTATGGTTGAATTTAATGAAATTCAAATGTTTCTAATTTTGAAAAATGACTAGTTGTGGGAAATAGGTGAGAGAGAAGAAGGATATAATTAAGAAATAAAGGAAGAACACTAGCCTGATAATTCCAATGAGGCTGGCGTCATCATGGTCATCTGAAACGATGAAAGATTTGCCCTGGAAGAACCTGAATGTTTTGGTATTGGCCAACAACTGAAACTCAATCCTGTTGGACTGCTAGGGGCGTCGAATCCTCTTTATGATACTCTATGCGATAATGTTCTTTAGGCTGTCCTCTTGCACGTTCATTCCACTACACTGCTAACTCAAAAGTGTCTGCGGCGATGAACCGGCTGAAAGGTATTCTTTGGATATGGAGTCGGTCGTCATTCAATGGTGGGATATGCTTGTCTCCGATGATACTGCACTTTTCTCAACTTCGTGGCGAATACCCCTTGTTGTTGTGTCCTCCGTGGTTTTGTTCGGCTGAAGAATGATGACTTCGGAGTTCAAACAATCGGGAAGTATCAGGCTATGCTTGAAGGTATGCGGAAAGGCAATGAGGAAACTAGTCGTGTTTATAAACAAATATGCGTTTACAAAAGCTGTCTGAGAATGTACAATCTTGATCAAAGTTTTCTTCCGATGAATTTTTAAAAGTTCATGATTCTGTGGTTGATAAAAATGCAATTTAATAAAATAATAGAAATTAGCGAATTAAGTTAGGAGTTTACACAATTATCTCATGGTCACTTCACATCTAATACACAGTTACTTCACAGAAGCATGTTAAGCCCAAAAAACTGTAGGATTTACACACGTAACCTACGTATTTGCGTATGCCACATACGTGTTTTTTCTTTGTATGCCAGTTTGGCTAAGGTAGTCGATTATAGCACGGCCAACAAGAGATGATCTCTGACGTTTCTTACCACATGCGATGGGACATTGCAGCCCCTACTTTGATACCAGTGTTACCAACCACGATCACTCTGTCTTATAACATTAATTAAATTGCCACTACAGTTGCACCGAAAAAAAAACTTTACACGCGAGTAGTGGCAATGTCACTGCGAGCTGTCAGAGACTTTCTCTTACTGGACGCACTATAGTAAGACAAGTGAATGATGATGGAAGAATTCTTGGAATGATAATGTGGGAGGAAACGATAGTACCCCGAGAAAACACACGGACATGATGTTGTCTTCTACAAACTTGCTTGGGCCGTTATCGAACTAGGGACCCCACGTACCAGAGGAAAAGCTCTATCACTGAGCCACCGTGCCCCTACTTATGTAAGTAAAAGTTTAAGTGAATAATACAAAACTAGATTATAACTTAGCATCTGATTCTCAAATTTTAACTTTAGAATGAAATAAAGTAGAATATAACAATGGTTGACTGAAAAAGGAGCATCCCATGACATTATTTTCTTTATAATGTATCAGGATGAAATTTGAAGCGTCAAGTTAGATTAAGAGTCACAGAGCTAATATAGACATTGACGCGTTTGTGTAGATGCGGGAGAAAATAAATTATATTCCTCAAAAAAGTAAGGGACGTGAATGTTCAGTAGCAGTTCAAACTGACGCTGGAAAGGAGGATAATTGTGAATGACATTTAATGGTTAGGAGAAGATAAAGAAAAAACGATGTCGATGCTATGAAACGATTGAATTAATTTTCAACCATCACGTCTATATTATTGATTGTGATAGTAGAAAGAGTTCAGAGAAAGGCCTCAGACTATTGTTCCCACATATTGTGTCAGATGCATTATTACAGATTTGAAGTTTTTAAGACTTCCAACAATGAACTGGTTACGCATAATTATTACAAGGCATATACACATAGGGGACACAATTGTCTAATAGTTTGAGCATTGGTATCATGTCCGCGGGTTCCCATGTTCGATTCCAGGTCGGTATTTCTCAATTTCCTTCTGCCTCCAGTGTCATGAGGTAAACTGGGGAGTCACATAAAAATAAGATGTGACGGCTACTATGTCTAGAAAGCACCTCATACGTTTGTTAGGGACAGAGCGGATGACACTGGAAAAGGCTTAGGATCACAAAATGGGCTGTTTTGACAAGTGGTTTGAGTTTCATAAATGAAGGGTGCTCATTATATTACAGGCCTAAAGGTGGCACATCAATCACGTTATGATGACAAAACTCAGTGAAATGATTACATCATTCTTTCTTGACATTAAATCAAAACTAGAAGGAGTTGGTATTGATCTGGGGAATAGAGTGGATGGGAAAAAAAGCTGTAATTCGTACTGTTGAACTGCAGCTTCTTAAAAATTGCTGGGAATCAATGTTTCGCATCGTACTAAAACCGAATGATAATCTACAGTGTCATCTGCTTCTGTTTTTACGCTAAGGAAAGATTATGAAATCGTTTCTCCGAATTTCGTCATCCCACAATTGAGTGACTCAAGCAAATATAATGGTATGCAACATTTTCTAAACTTCAAGTAAACTGGAAAATAAGGTTGACCATTTCTATGCAACTGAATGCAATATGACATTTACCAAACAAGCTTCCACTGCGATCTGAAGGTACATTTCCAAAATTAAACCACCTACATACTCTTCTGTGATTCAATTTCAACTCATTCTATCTAATAACTCGATTTCACCGGGAGTGGAGCTTATTATTATGTCCGCCCGAGCACCATCTTTAGGGTAAGAATATAATGAATACTCTTCATTGAATGATCCTGTCAGTTCGTTCTCCCGTTTATCGACAGGTAGGAGACCAGAAATAGTAAGGAACAACAAGAAAGCTTTTTAATAAAATTTAAGCGTCCAATATTAAAAGTTTTTTTTCTCCTGTCTGATTCTTCTAATAAAATAAGAAGTGGTAGAGCTCTACATGTTACAACAACATATAAATATACAGGGTGTCTCAAAAATCCCCTGACATCGCGTAAATCTATTATTATCAGAGTTACAACAAAATGTAAGAGAAAAAACATCTCTAACTATGATGTTTTCAATCTAAAATGGAGGAGTTTTTTTTTTAAATCGGACGAGCCGTTTGAGCTGTATACTCTTTATGCACCCAATGTTAAAAGAAAATGCAACGTTGCCATTTACCTACTTCCACAACATAAGTGAATGAAGTTACTGTTTGCAATAGGGGCTGGCCATCGACATGTTAGTGTAAAAGACACACAGCTATTTTCTTATGTGCAAGTCTTGGCCAAAAGAATGCTCTCGTTCTTGATTACACTTGATTACACCAATATTCGCCTGATTTGGCTCCAGTGGATTTTAGACTCTTCTCAAACTTACATTTGTCCTAAACAGAGTGTCTTGACGATGTCGATTCAAGTGAATGCGACGACAGTGCTAAACATAATTTCAGCAGACGACCTTCCCATGGCTTTTCAGAGCCTATACGACAGATCTCACAACTGTGTGGCGCGGGAAGAGATGTTTGTAGAAAACTCAAGAAATAACATTTCTTTCTCGCATCGTTAAGTATACTATTTTGATGTAGCTCCGGCAATAATTGAATGCACTGAGTATAGTGTACTTTCCTCTTGAAAAAAGATTCTAAATGTAAATCTGAAACATTATATTATCTAGGTCGGTAGCAGTGTTGCCAGATTGGGTACAAGTAGTGGATTATGCGATGTTTTGAGTAACTTCGCTACAAAAATTTCAAATTGGAAAATATGTCTTTTTGGGTTACTTTTAATTATCTGCGGACTATAACCCTTAATCTCTACTTTTTTAAATTTTCATTTGTAAATTCTGTATAATGTTTGTTTTTTGATTATTTCTATTCGAAATGAATAAACGTTTTACTAAAACTAAGGTATTCAATTCTTAGTACATTTTAATGTTCAGATTTGAACGCATCAGATTTGTGGAGCATACGCTGTTGCAGCCTCACTGACCGTGTAGCTGTCCCAGTTCATGCCGAGTCCTAATATGTAAATGGCGTTGTGTAAATGTAATAATTGCATCCATATTAACACAAAGGGGAAGTGGAGTAAACACAATAAAAATTTCCAGCTCGGAGTTAAAGAATTTAGCAAATGTTTTGAAGTGAGGAATAACAGTGAAATACGTGTCCATTATCAACTGTAAAGTTTGTAAAGTATATATATTCTAGAGCCTACAAACCTGACTTAAGCAAACATGTATCTCCTTAGAAAGCGAAAAGGTTACTCATTTTATACTATCACTGTTTTTTCACTCCTACTGCTCCTCACGTAGTATGAAGTCTGCTCTAACACACCATTATCAACAATCCGAACTGCGGTCGCCTACTGACCGTCTTCAACCCTGATATCTGACACATTTCTAACTTTAAGTGTTTCCAACAGATTTGTGTATAAACTATTAATAAGTTAGTTGAAAAATAATTCATTTTTTTTTTGTTTGGGCTACATATAGTTCAAATCAGCAATTTTTGGAGCACAACCTTGCTACTTTTTAACCTTCAGATCTGGCAACATAGATCGGTAGTTCCCAACCTGGATGTATGAGAAGCGAACAAGTGCGACGCAAGTTAGCCCTACGGCAGAAATAAACTACATTTGTAATAACAAATATTACGAATGTTGTAAATGAAAAATAACCATTAACATAAACATAGTATAAGCACAAAGTAATCATTGAGTAAGAACTGTTGTTTCAGTAACGGTAAAACTGGTAAAAGAAAATATGATAGACAGTAATGAGGATCACACCATTACGCATTATTATATCATAGGCAGTATTATTTCTTTGCTACGATGGAGGTTGTATATTAGAATATTATATCTTTTAAACACGATATTGTAAAGTTGTAATTCTAGGATAGACCATAAAACATGATAAACGGGAATTTTTTGGACTTTCCCATTCATATTTGTTATAAAATGTTCCTATGTACAATTGTAATAATTACAGTCGCAAATACTAAATTCTTCTGAGATATTTAGTGATTTGTTGGTGAGATTATAAGAATCCAGAGAATGAGCGTCCTAAACTGACAGTAGTCAAAGCTCCTGTAATTGAAATAATTCAATTTAACGTCCTACAATTATGCCCTTTACACTAAGGAAGACAATGATTAAAGCAAGTGAATGATGAATTAAGAATTGGTGGAATGAGAATATGGGAGGAAACGGGAGTAACTTGAGAAAACCTACAGAGACGATGTTGTCGACCACAAACTTACTTAGTCTTGGATCGAACTAGAGATCCCACGTACCTGAGGTTAACACTCTACCACTGAGCCACCGTTGTCCACAAAGCTTTTGTGGCCAAGGACACTGAGTAGATAGCCCTCAGAGACCAAGCTTCCTAGAGAGGAGGATAAAAAAGGGTCTTATAGAGTGGTGAGGAATTGCAAGGACCAGGCTCCAAGCAAAGGATTTGCTAGAGCCTGGTTAGGATATTCTGAGGATCAAATGCCCAAGCGAAAGGAAGCTCTCAATGATCAGACATCCTAGAGAGTGAAGGTGAAGATCAATTTATGAAGATTTATGCCTTCTGCTGTGCTGTCGCTATTTTTATCCTGAAATATTGCTGCCTTCATTGATCTTCATTACTTGACGATCCTTAACGATGATTAACGACATGTTCTTTGTGGTTGTCGTCTGAGATTGTTTACAACCAGCACGTAGTGTTAAGAGCACGGGTGCCAACGGATTGACTCTAATAACGAACTCGGAGGGGATAATTGCTCTCGACGACCATTGGACAAAACCAAATGCAAAAATTCTCTTTCGATCAAGGGTTATTATGTGGAATAACGGACGTACTTACTAATAGTACAATCTTAAAAGTTCCACTGCGTGATCCTAAAATACTACACTACTATGGTATGTAGAAGTCTTGCTGAAAATTAATATAAATTGGTGAGATGATTATTATTATTATTATTATTATTATTATTATTATTATTATTATTATTATTAGTAGTAGTAGTAGTAGTAGTAGTAGTAGTAGTAGTAGTAGTAGTAATGTAGACCAGAATTTAATGTTGCATCTCAAATCGAAGTAGGGATCACAAGAAAGAAATATGATCAACAAATGGAAGAAGAGAGGCGTGAGGAATGTAGGGTTTACGAAGAGAGGTGAGAAGTAAAAAAGATAAGGAATACACTGAGGAAAATTCGTTATCCGGACAGAAGCAAATTGTACAAATATGTGGAATCCATATGTTTACTACAGAAATCTGTACACAACATATACTATCCATACGCTACATACTGTCTTTTTTCTGCTTAGATGTTACGTCATACAGCTACAGAATATCTGACATTTAACAGTCTTCCGTACATTACATACTTATATGTATGTTACATACGTCAGCTATATGCTATACACGTCCATTTGTATATGAGACCATTACCACATATATACAGTCATACGGACAGTACGTATAGATGGAACACTTATGCGGACAATATTCTAAAACATACATTTTCAGTTATATGTTTCCTGCAGGATATTATATACAGTACTTCAATTCCAAAAATCTACAGGATTTACGCATGCAACCTACGTTTTTTCTCTGTGTGTAACTGATCTAAATTGTTTAAAATAAGTGGTATTTGTTTAATTTATCAAATATTATGGCAGTTATCGTATGTCGTTTAAATATTAACAAACGTGGTGTATATTACTGCACAAAAAGAACAACATTTACGTATATCTTAAGAATAGCTCCAAGTCTACTGATCGTCTTTAAAGATATTATTGAAACATTTGCTGTTATGGGGAAAGCTTTCACAAACTAATTCAAAACGAAGAAAGTGAAAAGGTGGAAAAGAAGCAAAGTAGAAAGAATCTTTCAAATAAAGGAAGGATTGAACAAACATTATAATTAGCTTCTTTTTTAATATCGTAATTTAGAAAAGTATAAAATGAAACATAAAAATATTTTGTGAATCCTTTTAATTGATCATTATACTAATTTTCCTCTCTTTTTCTCGATCGACCAATTAGCGCCTACATTGATGTGTTTATGTTACCAAAATCACCCAATGTCTTTTGAAATGTCTCAATGTGGGTGAGAATAAATATTCAGAGAAAAGTAGCATTTAGTGTAGTTTCATAATAAATAATACAAAGCGTTTTGTACAACTTTTCTGTCTTGTATTTTTCTTTGCAGGTTACTCCGCAGGGCTTCTTGATTTCGTTATATCACCTTATATCACTTTATATCACCTTATATCACTTTATACCACCTTATATCACGTTGTATCACCTTATATCACGTTATATCACCTTATATCACGTTATATCACCTTATATCACGTTGTATCACCTTATATCACGTTATATCACCTTATATCACTTTATATGCGAATGTTTCCTAAGTCGTTTCTTGTTTATTGATTCCTGGTATTCAATCAGAAATTCTTTTTGTCCACGGATTATTGTACAGGGTTTGTATGATAAGTAATGAGACCAGGTCTGGAAACATTGTTTTATTGATCTGATCTGTACAGGGACTTAAAAGCTTTCGAAGTACTCTCCTCTTGCGTCGATGCACTTCTGCAATCGATGTTTCCACGCTGCAAACGCCCCCTGGAAGTCAGCAGCCGGCATGTCCTTTAGAAATGTGGTCACGGCTGCTTGGATGGCTGTGACGTCTGCAAAACGGGTTCCTTTCAAGCGTGGCTTCAGCTTCGGGAAGAGGAAGAAGTCGGCCGGGCTCACATCTGGGCTGTAGGGTGGTTGTGGAAGGACTTCCACCCCAATCCGGGTCAAAAAGGAGGTCACTAAGAAGGCGGTGTGGGCAGGGGCATTGTCGTGATGCAACTTCCACCGGCTAGCGATCGCCGGTCTTTTCCGCTTGACGCTCCTGTGCAGTCTCTCAAGGACTTGTTTGTAGAAGGCGGCGTTGACGGCTTGTCCTTGGGGTACAAACTCCTTGTGGACCACCCCCACATTGTCAAAAAAAACAATCAACATTGTTTTCGCCTTTGACTTCGACATTCTGGCCTTCTTGGGGCGCGGGGACGCAGGAGTGTGCCACTCCGCGCTTTGACGTTTCGTTTCAGGGTCGTACTGGAACACCCACGACTCGTCACCTGTTATGACGTCATCTTCAAAGTTAGGGTCACTGTTCATGAGGTTCAACAGTTCCTGACAACAATCAACACGTCGTTGCTTTTGTTCGTCAGTCAACACTCGCGGCACCAGTTTCGCACAGATTTTTCTCATTCCCAATTGTTCCGTCACAATCTTGTGCACTGTTGTGTGGTTCATATCGAGTTCATCAGCAATCAATCTCAACGATAATCGACGGTCTGAGTTCAGGAGATCCCTCACTTTTGCCACAGTTTCGTCCGTAGTCACTGTTGTCGGGCGTCCAGCCCTCTCCAGATCCTCAACGCTTTCCCGGCCGTTCCGGAACGCACTGTGCCAACGAAACACCTGGGCTTTGGATAGGGCTTCCTCTTTCTAGGCCTCCGTGATGAGAGAAAGCGTCTGAGTAGCCGTTTTCCCCAGGCGAACGCAAAATTTGATCGCATAACGCTGTTCGATGGAACCCTCCATGTTTGTTGATTTTCCGCCGTGACAAGAATGTTCACAAGGGCTTTGTCCAAGGCTTGTCCGCGCTCCACTAAGGCTCGGAGCCAACTGACGCGCGGTGCGTTGCTTTGCTCGGACCCCCCCTACATCCTCCATCACCGACAAACCCGCTCCAGCGACACGCGCGCCGCGGCGCGGCGAGTCTCATTACTTATCATACAGACCTTGTATCTTGTTACATTATGTCCAATTCAGTGCCACATTATCTTTACTGCTGCGATGCCTTTGTATTAATTGTCATTTTTCTGATCCATATGTTTGTCTTTCTTTCTTTGCGGATAATTCATAACATAGTACTCTTTGTGCTTCGTTATGTAATCTTCAGAAGGTGAATGTCTAATTTTGTCAGGACTATGCCTCCGATCCATATCTCGAAACAGGAAAAACATATATAATAGCATAACTTGTCCTCAGTCATTTTTTTCCTATATTATATCACAAAATTCTCTCAAAACAGTTTATTTTGCGCTTAGCTTTCTTAACGTTATGGTGACACACAATTATTGAAATAAAATACACCTTTTAATTATATATACATACTTTATATGATGGTTCGTGAACTATTATATATTATTTATTTATAAAAACGTTGTTATGACAACTTACAAACAAAACCTCATCAAGTTATTATATATCAGAATCAATTTTGATTCTCTTCTTTTTCGTATTACTCTCTTCCTCTTCTTCTAACACACACATTGCCCAGAAGTATGATACCGTTACACATATTCATAGTACATTTTACATTTTACACGTATTGGCATTTGATTTTTCAGTGTGGAGCTGTTCCGTCTGAATGCATCCTAGCCTAACGTTATAGGTTTGTTATTTTTTTTATTTAATGTTATAATCTATGAATATCCTCTTCTTAGATAGACGTAGGTGTTACTTCTTTAAATTCTATATTTTCAATCTCAGTTCTTGGCATCCTTACGAAATCCTTGTTGGACTTCACCAAGTTCAATTTGAACTCGACTTAGTTGCCCTTCAAATTAAGTTTTTCTATAAAACTGCAGGTCTGCTTATGTTACTATTTGTGAATATGAGCATAGAACGTTTCTTTTATTGTTTTAAAAAATATCATGTATAACACTTTTATTATGCCACGATCTAACTTCCGAGCAAAACTGGATTGTATTTTATTTTCTGTTTAAAGAATATCATAGCCAGAAGATTTTAAACAGATCCTTATATGTGTTGGCCCTAGGTTCTATCCCCGATATAATTTTAATATTTTGAAACTTCAGTTCTAATCCACTTTTGCACAAATTTTAGAAAATAAATAAATCAATAATTCTTTATAAAAATAATTGTATTTATCTTTAAAAAGTAATAGAGCTGGCAACTCGATCGAGACAGCTTTGAAATAACCATTTTCTAAATATTGTCTTCATATGCTATTAGAAAGAGCAAAGGCGAATATTCTCTTAAGAAAACCGATAATAACATTTCCACTTTCGTTACATTAAACTTGTCGTGTGATAACCGCATTTCGTTTGGACATATTTTAATTATGTAATGTGTTCTTACTAGTACGGTTATGCGGAAAATAGTACAAGAAACAAGACAGACACACAACTAGGGGGAAAAGAACCGACATCCAGGGTTATTAAAGTAATTGTCAAGGCGTACCATGGCGCTCCAAGCAGTTAAATACTTCCCTGCTGGGCGGTACACCTTCCTTTGCTTCTATATAACTCCGCGTAGTTAAAGGGAGGGATTGAAGTCTATGTTACAGAACATAAAGAGGGGAGCGGACGCAAGCGAAGGCCCACTGTATATCACTACTTTGTAGGTGAGTTGAAGTGCGTGGCACCGACGAAAAATGTCTCCTTCCTCTAGACCCCTTCCCCTGGTTTCCCTTACAAAATCGTTTTGTTCTGCTAAGCCGCTAGCTAGGACAGTAGAATCGTAACATTGCGAGAGACATATGAAGGGGGAAAAATCTAGAATGTATGTATTTGTGAAGGTTTGTGAAGGGGAGAGTAGAGGATATGGGTGGTTTGGCGATGTTATTTGGAGACACAAATGCGTTCCGATAACATCTGCCCCAAAGTGTCCCGATTTTTATTTCTGCCCCCTGCATCCACTAAACTCTTTTTCAGCTCCTATCTGTGTTGGTAGTGATAGGTATACAACCCTTAAGTTTTGGGACGGGTATAAAATGTCGTTTTAGTCCGTTATCCCTCTCTCTCCCAACAAACTCCATTACATTCTTTTCTCTCTCTCTCTCTCTCTCTCTCTTTGTCCATATTTTTTCTTTCGCTCTTTCGCAGCACTTGTTCGAAGGTACCAGTGGTACCAACCTTTGTAATTGATGAAATCATTGTAAAATAAGTTCAATCTAACATTATTACTTTTGTTATTTTATAGTGGGTTCATTATATTACTTTTCTTATTCTTGATTGGAATTTAGGGCATTTTTCAGCACCGAGGCTATGTGAGTTATGAACCAACAATTTAAGTTAGAATCTACTGCATCGTGCTATATTGAAATTTCAAGACTCTTCCACCTGGAATCGAATCTAGGACCTATGCATCAAACCAGTTCTATCTACTAAGCTAGTGGACAGGATTATTTGTTTGCTGGAATCAAATCTCAGAATTTAGAAGTCACGCACAAGCACTTTGTCATGTAAATAAATGAAATGTAATAACGTTGATGCTTAACTAATGAACTGATTTGAATGATTTTTGGTATATAAACTGGGTCTGGCTTAACTTAGGTTTTTATTACGTAAGTTTCTCGAAAATGTTTATCGTAAGCAGAGAGGTTTAAAATGTATGATAATGTATCTCAGTAGTCTGTCAAGTTAGACACACTAAACTTGGCATGCAACCTTATTATTAAAAGTAATGTAATAAAACGGTATTCCTCAGAAAATATCCGTTTTATGAAGGTCATTTTTCTATACTAATATTGTCTAATAGTGAATATAACGATGTTTGGCGGCCAATTTCTCCCAGACTGGTGCACTAATATTTAGAACATGAGTGGACTATGGTGTGGCTTAAGTTGTTATGATATTGTCGGCATGAGACTGGGAAAGGCTGCCCTATGTAGAAACAATTGAAAAACTTATATGACAATGCCGTGTAGGTCCACACTGTTAAAAATACGCTCTTAAACCTGAGAAACTGTTTCTTACCTGTGCATCGAGAATATTTTTTCTTAGAAACAAGAGTTTGAAACTCTTATTAATGAGAAAGGAAGAAAAGTAGATGAGGTTATATAAAGCAAAATGAGAAAATATGCGGTTACTTTCTTTATGAATGAGAATTGCCAAATCTCATTTCTAAGAAAATATTGTCTCGGTGCATAGATAAAAAAGAGTTTCTCACATTTAAGAAATTATTTTTAACAGTGCAACTTCCTCTTGCATCGACATCGGATAAGGGTTTTGGCAGGGAGATGTGACATGTAAAAGTATTTCAAAACGACCAATATTAGTATCCAATCCATAGTTTTCAGGATCGCTGAGATAATTGGTGACATTATCAATGCCGTTGAAGTCCAAGTTCATTCTTCATCAGCATGAGGTTCAGAAGGGGTGAGGGTTGGTGTGGCAGGGAGAGGAATTATTATCATGATACTTTCACTGAAATACGTACTCTACGGAGGAAAGGAATTCAAATCCATCCACAACCCTGTTCTCCCCGTATGAAGAACGGGCATTTCTAGGAGTTATGTAGCTTTTGCTCAAGGATCTTAGTTTTACTGTAAAAATAATAATCCTCCCCGTGTGTTTATGCAACCTAAATTGCACAGAAGTGTGGTTGGTTGCAGCCACTGTACATTCTGTTGACTTTATAACAAGTATAACCGCTCACGTTTATTTTTGCTCTCTTGGAAAATTTTGAATGAGCTATTGTAATGTTTGTAAACTGTCTTTTGAAACTAAAATATGATACTTACACAAATATATTTCACCATTAATACGTAGTCTACCGATCACTTAGCGGGAAATAGGAAAATCCACTTTCATCGGAAAATGCAAAGTACTAAGTATGTTGTTGCTCGAGGAATGACAAATGAAGTAATTCGTGAAGTAACTGGAAATTTTAACACTATAGAAGGTAATCGAACCCCGGATGGCGTACCATGTGTTTATCTACTCCAAATATTTACGAGAAATTCTTATCAAATTTCAGTAGGAAAAACGAAAACAATGTTACTTAGCATTATTTCTTTCTATGTATAGTTGAATCTGGGATTCGTAACTTAAAAATCACTACCAATGAGTGTTTCCAAAAGGTAAATCAAACACTGAGTATTACATGGTCGACAGACGAACTGTTCTCTCACTGTCCTTTGCCACAAGTACCTTTCCAACAAGTTATTCGTTATTTCCAGATTGACAGTATCAATGTTCACTCCGCTAGTGACAATAAGCCTCATATGATTTAGATCACTCTAGGTGACATATTTCCCAGCAGATAAAAGATTTTGTTAAAGTGTTCAGACATGTATCAGTTTAGATAGTAATATATATGAGTATAATTCTACGTACTTAAAACCCCTTGATATCATAATATTCTTTATCTTATCTTGACTTCTCTCCAAATAATTAATGACCTTTCAGGGTGCACCTGCGATCTAATGTCGAACAGTTTTGAATGTCAGAAGACTCATGTATTGCTATTCTCCACGAACGAGGTCAAACGAAGTGAATATTACTTTGGAATACTATACAAATAAATTACTAATGACTATCGATTTCAGGCCTCGTCGGTGAAGAGGCGAAGTGGCGTAACTCAAAAATTCGTGATTAGAGTTATGCTCACCATCCATCCATATTTAAACTGTTCTATCAACCACGAAAGAATTCATAGGTAATTCCTTATATTAACGGAAATATGAATTTTCTGGAAATAACATATCTTGAAATGAGTGCGGCGAAATTTCAAATCGTTCTCCTATATGATTATTAAACTCGAGATACGCAATTTAGTCCCTTTTACCAACGAATTTTGAGATCTTCGTGAAAGATAAAGTTAAGCAAAATCAGGGATGTGTAGTTGTTGCTATTGTAATTCAGGGATGACCCCTACATAGTTGATAAATAAAAAATAAGGAAAAATCAATATTTGTAATTTATAGTAGAATTTAGAATATAGTAGAGGACTACACTCATGGGCGGCGATTAGGGGGGGGCAAAAGGGGGCAGTTGCCCCCCTTTTCTGAAATGGTCTATTAATGTATATAGTTTCAACCAGGGAAATTTGTATATTAACATTGATATACAAATATTCAGATCATGTCTTGCCCCCCCACATTTAACGTCCAATCTCCGCCACTGATCTACACTACACTCTGGAAGGATTGTGAAGTAGCTTGAAATAATTTAAGCACGACGCACTCTTTGATCACTTTAAACTAAAGATGGATAAAGGTACAGAATAGTTCCAGTGGTGGACAGCTTTATGAAAAGTGTGGTGGTTCAGACATTTGGAGGGAACAACACCAATTAGTCAGTATTGTATCATATATGGATGCTTATTCCTATAAATATATCGTATTATGTCTATAAGCACATATGGTCATTTGGGGCAATACCGACACCCTAAGAACATTAACGCTACTACAAGATTGTAATGAATTATTAAAGAAACGAATTATAGCCCATGATTAAGTATATTATTTCAGCTAGTTGACAGATACAATACATGTTACATAAAAGCAATGTGTGGCTGTGGAGGCACACTTGAAATGAACGATGAAGAAGTGTCGGTCTTCCCCAACTTTATGGGGAAGACCGACAGGTTGTTGGGGTAATACCGACACCAACATTAAAACCTTACGTACTATGATAGTGTCACTAATAATTCCACAACGCACATTACTGTTTGTAAAGTAGTTCATGGTCTTTAAACAGACACGGAAATCTATAAGTTTAGGAGTGTAGAATACCTTTCTTTACAGCTCCGGAAAATAATGAAAAATGTCACTGAGTTACAAATGAGGGAAAGAATAATCGCAAAATTTGTTCAGTTACAATAAATATTTTAAACAAGAGTTTATTTTTTAAAAAAAAATAATGTACTAAATATGAGCTAGTGCAGAGAGCAGAAAAATTCTGTACTTCATGATAAAGTATTTGTTAATTTATGTTAATCATATGTTACCAAAGGTGTGGTTATAGATTAAAATATTAGTGTTAGCTTCATGTACACGAAAGAGCAAACATTGTACTCATATTGGTCTGAGATTTCACATTGTTGACACACAAAGAAGGGATCTTCTGGATGAAGAACACAGTCCTACTTAAACAGATGAAAATATTTTGTACATTGAACTCAATCAGCGGAATTGTTTTTGCCGTAAACTAACCTCGGAAGATAGCACAATAATTTTCTTTTTGAGTTTTCTCAATTTTGTTACTGTGTTTTGCAACATTTTTATTTCGTTTCATTCTTTTGTGTGTCACTACCTTTTGATTTGTCTATCTTACTATTTTTCTGTGCAGATGTTAAAAGTTTGGTATTATTGTCTTTCGCTTTACAGTACCACATCTCATTTGCTTGGATGAACCCATACCCGTCTAATATAATTAACTTTTTTTTTCAGAGCGTTTTCATCTTCTTCAGTAAATGTTGTATGTTCACCAGAATCTTTCTTACTGTTAACTTTCAATAATCTGTCACGTAATGTATCCGAGGGTCTTGAAAAGCTCTTGAAGCAGTAGCAAGTAGCATTGCATTTTATACGGTCTCTATGGCTACTGATACTTTCTTCAAATTCCAGGAGTATCTAATGCAATGGAAAAAGGATGCAGATATTTTATTTTCTATATGTTAATACTAATGTAATACTTATTTTCTATATGTTTTTTGATATATAGTTATTAAAAATCACAAAGAAAGGGGGGTAATCTGTCGAAAGTGCCCCAAATGTAAGTGTCAAAAGTACCCCGATTGTATATGTTGCACTTAACTATATTTTTTTGCAAGTTAGAAACACTGCACACTGATGAAACAAATATGCTGTATGTTGTCCATCAAGAGTGCTGAGCAATAAAACTTTTATTTCTAAACAAGAGCTTAACAAAATATACACTTTTACAATGACTCTCCACTTATAATATATCTCTCACACTTTACCTCATAAACTTAGACCTTTCTCGTCAAATTATTCTACTCATTTTTAAACTTTTACACATATACATTCTATACGTCCCACAGTTTCAATTAGTACTGATTACGCCAACTCCTTCGCTTCCAGGTAGAATTCACAGCGCTTTAAGCTTAGAAGTGTCGGTATTCCCCAACTGTCGGTTATCCCCTGAATGACGACACAAGAAATAATTTTGAAATAAAGATACTTCATAGCAAAAGGCTGTTTCAATTTTGTATTTCATTACAAAATACGGTACCATTGTGACGACCTGGTTATATAGCTGAAAGTTCATCAGGCACTTCGAAAAGTTATTACCAGCAGAGGATTTCTAAATACACGGACTATTTTCCATATTTAGATAGATAAAAATGTAAATATTTCAGGGAAATTTTATTTAATTTCTTTATTAAAGGGAAGAGAGACTGGACTATTCCCCAATTATCTAGCAGGCGAATTCAATCCTGAATAAACCAACACGCTGTTTATCTTCTCACAATCTCTAAATCCTTCCCGCTGACTTAGTGACTAGGGCGCGCACCTTTTGTACATATGGGTTTGAGTTCGATTCCCGCTGGAAGGGCATTGAGCGCATTGGGATGGTTCGAATTTCACCTTAAACTTTAGATCTACTTATTACAGAATCTCGTTACTGAAAATGGACGAAAACTTCAATAAACTTAATTGGTTATAATATAGTGGCTATAATATATAAAAATATTATAACCACTATATAAAAATACTATTATTCTTATATACAGCTTTTTTGTGTTATATTTAACGTTATATCTAATATGCTTCAAGGAACTACAAAGGGAAAATGTTAAAGGTATTAATGAGGCAGGTGGGCACTTGTTAACAACAGGTGCAAAGAAAAAGATAAACACAAATCCACGGGTAATTAAGAGGCCCCATCACGGCAAAATTAAAATACCGCTAATTTGACAGTAAATTATGTGATATCTTCAAATAAATAAAAGATAACCAAAAAGTGGAACAAGACTTCCCGAGACAAAATTATTTTACATGAGATACCGGTATCACGACTCATTTATCTGCTTTCGATTTCAGCCATTTAGAAACGCGACAATAAATGCTGATTTTCTAAATGGCTGAAATCGAAAGCAGATAAATGAGTCGTGATATCGGTATCTCATGTAAAATAATATTGTCTAGGGAGCTGTTGTTCCACTTTTCGATTATCTGTTATCTATTTGAAGATATCACATAATTTACTATCAAATTAGCGGTATTTTAATTTCACCGTGATTATCCCTCTTAAGTCCAGGCAGGATGCCGATTCTGCAGGTCTAGGCTCGAAAACACAGGTGACTTCAGGTGACTTCAGGTGACTTCTCAAATAAGAAATGTTAGGCCTTTCTCTTTTTAGTATATATTTGTATGTTCTGGAGATATTTCTTTCAGTCAGTGTCTGATTAGGATAACATTAAGTTGTCGAAACCATAACATTGTATTTTCGTTTTAATAAATAAGTGGGCAGGAAAGTTTTGGTTATTCTTAAAGTAAGTTCCAGAGTCCTGATGGATAGAGCTACTTGTTAGTAAACTCTTATTGCTCATATCATCCCTGTAACAAAGATTAACTCTTTCCGTTACTACTTCAAACCTGATATTACGGATGATTATAAGAAAACGTGATAGTGACGAATTCGCTTATAAGCGTGAACATTCTTCAAATTATATAAATATACTACAGGTTCCGTATGAATGAAAATATAGTAACTTCTTTCATTAGAACAGAATCACACTCGTTTTCCGACGATGGGGGTGAAAACAAATTTAAATGTGACGCCTGAGAAATTTCTTGGTTAGAAGATGGAAGATAAAAAAAAAAGTGGACTCAAGCTTTGAAAATTTAATTATGAAAAGCAACTGATAGCATTGTAAATTGTTAAAAAGAAAGACACAAGTGCGTCATGGGAACTACCAAGAGAAGAGGATAAGGAGGCTAGTTGGTGGTCTTCTTTAGAAATTTGAGTTGGTGTGAGTGTGTGTTTGTGTGTGTGTGTATGTGCAGTATAAGAATGTGAGGGTTATAAGCAAAGAGCCTGAGCGAACGCAGCAGGGGACTAATTAGGTGAGTTATTGTCACTACAATTTGATTAAGGTTTCGCCGTAGAGCCCACCACCACCCTTGTGGATATAGTCTTGGGAAATGAGCGTTTGTTGGACTAAAAGGGTTTTGCTTGGGTTGTTGATGCTTCTGCTAAGTTTTAAGGCTAGTGCCAGAGAAGAACAAGAAGAAGAAGGAGATAGTCAAAGCTGATAAATGAACCCGGAACAACAGTTAGAGGAGGAAGAGGGAGGGAGCGGATGATGACGATGATGATGATGATGATGTAGGTAGAAAGGGAGGAAACGGAGAAGGGTTAGGGTGAAATTTTGGTTAGGGGTGGTAGCCTATTAGGGAGAGAAATGGCGTACCGTAAGATAAGAGTAGTTTATAAGCGAGAGAGGATGGACAAAGATAAGAAATGTTTGATATGACGGGGGGAAGAGAGGAGAGGAGAGAAGAAGGATAAGTTAATAAGGAATGCAAGAAAGTAAGGTCGTGCGTAGCTTGAGGAAAAACGAGTTTCCTGCAAGGAAATCCAACCACCATATTTTTAGTGAAGGGAGAGAAATAATGAATTGGTTATACAACACAAGAATGATGGAACAGGAGGTAGGGTAGAACATGGGATGGGTGGCGTCATCTATCGCGAGAAAGAAAGTTAAAAAAAGGAAACAAAATCCTCTTTAAGAGGATACAGCATGAGTAGGAATGAACGTACAGAAAATCTTTCAAACTATCCTCTATGAGACTAACATATTTATTGTATGGTATTACGTAAATCAATCTATGTAAAACCAATAACATTGTCACATGTGCATCACTTAAAAGAGATTGCCTTTTAGTCTACTTAAATTGAAATCGCAAGTAATAGTAGATTTCTACCACTTCCGGTTTTAGTAGAGAGCTAAGAATGAAGATGTCCCATATATTTCGGACGATTGATTACAGAAAACCACATCTCACTGTCTATTACTATTTAAACTCTATAGTGATCATCGTTAAAACCGGAAGTAGTTGATTTATGCCACTTCCAGTTTGAATAGAGGCTTAGGAGAGAAGATGCTACTTATGTATTCTTAGAACGGTAAATTAGTTCCATAAAAAAAAAGCGCTTCTCGCTACCTCTTATCGAATTTGTTTTATGATATAAAGATCAATGTTGAAACTTAGCGTTAAAATCATCATCCTTATCATAGATATGCTGCGAGAATTGACAGATCACTTGCTGCACAAAGAAGTTTCAGTTTTCCGTTAACCTCTTCGTTTTCACGTAAGATTTTTCTATTTTGATATCCTTCATTAATTGTAGTCAGCTTGGTGCCCATCCTCTCTTTCCCGCCATCATACTCTCTAGCACGTCTCTCGTGATATAATTTCTTCTTAGCCAATGTCCCAACCACTTTCTCGTCCTCTTCTTAATAATATCTACAATTGTTCTTTTGTTCCTCACCATTTTTAACACCTTCTCATTCGTTTTTCGTTTGTTCCAGCTAATTCTCTCCATTCTTCTCCACACCCACATTTCGAAAACTTCCAGTCGTTTTTCATCATCTTTTGCGTAATGTCCATGTTTCTGATGCATACAGTACAATATGCCACACGAAGCATTCTATGAGTCTTTTTTTTCAACTCTTTATTCAAGATCCCACAAAATAGTATTTTTTTCCTCCTAAAAGCTTAATTCGCCATTCCTATCCTTGCTTTAATTTCAAGTTCACACTTTCTATCGTCAGTGGTAATACTACTTAGGTTATCTAAAACTTATCATTTGTTCTATTTTCTTCTCTCCTACTTCTGTATTTGACACCGACTGCTTCGCTCCAACCAATATGGGTTTTGTCTTTCTTACTTATTTTATCCCATATTTTTCTTTGTCCTTCTTCCTCGAGTTTTCTAACATCTTATTGATTTTCTGTTCAGATTCCGTAACAACCATCATATCATTTGCAAACCGTATACATCTAGTCATTCCAAAATTTTGATTAATGATAGGTTGATTTAGAGTTTAATGTCCCGTTCAGCACTAAGGTTATATGAGACGAGAAAGTTGGCAATATAATTTTATTCTATATACATATATATATCTATATATATCTATATATATCTATATATCTATATATATATATATATATATATATATATATATATATATATATATATATATAGATAGATAGATAGATAGATAGATATATATATATATATATATATATATAGATATAGATATAGATATAGATATATGTGTGTATCTGTTATTAACAAAACTGGTTGTATAGTGAAAAATAAACAGATCGTATACACGAAAATATTACCGTACTTTCTATTAAAGAAATAGAAAACCATAGCGAGAAAGTCTCAAAATTTAAGAATCACAACTCTGTATTGTTATGTTTGTGATATTTAGAGACATACACACCAACCCCACACAATTCGCAATCTGAAACAATTTGAGTCAATGGTGGAGCTTTCATCTTTGTCAGCAAATGTCGGTAGTTCGATCCATGCAAATTTTGTGGTGTTCAACATCATGTTTGGGTCACGGTAGCTCATCGGTAGAGCGGAGTTTTCACCTCTGGTGCATGGGGTCCTTGGTTCGATACAGCTCGTGTCAAGTGAACTTTGTGGTTTACAAACACTGTGTGCATGCGTTTTCTCGGGGTTCTCCCGTTTCCTTCCACTTTCTTCATTCTACCATTTTCATTAATTTCTCATCATCTCCGTCTCCTTTAGTCTAGCAGGCATGGCCGTGGAATGTAAAATTTAAAGATTTCATTTCATTTTATTTTCATCTGCTTGAATGTATACTTCGCTTAACCGTAGAACGCTGTCAAAAGTGTTCATTTGATATTATTCAACTCTCCAAAAATAATAACTAAAAGTATGTGCAACCTATTACAAATTTGATTATTTACTAAAAGTACTTGACTCTGGTACTCTGTCCTGGACACATTAAGTTCAGTACTTGGATCGCCATGAAGTCCCATACACAAAACAAATAACCACGAAATAGATTTCAAATGGAGAATATTTGATTAGCTTCAGAAAAAAAAATAATTGGAAATCTATAAATTTAATTGATATGAATTTTCGAGAGTAAATTCTATGTACTTGTAAACTTTGTTTCATTTAAGAGTATGATGAAATATTTATTGAGGAGAGAGAGAGAGAGAGAGAGAGAGAGAGAGAGAGATAAACAGAAAATGGACAAATATAGTCCCCATGTATCTCGAAACTAAGAACAAAATTGTGATTGAAGCAAGGTATTAGCCTACGAATTGACATACAGTGCTTTCATCTATTTGTCCAGACAAGACACATACGTTTTAATTAAGAATTGAGAAAAAAAGGGCATGTACTCAAAACAAGCAGGATGTTAAAAGCTATAGAAACAAGAGAGTTGTACGTACAGAGGTTTGTAGTAGTTCGATGATCATCCTTCTAAGCCCAGTGATGGGAAAGATCTCTCATTACCCGTTGTTTAATATTAATGCTTTTTGAGTCAAAATTAGTCTCTAAAAGCAACAGACTCTTTCCCGAGTACACATACTCACACATTTGTAAAAGTAAGAAAGTCAAAACGTTCTATATATGTTATACAGCTGGCAAAGCATGAGGGTTTCAGCACCACTACAAGTACTTTTTAGTGATGTTTGTTTGGTATATATATAACAAGAGTGTGTTGGGGGTTTTGTGTGTGTGCTTGTGTGAAGTCCACCCTAGAAAACCTCTGAAAACAAACCAGGGGGCTCTTCAATTCAGGATGTGGAGTGAATTCTCGTGTTTTCCATGACCAGCGGTGTGACGGCAAACCTCCACTTGACACCGGAAGAGAGACTCCACTATTTTTACCACTATGTCCACTACCGCCACTGCAAAATCGTATCAAATAACCGTTCCCCAACCCTCTCTTCTCAAACCTCTCTAAAGGATGCCTTGCGACGAGTATCTATCTCCCTTTTTCCTGTTCGTCCTGTCCTTCTCTGAGTATGTATGAATGTGTGCTTAAGTGTAGATGTGTGTGTGTGTTTGGTGGGGAGGGTATGAGAATATGCGAAAATAGAGAGACAGAGAGGATAAATCTCTCTTGGCACTTAACCAGTATGGAAAACACAAAGGTAATGTATTTACACGTTTTTGGAACATGAAGCAGTTGTATCTGATACGGTTACTCATTACAAGCAAGTTAAATAATTGTATATCTTATTGTGTATTCCAGTTGTAATCCAAGCCCTCTAATGCGTAACAATGAATCTAAGGATTACCAAATACATTAACAAGCCTTAACATCAGGCTTTAGTGAAAAAGTGGGATTCTGCAGAACATGTTTGATCCAATCAACCTGTATCCATTCTTTTTAATATTAGTATAAAAAATTTGTTTTATTACATATTTTTAAGAGCTATTCTTTTATTTAGAGCAGCCATTATAGACCTATGGGTCGAGATCTACTTCTAGATCATGGAACAATATTTAGTTAACCCTCATGGTTAGTCTAGTGGTTAGCGTGCAAGCCTTTGCTGCAGAGTGTCCCGAATTCGATTTCCGCTCAGTGACCCTTGAAATCTAAATGTATGATGGTTGCTTGATAGTTTCACCATCAAAAAATCAAACTAATTGGTCGTACAGCCCATTTTGTCGGCCTAAGCCTACTCTAGCGCCATCTGCTAGCGACAAACTAAACTACGTCCAGCCTAAAGGCGAGCACGTGACTCGTATTTTCATGTGACTCCCAGTTTGCCTCACGACGGGGGGTGGACTCCGAAGATTGGGATGCACCGGACGGAAATTGAACCCAGGACTACGAGGACATGAGTTCAATGCTCTCACCACTAGTTTTGCTCTAAGTACTAGTAACTGTTCCAGACTATGATGTCCTCTAGTTTCACCATGAATTAAAGCAAAAGATTCATGAACACTGTGATATCACATTTGCACTTGCTGTACAATAAACTGCCACACTTTGTGAGGGCATGCAAAATTGCGCACAGTTACAGAGAGTCGAAAATTGTCTAACACTGGGCTGTTGTCCTCACTCTACTGCTGTTAAAATCATAATTGAAGTCCGTAATCTGAAACCCATAGATCGAATACTTACATGCTTTAATCTAAACAAATGTATTTGTGACTAAAAGCTAAATTTGAACACTGTACTTTCAGTGATTGAAGAGTTTAATAAAGAACGAAGTACCTTCCAAAACCGTACACCAAATGATTAAATACCTTAACCCAAAACCCATACCTCCAAAGTTAACTTCCAATGCTTGAAAACTTAAATCAGATGAATAAATGTTAAATATATAGTATGTACACATTAATCTTAAAAGGGTATCCTCAGTGATTCAGTGCCTTTTTTTCTGTAAAGCATATCTCCAATAATTTGAGATTTTATTTAAAGAAAACATAAATTCAATACTTGGAAACTTTATTCTGAGATAACATATCTCCAAGCATTAGAGACTTTATTCTGCAAACATACCTCTAATAATAAGAGAATTTATTCTGTAAAACATATTTTCAATAACTGAATACTTTATTCTGAAAAATACACCAACATATCACCAATAATTGGGGACTTTATTCTGAAAGGCACATCTTTGGAGATTTTATTTTGATAAACATATCTACACTAATTGAAGATTTATTCTAATGAAAAACATATCTACAACAATTAGAAACTTTACTATGCAAACATACTGTTAATAATTAATATACTTCATTCTGTAAAACATACCTCCAATAATTGAAGCCTTTATACTGAAAATAGATGCTACCATTGACTGGAAGCTGTAATCAGAAAACCATACATCTACAGCTACAAATTCTAGTCAGAAGCCTATACGGCTAATGATTACAGACTTTAATCTATGTTTTCAATAGTTATAGAGTTCAGTAAGGGAAAGGGAAAATGCATCGCTGATGATTAACGACAAACTGTTATAGCATTAAACAGTCATAGATTTGAAATAATTTTAATGAATAACGCAAACAATATATAGTTTCAACGTAATTATTAATGTTTAGTAATAAACTGGAATTTGCAATGAGGTTGTCTTAAGACTTCGTTACAATTGATCAACATGTGTTAATGAAGAAACCATATACAGCAGGCAATTGCCATATACAATTGCGTACAAATTATTATAATGTGCGTGCGCAAATTACATACATATGTCTTCACACCACTTCTTCAAATAGATCTTTCCTATATTCACTCATACACTGAACAATTTAATAATATATAAATGTTTGGTGCACAATTAAGTTTGTTCCTTATATACAGTGTCCTTTCTTTATTTTTCACATAATGCACTCGATTGCATAGATGTTCGGGAATTGCAATTAGACACGATTCTCAGTTATTATAACAGGCAGAGCGTTTATTAGTTGCTCTGAAATATAGCGGACTTTATCAGTAACGAGAATGTATGATATTTAGACGGTAGCGTAGTGTAAGTTCCAATTTACAAGTACTTATAGACTACAACAGACAGAGTCAAGATTCACACACCGAAGACGAAAATGCAAACCACTTAGTTCCAAAACACCAAATTTTAACATTGGTAGCCACCACAATAATATCATTAATTAAACGATATTGAACGATTAGTAATTCCAATCACCAAAACTTAGATGCACGATCATCAGTAAAAAATACATAGCCTTTCTGAATGTCCTTTAATCTGTGTTAAGATCTTTCATGAAGTTGTTTTTTCGAGAGATCTGCTCTCAACACAAGGGAATAGGTTTACGTCGCACAGTGACTTGTTGCGTTCTACTACAAACGAACTACGAAAAAGGTTGTGTCAATAGTTCGGAACAAATTCATTAATTTTTATTGGTTTAATCCTTTCGGCTTCGGATATAAAATTCTCTTTTGCGTCAAAGAAATCTCTACTTAATTGAGTTAGTTCTTCTCTAAGTAACTTATATAGATGTACGTATGTGTAGTATTACTATAGATCAAAAAGTCTTACAAACGGGTGTTTACATAACTACTTTCGCATGAAGTGCATTATAATTAAGGTAATATCAAGGAAATAAAATAGAAGGTTAAATATCTAAAAGACAAACATATTTGAGAGACCTAAACTGAGAAATATAATTTTATCTGCCATTATCTTGAGAGTTCGGACAGCTGGTGCTTTTTGTATTATAGTCCTGGGCACGATTTCCGGCGATGGTTTCCAACCCTAGATAATAACTTGAGCGAGTAGCCAGCTGTTGTGATTGAGTGGTATGAGACGTTAGACTAGCGATCTCGCTGTTGTTGGTTCGAAAAAAAAAATGAAATAAAATCTTTGAGTTTTACGTCCCACGGATATGCCGGTTAGGCTAAAGGAGACGGTGATAATGAGAAATAAATGAAATGGTGGAATGAAGAAAGTGGGAGGAAACGGGAGAACCCCGAGAAAACCCACGCACACGGTGTTTGTCCACCAAAAGTTCACTTGGCGGGGGCTGGGATCGAACCCGGGACCCCAAGCACCAGAGGTGAACGCTCTACCACTCGAATTCCGTTCAAGATGAAAATATTATGTACTATCCTTTCAACTCCTGCCATTATCATTTTTCATTTGAGGCACTCAGAACACAAGGTAATTAAACCATATTACAAAAGTTATGACGAAGAGAAAATAAAGTTCGTATGATACTTAAATAGATGGTCAAGTATATCTGTTCCCTTGTGTACTGAAGGTGCCCTTGGTTTGATTCCAGCTCTCGCCAAATAAATTTTGTGGTGAACAAACACTATATGCGTGGTTTTCTCTGGGTCCTCCCGTTTCCTTCACTTTATCCATTCCACCATTACATTCATTTGCCATCATCACCGTCTCCTATAGCCTAACCAGCATAATCGTATTACGTAAAATTTATTTAATTTATTCTTTAGACTAAGGAGCTGAACCATGAAAAGAAAACTTCAATACTACACTACAATATAGCACAGATACAAGAATACTTTGCATAATGCGATTTTGAGCAATGCTTGTTTTGAATTAACGCGGTTTGAGCAATCATCATCATTATCATCATAAGTATTCTTCTATAATTGGCAGGTTATTTGCTGCAACTTAAAAGTTCTTACAAACCACGGTCTGCAGCTAACCTTTTTTTGTCTTCACATATGATTTTTCTGTTATGATATCGTCCATCAATTGTAGCATCCTATACCCGCTCCCTTTCTTACTTGCCACCACACTCTTTAGCACATCCCTCATGATACATTTCTTTCTCAGCTAATGTCGCAATTAATTTCTCTAAATATGTTAAATTACATCTAAAACCTGTCTTTTCCCCCCCACTATTTCTAACATCTTCACTTTTGTTTTACGTTCAACACAGCTAATTCTCCCCATTATTCACCACACCCACATTTCTTTTTCCCATCGCTCTTGCGTAATGTCCATATATCTATCCCTCTGTCATAATCACTAATTGTAGCACCTTCGGCCCGCTGTACCTTATATATTAAAATCGTCTTCTTTATCAAAAGCTCCAGTTATTCATAATTAATGAATTTTTGTATTAATTATTGTATTTTTTTAAGTTTGTCAACGAATCACTCCATAATATATAGTTTTATGGAACTATTTAAAAAACTTTGTTAAACACAACAACCATGGTTGCAACATCAGTTTGCAACCAAAAGGCAAGTGATGGTGCACATAGCACTATTTATTAGCATGAATGTTTACTATTAAAATTAGCGTGGCTCACTGAAATCTAACGTTTATTATAAGGATTCAAATTATACTTCTTGGCTTAATGCAACCAGTATTACACATGTATTAAGCAAGATTGTCTAACATTCTAGGATAGTGTGATACGGAAAAATTATGTTTGTCTTTTATAAATAAGATCCTCACAGTAGCCCCGCGTAGCATAGTCGTTATTGCTCTTACCATATATACGAGCAGTTCTGGGTTTGGTATCTAGTAAGGACACTCGATGAGAGTCTTTCCAGATCAACCAGCCTGAGTGAGATTTTGACTGTGTTATTCTCATTCACATCAGGCAAATGTCAGAATGGTATCTAGTATAAATATCCCAGACCACTTTCTTTCTTTTGCATTCACTTCTTCCCAGTTTCTTGGGTAATGTGATCTTTAACTCTGATACGTGATGGGTTAAAATAGAAATAGTTGCCGAAAGCCCAGTAATATAATTCCTTATTTCTCTTTTATCAATCATCCGTTTCCTTTACCATACATGGCATTACTGTAGTGCATTCTATTTAAGATTTCATTTTTTTTTTCTTTTTAAAATGGCAATAGAAAACAATAAAATTCTTCAGTGTATTTGGTATCACACTTTAAGCAGCTTGCTCCCATAACATTAAATCTTTGTGTTATAAAGCAATGTTGCAGACAATACTTTGGCTAAATCCCTAAAATTATGATAGAATGTTTCTTCCTTTCACCGAAAAGTTTCTTCGAGAAATGTTAACCTTAATATTAATACCTATTACTGTATATGATCAAATATTACAAATGACATTCATTATATATAACTTCTCTACATAAAATTATGTAATATTTATTTTTATACTAGCTGAATATACCCATTCTTCGCATGGGGGCTATATTTGGAAGTCAACGCCTATGGAAGTATCACCATTCGTTTCGGAGACCGCAAAAAGGATGGATTTGACACTAATATCGGTCATTTTGGGCTATTTTTACATGTCTTGGTATCCTGCCCCGCTGACGCTAAGCCCACATACAATGTTAGCCGAATTTGCAAGTCATCGCTAATGGAAGTATCATCATTGATCTCAGTGACCGCGAAAACTATGGATTTGACACTAATATCGGTAATTTTGGATTATTTTTTACATGTTTCGGTACCCCACCTCCCCCGATAATCCCTAGCCCGCAACCAAATATGGCGAATTTGGGAGTTAATGATATCAGAGCTTCACCATTGATCTCAGCGACCAAGAAAACTATGAATTAGACACTAATATCGGTCATTTTCTACTACTTTTACATGTCCCGGTAAACGCCCACTGAGACCCCTGGTTCGAATTTTGACGAAAGAGCTTCTTCTTGATCTGGGGCCTTGGTCAAGGTACCCGTGGCTAAAATTTGGTAACTCTCAGTCCACTCGTCTGGTTCCCTCGCCACACAGACAAACAAACAAATTCTTTATTTTATTTATATTAGATAGGAGATAATGCTGTATCCTTCCATTATGTTTCTGTCTGAATACATTCCATGGAGAGCTTGAATTTCATATACAGGTCTTTAGCAGTATTACTGGATTACGATGTCTTAAAGAACAAGTAAACGTTTATAATACTTTGGTTATGGAGAGATATGTACTAATCCGTTCAGTTCTACAATATTTTCTTGTGTCTTCAAGTTGAAATTTATAAGTAAAAGCGAATTAAGAAACTCTCGTTCTTATTTTGATTTTCGTATTTGTTTTAGTGTCACTCAACATAAAAGAAATTCGTCACAGTCAATTCAAAATCTACAACATTTTTTTCCTTCTTTTCGGAAGTTAGAATCTGAGTTGATCGAAATCAGGATTCTTAACTCAGGTATAATTACAATATGTCAGGATAATGTGAAGAGCAGTAACATTGACCAATTAATTACTAGTGTGACGGTTAAATACATTTTACTTTCACTTATTAAGTTTTTTTTTTAAAAAAAAACTATATTCACCAAATCTATCCTACTCTTAGAAAAATGTTTAAATATTCCTATGTTTACTGACTTATCCCTACAGTTGGCAACATTGTTCAAAAGAGTCCTTAGAGTCAAACTACGAAACAAGTCCTTTGCTTTGAGTATAGCTTTGATTGAGTTTGTAATACACTAGCAGAATACTCGTTCTTCGCATTGGAAGAATACGTTATTTTGGATATAATGCGGGGGTGAATTTGGATATAAACAGCATTGAAAGTGTCCCTGTTCGTCTCAGCGACCCCGCAAACTATGAATCCGACACTAATATCGGTCTTTTTCTATCATTTATATATATCCACCTCTCTCTCCCCTAAGTTTCATCGTTTAAGAGAAATGATAAAAACCATCCAAGCCCGAACCTCAGCTATGTTAAAAATTTGATCGGGAACAGTCGGCCGGTTCAAACAGTTATTAAGTCACAAACGTATCACTTTCATTTTGATGTATTTTTATATACCTCTCCCTTCCTTCCACTAAGTTGCACCGTCAAAGTGAAACGATAAAAACCATTCGCGGCCCTAACCTTATCTACACAGAGAAAAAATTCGTTCTCTGGACAGCGGTATATTGTACTAATATACGGTATCCTTTTGCTTACTATAAAAATCAGTACGGAGCATACGTTATCCGTATGCTACATACACACTGCCCTTAGATGTTACATCATGCCGTTGCAGGATGTCTGGCACCTAACAGTTTTCCGCATATCACATGCATATACTTATGTTACCTTCGTCAGCTATATGTTATATACGTCCATTGTATGTGAGATCCTGACCACCTACATTGTTTCATACAGAAAGTACGTATAGATGGAACACTTATACAGAATGTATTATAAAACATGTGGTTTCAGTTATACGTTTGCTGTGCGTTAAGTCCAAAAACTACAAGAATTACGCATGTAACCTATATTTTTAAGTACGCCACCTACAATTTCTCAGTGTATGTGGCACATTTGATCAAGATCAATCTCGTGGTTCAAGAGTTATTAAGTTTAATGTATTTTTACATATTATCCCTCTCCCTCCCCTACGTTGTACCGTCAAAATGAAATAAAACCACCCCAGGCCAGGGATCCCGGTCGGTCTGGTGGTTCAAGAGATATTGAATTCACAAACATGGTTACTATAATTTTACTACATTTTTCTATATATTAGTACGAAATATTTGTAAATTCTCGCACTAACACTTTGGGAAAACATAAATCCATCAATTAGTACTTTAATTTGTAAAATAGTACTGATTTTGATCTTACAAAACACGCAATCACAATACCACACACTTGCAATATTAAACGTTGAATGTGAAACAAACTGTAAACTTATTGAATTTATAAAATATGATGACTAAACGACGTTTAAGCGTTGTCTCGTATCCCACGAGACGAAATAAATCATTTTGCTGTTGTGTACTGTACATAGCGTCTGCCTTGTTCCCGTTATTCGTGATGTTAATTCACCTACACGTACGCATTAAGCATGTTCCCACGAGGTATTTCACGTAGTTCAACCATATTTATCAAAGTACTGCGAGTTGACATCTTTATTAGATCTCTGAAATTTTCGTTTACAAAACATTTTTAAACAACTTTATTTTGCTTGGTGCACGTTAGGTGACTTCGCGATATGGTATTAAAAGTCATCGTTGTAAATTGTAATTGGATGGTTATCAATAATGATACTTGTGTTACGAGGTAGAAAAATAAAATTCCAATCTAAATCTTATTCCAACATCCTAGTTGTTTTCTATATTCAACATAAGTTTCAGCATTATATTATTATTATTATTATTATTATTATTATTATTATTATTATTATTATTATTATTATTATTATTATTATTATTATTATTATTATTAATATTATTCTGTCTTTTGGAAGGTCCTGGGACTAATTAGTTTCTTTTGTGATGTTTAAGCCTGGAAATGTTTGTTCCACGTTTCTCGGTATTCAGTTTCCTCCTTTAACGCCCAGTGTTTTCTTCTATTTTTCAAATCATCGATTAGTTGTGTTCTTCTTCTTCCTATTCCTCGCTTTCCTTCCGTCGTTTCTTCTATGACGGTATGAAGGAGACAATTTCTTCGCAAGATGTGCGCAATCCAATTGGAAATCTTACCAAGGATACTGGCTAAAAGCGTTCCTTCTCTCCTATTCGCTTTAAAACATATTTCTTTGTTACTCTCTCTCTCTCTCTCTCTCTCTCTCTCTCTCTCTCTCTCTCTCTCTCTCTCTCTGTCCATTTTATTTTCTACATCTTCTTCCAACACCATATTTCGAAGCTCTCTAAATATTTCTTCTCTGTCTTTCGTAATGTTCAAGTCTCTGAATCATACAGTCCAATTCTCCATATACAGCACTTGACCAACTTCTTCCTTAAAACAAAATAAAGTCTACTAGTTAAGAATGTTCTTTTCTTGTTGAATGTTTCTTTGGCTGTGACAATTTTTTTGACCAGATCTCTACAGTATAGTAAAGCGTCTCTCATCAAAATACTTCCAAGATATTTGGAATGGTACGACATCTTCAATTAAATTAAACTTTTGCTGTTTCATTCCTGTCCTATTTCTTTGAACTGATATTTCAGCGAAAGGACATATATAAATTGTGGTTCTAATTTTAAGTCTCATGAGCCTATTGCTGTCAACTAACATGGTATGGTCTATCTTGTACAGCTTTCTTTGAGTTGTTTCATATTGACATTCGTATAGTATCTTCCATTATGTAGCAAAACTGAAACTTTGCAACAGAATAGATAAGTCAAGTGTAGCGTAATTCGGTCAGAATTTCTGCTGCATTTTGAAGTAAATACGGAATACAGATGTCACAGCCGTAAAAGTTTGCGCTTACCTATAAACCTTATAATGCAAGATAACATGAATTAACTTACGTTCCATAAGTATTCTTTCATATTACAGGAGACGGGAAATAATTAGTGGGATGAGACTCTGAGAGGAAACGATGAACGTCGAGAAAACCTATAGATAAGATCTTGTCTATCTAATATTTGCGTAGCCGGGGGTTGAACCGCGGACCAATTGCACCAGAGTTGAGCGATCTACTATACTCTTACAGTGAAAGAGCAAGTAGTAATTTCGAAATATATAATTTGGAAAGAAGAAACTTTATTTCTAAAACGTCAGGTATGGAGAACCCTAACTGGTCGCGTGGGGGTAAATTTTACTCCCAGGTGTAAACGAAGAAGTAGAAAAATACCAAGCAATTTAGTTTTAATTTTTTAATTTCATATTTTATATTAAAACCTATTTTAAGCGGTCTGGCTTGTAATAGTCTATGTAATACCATAAATGTATTTGCGAAATATCTGAACAATATTTTAATCGCAAAAGTAAAATAATATTGGGGCTAAAATATGTCCCCACGCGCCTACTAACGGTGAATAAAAGAACGGACCTGGTTAAGGTTATTTTACTTTTACGATTAAAATATTGTTAAAATTTATTGGATCACAAATTTATGGTATTACATACACTATTACAAGCCACTTAAAATAGGTTTTGATATAAAATATGCCATAATAATGAAATAAAAAATAAAAACCAAATTGCCTGGTATTTAATTATTTCGTTCACACCTGGGGGTAAATTTTACCATCAAGAGACCAGTTACGGGATATACACTATATGATAATTACAGTACATACGTTAAACATGACTTTCTGAAAGAGAATATACCAACTAAATCGTTTTCGTATATGTTACGTCCAATAAGAGTTAGGGAGAAAGAGTTTTGTAAGATGCTTTAATCTCTCAAGAATATGACGATATACCTCCGTCATTATGTCTCAAATTCCAATCAGTAGTAGGAATCTAACATTTTCCCTTTCAATGCTTTGGGCACAGTGATGCCCTTCCCGCTGGTCTAGTAGCTATCACATGTGCCTTTCGTACAGTGGCGCAAATACTGGGGAGATGGGGCGACATGTCCCCTCCAATTTTGGAACTGGGGGACTGTCCCCCCTAATAATCCGATTTGAAATGTGTTTTCGGGAAAAAATGTGATTTGTGCCCGATTGCTACAAAGCAAAGTGAGGTGAAATTGATGTTCCTCCAGAATAAGTCTAAAATCTGCCCGCCTCCCAATGTTGAAGACAACTCTGCTCCCTGATCCTCCACAGGATTGTTTCAACTTCACAAATATTTTGAACACCGCTTAACCAATAAATAAATAAATAATAAAAAGAAAAAAGAAAAAGAAAGAAAGACAACGGTCTTACTTGTCTCTCCCAATGTTGAAAACAGATTTGCACCGTTGGTTTCGTGTATGGGATCCCGGGTTTGATTACAGGTGGGAGAGACTTTGGAATTTGAACTGTCCTCGATGTTTCTGTATTCGTGTTCCTGTTGTTTTAGGCTAATAGAAAAACGAGTTAAGCGAGTAAAACAAGTAAACAAACCTAGAAATAAGGAGTTAAGCAAGTTAATGAACAACTTCGGTGAATCAGTTAATTCCTTTAAAAAAAATTTTAGAAAAAGTGGTAGAGCCCTTCCTCTGGTGCGTATGATCCCTGGTTTGATGCCCGATCAAGTAAGTTTGTGAAGGACAACAACGTGTTCATAAATTTTCTCGGACTCCTGTTTTTTCCCACATTCTCATTCCATTAGTTCTACCATTATCATTTAGTTGCCTTAATCATTCGTTT